>NW_027464289.1:0-341060 GCF_050947455.1 Rhinoderma darwinii | reverse complement strand
CCTTTAGTGCATCATGTGACTCTTATTGTATGTGCCCCCCCGGCCCCGTCTTCTGAGATTTATCATGTGACTCTTATTGTATGTGCCCCCCGGCCCCGTCCTGCTGAGATTTATCATGTGACTCTTATTGTATGTGCCCCGGCCCCGTCCTGCTGAGATTTATCATGTGACTCTTATTGTATGTGCCCCCCGGCCCCGTCCTTCTGAGATTTATCATGTGACTCTTATTGTATGTGCCCCGGCCCCGTCCTGCTGAGATTTATCATGTGACTCTTATTGTATGTGCCCCCCGGCCCCGTCCTGCTGAGATTTATCATGTGACTCTTATTGTATGTGCCCCGGCCCCGTCCTGCTGAGATTTATCATGTGACTCTTATTGTATGTGCCCCGGCCCCGTCCTGCTGAGATTTATCATGTGACTCTTATTGTATGTGCCCCCGGCCCCGTCCTGCTGAGATTTATCATGTGACTCTTATTGTATGTGCCCCCGGCCCCGTCCTGCTGAGATTTATCATGTGACTCTTATTGTATGTGCCCCCCGGCCCCGTCCTGCTGAGATTTATCATGTGACTCTTATTGTATGTGCCCCGGCCCCGTCCTGCTGAGATTTATCATGTGACTCTTATTGTATGTGCCCCCCGGCCCCGTCCTTCTGAGATTTATCATGTGACTCTTATTGTATGTGCCCCCCGGCCCCGTCCTGCTGAGATTTATCATGTGACTCTTATTGTATGTGCCCTGCCCCCCGACCCCGTCCTGCTGAGATTTATCATGTGACTCTTATTGTATGTGCCCCCCGGCCCCGTCCTGCTGAGATTTGTCATGTGACTCTTATTGTATGTGCCCCCCGGCCCCGTCCTTCTGAGATTTATCATGTGACTCTTATTGTATGTGCCCCCCGACCCCGTCCTGGCTGAGATTTATCATGTGACTCTTATTGTATGTGCCCCCCGGCCCCGTCCTGCTGAGATTTATCATGTGACTCTTATTGTATGTGCCCCCCGACCCCGTCCTGCTGAGATTTATCATGTGACTCTTATTGTATGTGCCCCGGCCCCGTCCTGCTGAGATTTATCATGTGACTCTTATTGTATGTGCCCCCCAGCCCCGTCCTGCTGAGATTTATCATGTGACTCTTATTGTATGTGTCCCCCGGCCCCGTCCTGCTGAGATTTATCATGTGACTCTTATTGTATGTGCCCCGACCCCGTCCTGCTGAGATTTATCATGTGACTCTTATTGTATGTGCCCCGGCCCCGTCCCGCTGAGATTTATCATGTGACTCTTATTGTATGTGCACCGCACCCCGGCCGTGCCCTGCTGAGATTTATCATGTGAGGATCGGACTTAACTGGAGAATTTGTAGTCGTCCTCACTGTAGTGTAGCATGGGTTGTAGTGATATGGTGGGATCTATCATTGGGTTGTAGTGATATGGTGGGGATCTATCATTGGGTTGTAGTGATATGGTGGGGATCTATCATTGGGTTGTAGTGATATGGTGGATCTATCATTGGGTTGTAGTGATATGGTGGGGATCTATCATTGGGTTGTAGTGATATGGTGGATCTATCATTGGTTGTAGTGATAGGGTGGATCTATCATTGGGTTGTAGTGATAGGGTGGATCTATCATTGGGTTGTAGTGATAGGGTGGATCTATCATTGGGTTGTAGTGATAGGGTGGATCTATCATTGGGTTGTAGTGATAGGGTGGATCTATCATTGGGTTGTAGTGATATGGTGGATCTATCATTGGGTTGTAGTGATATGGTGGGGATCTATCATTGGGATCTATCATTGGGTTGTAGTAATATGTTGCGGATCTATCATTGGGTTGTAGTGATATGGTGCGGATCTATCATTGGGTTGTAGTGATATGGTGGGGATCTATCATTGGGTTGTAGTAATATGGTGGGGATCTATCATTGGGTTGTAGTAATATGGTGGGGATCTATCATTGGGTTGTAGTAATATGGTGGGGATCTATCATTGGGTTGTAGTAATATGGTGGGGATCTATCATTGGGTTGTAGTGATATGGTGGGGATCTATCATTGGGTTGTAGTGGATCTATCATTGGGTTGTAGTGATATGGTGGGGATCTATCATTGGGTTGTAGTGATATGGTGGGGATCTATCATTGGGTTGTAGTGATATGGTGGATCTATCATTGGGTTGTAGTGATATGGTGGATCTATCATTGGGTTGTAGTGATATGGTGGATCTATCATTGGGTTGTAGTGATATGGTGGATCTATCATTGGATTGTAGTGATATGGTGGATCTATCATTGGGTTGTAGTGATATGGTGGATCTATCATTGGGTTGTAGTGATATGGTGGATCTATCATTAGGTTGTAGTGATATGGTGGATCTATCATTGGGTTGTAGTGATATGGTGGATCTATCATTGGGTTGTAGTGATAGGGTGGATCTATCATTGGGTTGTAGTGATATGGTGGATCTATCATTGGGTTGTAGTGATATGGTGGGGATCTATCATTGGGTTGTAGTGATATGGTGGGGATCTATCATTGGGTTGTAGTGATATGGTGGATCTATCATTTGGGTTGTAGTGATATGGTGGGGATCTATCATTGGGTTGTAGTGATATGGTGGATCTATCATTGGGTTGTAGTGATATGGTGGGGATCTATCATTGGGTTGTAGTGATATGGTGGATCTATCATTGGGCTGTAGTGATATGGTGGGGATCTATCATTGGGTTGTAGTGATATGGTGGGGATCTATCATTGGGTTGTAGTGATATGGGGGATCTATCATTGGGTTGTAGTGATATGGTGGATCTATCATTGGGCTGTAGTGATATGGTGGGGATCTATCATTGGGTTGTAGTGATATGGTGGATCTATCATTGGGTTGTAGTGATATGGTGGATCTATCATTGGGTTGTAGTGATATGGTGGATCTATCATTGGGTCGTAGTTATATTGTGGATCTATCATTGTGTTGTAGTGATATGGTGGGGATCTATCATTGTGTTGTAGTGATCTGGTGGGGATCTATCATTGGGTTGTAGTGATCTGGTGGGGATCTATCATTGTGTGCTCCCATCTCCTGGGTGTATGTGATTCTTCTCTTTTTCCATGTCATCACCCCCCATCCTCCTCTCTCTATGTACAGAAGCTGTATTACGTGCAGGAAGCGCATGGCATTGTGGTCACTGACTTGGCCTTCTTCCCGGACTCGAGGCATGGACGCGCTCTGCAGGGTGACAATGAGGCGGCTATGCTGAGCGTGGCGGTGGACAGCCGCTGTAAACTACACGTGGTGCCCAGAAGAAGTAGGTGTCCTCCCCAGCAGCTCCGAGACGTGCGGGACATTGAGTATGAGGGTGGGGTGTTGGGTGAGAGTAGTATTCAATGGTTGAAGGGAATCCTGCCCCCCTGTCGTGGCTGCGTTTATGACCCTGTGTGCCCTCTGTCCTCCACCAGCCTGGGGATGGGCGGTCTAGTCTAATAATTGCCGCTGGTCCCCCTGGTTATAGTCGGGGAACATGCTGCTTGTCATGTTCTCCAGTGCAGAATGGATCCTGCTGCAAGTAACGGCTCAGGATGGGTGAGGGGGCTGGAAGCAGCAGAACGCCCTCCATGGTCAGCGGCCTGAATCATGGTGGTCCTAGCAATATTATACTGAAGTATTAGACCCCCCCTTTATGTGCCAGAGCGAAGCGCTAATGAGGAGCAGCGGCTCCTGCTCTGGTGACCCGAGACCTTCATGTATTCATCTAACGGCTGCCACGTAATACTACATTTCTGCTGCAGTGCCCGCCACTGGGGAAATCGTCTGCTGGCCGGGGTGGATCTCAGACGTAGCTCTGGTATGGATGTACAGGATACAAGGTCCTCACTAGAACAGCCTTTTATTTCATATAATGAAACTGTCAGTGAATGGAAACATTCTTATATACATCTATACACACCTGCTGATACAGCTGAGGGTTTGTTACACTGTATCGCTGTAGACAATCCTCTATATGCTAAACACAGCAGCAGTAGCGGCACACTCTCTCTCTCTCTCTCTCCTGTCCTTGAGTCCAGGTTGCTTAGCTTATAGAGGATTGGGTATATTGTAGCAAACCCCCAGCTGTGTGGACAGGTCCAGAGAGGTTTTTATGTATAATGAGTAATAGAGGTCAGGATACATAGGGAGGTTGTGATCTCTCCCCTGCTGACCTCTCCTGTGTTTTCCCTTTAAGGAACCTTCCCTGTGTGGCTGCTGTTCCTCCTGTGTGCGGCCCTGGTCATTGGTGTCGTCATTCTGCTTCAATACACATTTCCAGACTTCTTCTAGAGACTTAGTCCCAGGGGAGATCATGTCCAGAACATATGACTGAGTCTGGGTGTATAGAGGAGCGGGAGGTCCGTGGTCACCAGGGTCTGTATCACGTGGTGATGTTTCGCTGACCCGTTCATCTCTCCACATGTGACTTACCTCCTGCTTACGAGCGACTGAACGGCGTGGCCTCATCCCCTCGTCTTGTGTATTCGTAATCATTGAACTAACGATGAACTGTGATGGTCGACTATGAAGAGTTGACCTTGTATATTGCGGATTATGGACCTTTCTGTATTGACACGTTATCCTGTAGGCTGTTGAGCGCCGGTCCGTGGCGGTGTTTGCCCTGTGTATGGTCCACGCAGCGGATTCACGTCACTGCCGTCTCCACAATGAAGATGACCAGGCGTCCTGAGGCCGTGACCCCCTAATAAAGGAGGATTTATACTCATTCTTCAGTCCGGGATGCTCTTGGTGTCTTCCGTTTTCCAGATGTCTCCTGGTCTGTGGTGGAGCAAGTGGCGTTCACAGCATGTACTATATGTATGAAGGATTAATGCTGGAGGAGCCTCGTGTGACCACCAGGGCAAGGCGCCCGGCCGATGGTGGGCAAGGCGCCCGGCCGATGGTGGGGCAAGGCGCCCGGCCGAGGGTGGGGCAAGGTGCCCGGCCGAGGGTGGGGCAAGGCGCCCGGCTGATGGTGGGGCAAGGCGCCCGGCTGATGGTGGGGCAAGGCGCCCGGCTGATGGTGGAGCAAGGCGCCCGGCCGAGGGTGGGGCAAGGCGCCCGGCCGAGGGTGGGGCAAGGCGCCCGGCCGAGGGTGGGGCACAGCCTGCTCAAATCGTGTTACTAAAGACTGGAGCCGGGATAATTACGAGCTTCATAGAAAAATCTGGCAGTGGAACATGTCGAATGTTTTCTCATATTTAGTTTTCCTTAAATGTAACGTTCACAATCTTAACTTTTCTGGTCCAGAGAACCGCAGGAGGTAAGAAAGAATCATCTCAATCAACACGACTGTGACCAGACCTCCGGATTTACTGCATCTCGCTTTATTAAATCTCCATGTCTCAGTGATGCTCTTAGAGACGGCGTCTTCTAGTATTTCATGTTCATAGTTCTCTTCAAATGTCCAGGTCTGGATGTAAAGAACAGTTGTGGTGACGGTTTTCTCTTAGACAATGACCCGAATGTTATTGTGTGGAATTTATGGAAGAGAAACTCCGCACGCAGATGTTATAAGAAGTCACATTTATTGCATGCATCATGGTGCTAGGAATAGTTCAACACCCTAAGAGCCAGATCTTCATACCATCAGTACCTGTAGGCTATATACCTCTGTGTAGCGCTCTCATAGTAGAGCCACGTACACGGTAAGGGTTATGTGTGAGATGTCTGATCAGCTCCACGCGGAGTCCTCGTACTGATCGTTCCTTGCTGTACATTGACTACGCTGCTCAGACCAACCGTAATGAAGTCGTCCCGCAGATCTTGTCTGGATTCATTAGATTTCACTAGATGTTCTCTTCTGATTCAGAAGGCCATGGTTAAAGGTAAAGCATCGCCAGAGGATCTGTTCTGGGTCAATAGAGGGCACAGAGACTGTAGATACTCTGATAACCTCCCTATAACCAGACATGGGTGAGGCTGAGAACCTTAATCTGCTGACAACTGCCTGGTGCCTGGAATAATCCCTGACAACTGATAGCGCTGCATGATTGATGTTAAAATGCCCCTCTTCTCTGTCCTGGGGCCCGTGTCCCTCAGAGCAGCTGTCACTGCAGGTGTAGGGTCTTAGTTATAGTAACGGAGGTATGGATTTGATAAGCTCGTGACTGTGATGATTAAAGTCCATTCTCCGTAACGCTCCTGAGCTCCTCGCGGTGCTGGAGTGCGGCGCCCACAAACTGGGAAAAGACGCGATTCATGTACCGCTGATGATTTGGATACAGACCATCGAGGAAGCCAATGTGTCCACCATGAGCGGGAACCAGCAAGGCCACATAAGGATAGGAGGAGGCTTCATCCAGTGGTAGCGCTGTCATAAAATAGAAGACATGAGAGAAATTAGGGAAGTTGGATACACATCTAAGCAATCCCATCATACAATCGGCATTGTACAGACATAAGAGATCTAGGATATGAAGGATTCTCCTGATGGACGGTGGATGCACGAAATATCACACTGTTCTTGGGATAATAAGCAAATGACTGAATTACAAGGGCCGAGCAGATTCCAGCATCAGAATAGACTGTTCTTCACGTCGTAGAACCGTTCTACTTAATGGTTGTAGAAATGTTCAGATTGTTAATGAGGATTGTGACGTCCCTGGCCGGCTTTACTGAAACCTACACGACCGACCAGGGAACTAGGATGTGGATCAGCGTCTGTGAGCGGCAGGGTACGCGACCGACCAGGGAACAAGGATGTGGATCAGCGTCTGTGAGCGGCAGGGTACACGACCGACCAGGGTACTAGGATGTGGATCAGCGCCTGTGAGCGGCAGGGTACACGACCGACCGGGGAACTAGGATGTGGATCAGCGTCTGTGAGCGGCAGGGTGGTCATATGTTCTCCACAGATACAGACTGATAGAGTAACACACAGATGATGGAGTAACTGGCCTCCTGTGTCAGATAGGGAGTTAGATTGTCAGCTTCTGGGGTCAGGGATGATGGTAGTGATAAACTTTATATAGGACTGGGCTAGAAATAAATATCAGGATGGGACTCACCTTGACCTGGAGAGAAGGGTCATCAGCGGCGTTGAGGCACAGCACAGGAGTCTTGATCTTCTGCAGCTTGTGGAGAGGGCTGGCATCATGGTAATAATCATCACACGAGCCGTAGCAAACACAACGGAAGTGTAACGCTCGTCAAACTGACGGATAGTGCGAGACTGCAGAAAGAAAACCAATGAAGAAGTTGTTACGATTGGACTCCTCTCCACCTGCTACAAGCGATTGTTCTCTTATCAGACATGTTAGGCTGGGGAGGATGACTGTAGGACAGGTGAATACAATCAATTGTGCTCTGTTATCAGACATGTCAGGCTGGGAGAGGATGACTGTAGGACAGGTGAATACAATCAATTGTGCTCTGTTATCAGACATGTCAGGCTGGGAGAGGATGACTGTAGGACAGGTGAATACAATCAATTGTGCTCTGTTATCAGACATGTCAGGCTGGGAGAGGATGACTGTAGGACAGGTGAATACAATCAATTGTGCTCTGTTATCAGACATGTCAGGCTGGGAGAGGATGACTGTAGGACAGGTGAATACAATCAATTGTGCTCTGTTATCAGACATGTCAGGCTGGGAGAGGATGACTGTAGGACAGGTGAATACAATCAATTGTGCTCTGTTATCAGACATGTCAGGCTGGGAGAGGATGACTGTAGGACAGGTGAATACAATCAATTGTGCTCTGTTATCAGACATGTCAGGCTGGGAGAGGATGACTGTAGGACAGGTGAATACAATCTATTGTTCTCTGTTATCAGACACGTCAGGCTGTGGGGGGGATGACTGTAGGACAGGTATGTCTATTATAACTGCTGCACTGTAATAAGCTGGTGACTTGAGGTCTATCTGCTCTTGGCTCCGGTGTATTAGATTGTTCTCGCCATCTAACGGTATGTTCACACGCAGAGTCAAAAACGTCTCAAAATACGGAGCTGTTTTTAAGAGAAAACAGCTGATTTTCAGACGTTTTTTGTGCCACTCGCTATTTTCGCTGCGTTTTTTACGGACGTTTTTGGAGCTTTTTTCAATAGTCTATGGAAAACGTCCCAAGAAATGTCCTGCACTTCTTTTTCGCGGCTGTTTTTTACACGTTAAAAAAACGCTCTGTCGGAACAGAACGCCGTTTTCCCATTGAAATCAATGGGCAGATGTTTGGAGGCGTTCTGCTGCCTATTTTTTTGGCCGTTTTTCGGGTGTTTACGGCCCGAAAATAGGCCGCGTGAACATACCCTAAGGGCCCCAATGCTCATCAGGTTATTTCTTCTCGCAACTAGAAGCAATAAATGTCTTTTTTTCCATCTGATTCCCTAGACGTTCCTGACATCTGCTTTACTTTCATACAAGGTCCTAGAGTCCATGTACCTCACAGCTCTGTCCTTTATGAGGGTTTCCCGTAATTGAATGTGCGGATCAGTGGCCCCAGTGGTCGGACTCCTGCAATCACACTTTTATCGTTTGTGTAGATATGATATAAAAGTTCTATGCGAAAGCTCGACAGTAAAACTCCCGGCAAAACGGATCCATATGTCCTACCGAGTGCAGGGCCTGATGGGGCTGTAACTTTCCATGAGTATGAAATCAGATTCAGGGCCGGTCTCTCTGGTAGGAGATTCGTTCTCCAGTATTCCATGTCAAGAAAAAAGTCCATACAACATTCTCCACACACAATAAGGAAACTTCTTACAGCATGTCCTTTACACAACATACACACACAGTGCAGTCCCATTATTATGACCACCTCCTCCTTCGGCAGCGTGTAGTCCATGAAGGAAGGCTTGGTGGGTATATAAGGGGTGCGGTCGGGTGTCTGATCACATATCACTCGTCATGGGTAAAAGGGGCGATTTATCAGAGTTGTAATAAGGGCTGATTATCGGCTTTCGGGCCACGGGTGGCGGTATTTCTCACAGCGCAGTTTGTGAACTGTTCTCGTGCTGCTGTGGTGACAGTGTATCGTGAGTGGACAAATGGCGCTATTGGGAATAACCAATGTGGAAACTGCGGAGCACCACGTGCCATTGATGTGAGAGGTGAACGTCGGCTACGAAGGTGCCCGATTGCCGAATGGCACGCTAGAGTGGAGCAGCTCAAAATCAACCAGAGAGCGACCAGACATGTGTCTATACAACAGCCAACCTACTGTGCATGGGGCTCTGAAGCCGATGGATGTCACTGCTCCTATGTAAAAAAGTGCAGCGGAAATAAAGGCTTCAATTTGCGCAACAGGATCGGAATTGGAACCCCGATGATTGGTGAAGGGTCGTCTTCTCCGATGAGTCACGTTTTCTGCTTCATGGAACGGATGGACGTTGGCGTCAGGCGAGAAACATCAGAGAATAAACACCCAGCAACCACTCCTGGAAGAACACGAGCCGGTGGCAGCAGCGTTATGGTCGGGGGATTAATTCATGGCGTTCTCTGGGCCACTCATCCATGTGGACGGCTATGAAGAGATCTGGGGATAAATCCATCGTTGCAGATCACGTCCCGTCCCCCCCATACACGCTGATTGTCTTCCCTGGGGCAGGTGGAATCTTCCTTCAAGACAATGCGGCATGTCACACGGCTAGAAATGTCCGACAGTGGCATGACCAAGACCTCCAAGTACTTCCTGGGCCCCTAATTCTCCAGACTGGAACCCAATTGAGCATCTGTGGGACCTTGGTCATCTTGTTCGCTCTATAGATCCTCCCCCACGCACCCTCCAGCAATTGTGGGATGTTCTGCAATCATCATGGCGCCAGATACCGGAGACCACCGACCAGCACCTTATTGATCACTCCCCGCCGTCTACTGCTGTCAGTGCTGCACACGGCGGTTACTCTGGATATTAGATGCTGCTCATAATGTGACAACTGTGTACCATGTTTATACCAGAACGACCCTGTCTATTTCTGTTATTAATGGGAGACTTTCCTCATATGTCTGAAGCTTCTCACCTGTAAGATTTGGTCCACATCTAGGACTTTACCAATAACATCACGGAACCTACGAAACAACAGACAATGAGATGTGGGACATGGGAAGAAGAAGGCAGTACAGGACAGAGCGTCCAGGAGTGAAAGACATGATGGAAAAGTTCCTGCTCCGATGCCTCTTACTTATGCACCGTGCTCCGTAATGTGGTGACCAGGGAGCGGTTGAATAATCGGTAGTTTAGAGGCTGCTCCAGGGAGGCGGTGGACACAAAGACGTTCCATGGGGTGGAGAAGACGAGCGTTGCACACAGCTGAGATCTGTGACCAGTGTCAGCCAGATAATTTAACAGCATCATCCTAAAAAGTGAGACGAAAATCATCAATATTCATAAAATGAGGTTATAGTGAGATTTTACCAGTGTGTATGGTTGGTAGGTAGGATGAGGAGCAGGGATAGTATTAGCGATGGCGGTTATGAGACGGTTTAGTATCGGCGATGATGGGTAGGTCAGGGACAGGGTTAGTATTGGAGATAACGGTCAGGGGCAGAGTTAGTATCGGGGATGACAGTCAGGGGCAGGGTTAGTATTCGGGATGAGGGGCAGGGTTAGTATTGGGGATAACGGTCAGGGGCAGGGTTAGTATTGGGGATAACGGTCAGGTGCAGGGTTTGTATTGATGATATTTAGGGGCAGGGTTAGTATTGGGGATAACAGTCAGGGGCAGGGTTAGTATTGGGGATAACAGTCGGGCAGGGTTAGTATTGGGGATAACAGTCAGGGGCAGGGTTAGTATTGGGGATAACAGTCAGGGGCAGGTTTAGTATTGGGGATGGCGGTCAGGGGCAGGACCAGTATGAGCAGGGTTAGTATCAGTGATGACTATTAGATGCAAGGTTAATATTGGGGATGGCGGTCAGGGGCAGGGTTAGTGTTGGGGATGAGGGCAGGGTTAGTGTTGGGGATGAGGGGCAGGGTTAGTATTGGGGATGAGGGGCAGGGTTAGTATTGGGGATAACGATCAGGGTTAGTATTGGGGATGAGGGGCAGGGTTAGTATTGGGGATGAGAGGCAGGGTTAGGGTATGTTCACACGAGGTAATTACGTTTGTAATTGACGCACGTATTTCGGCCGCAAGTACCGGACCGAACACAGTGCACGGAGCCGGGCTCCTAGCATCATAGTTATGTACGACGCTAGGAGTCCCTGCCTCGCTGCCGGACAACTGTCTCGTAATGAAAACATGGATTACAGTACGGGACAGTTGTCCGGCAGCGAGGCAGGGACTCCTAGCGTCGTACCTAACTATGATGCTAGGAGCCCGGCTCCCTGCACTGTGTTCGGTCCGGTACTTGCGGCCGAAATACGTCCGTCAATTACGGACGTAATGACCTCGTGTGAACATACCCTAAGTGTTGGGGATGAGGGGCAGGATTAGTATTGGGGATAACGGTCAGGGGCAGGATTAGTATTGGGGATGAGGGGCAGGAAGGGGCAGGGTTAGTATGGAGGATATTTAGGGGCAGGGTTAGTATTGGAGATAACGGTCATGGGCAGGGTTAGTGTTGGGGATGGCGGTCAGGGGCAGGGTTAGTATTGGGGATGAGGGGCAGGGTTAGTATTGGGGATAATGGTCAGGTGCAGGGTTAGTATTGGGGAAGAGCAGCAGGGTTAGTATTGGGGAAGAGCAGCAGGGTTAGTATTGGGCATAACGGTCAGGGGCAGGTTTAGTATTGGGGATAACGGTCAGGGCAGGGTTAGTATTGGGGAAGAGCAGCAGGGTTAGTATTGGGGATGACGGTCAGGGTTAGTATTGGGGATGAGTGTCAGGGTTAGAATTGGGGATGATGGGGCAGGGTTAGTATTGGGGATGAGGGGCAGGGTTAGTGTTGGGGATGAGGGGCAGGGTTAGTGTTGGGGATGAGGGGCAGGGTTGGTATTGGGGATGAGGGGCAGGGTTAGTATTGGGGATGAGGGGCAGGGTTGGTATTGGGGATGAGGGGCAGGGTTAGTATTGGGGATAACGGTCATGGGCAGGGTTAGTATTGGGGATAACGGTCATGGGCAGGGTTAGTATTGGGGATAACGGTCATGGGCAGGGTTAGTATTGGGGATAACGGTCAGGGGCAGGTTTAGTTTTGGGGATAACGGTCAGGGGCAGGTTTATTATTGGGGATGGCAGTCATGGGCAGGGTTAGTATTGGGGATGACGGTCAGGGGCAGGATTAGTATTGGGGATGAGGGGCAGGGTTAGTGTTGGGGATGTGGGGCAGGGTTAGTATTGGGGATGAGGGGCAGGGTTGGTATTTGGGATGTGGGGCAGGGTTAGTGTTGGGGATGAGGTGCAGGGTTGGTATTTGGGATGAGGGGCAGGGTTGGTATTGGGGATGAGGGGCAGGGTTGGTATTGGAGATGAGGGGCAGGGTTGGTATTGGAGATGAGGGGCAGGGTTGGTATTGGGGATGAGGGGCAGGGTTGGGATGTGGGGCAGGGTTAGTGTTGGGGATGAGGTGCAGGGTTAGTATTTGGGATGAGGGGCAGGGTTGGTATTGGGGATGAGGGGCAGGGTTAGTATTGGGGATAACGGTCAGGGGCAGGGTTAGTATTGGAGATAACGGTCATGGGCAGGGTTAGTTTTGGGGATAACGGTCAGGGGCAGGGTTATTATTGGGGATGGCAGTCAGGGGCAGGGTTAGTATTGGGCATGAGGGGCAGTGTTAGTATTGGGGATGAGGGTCAGGTTTAGTATTGGGGATGAGGGGCAGGGTTAGTATTGGGGATGAGGGGCAGGGTTAGTATTGGGGATAACGATCAGGGTTAGTATTGGGGATAACGGTCAGGGTTAGTATTGGGGATAACGGTCAGGGTTAGTATTGGGGATAACGGTCAGGGCAGGGTTAGTATTGGGGATAACGGTCAGGTGCAGGGTTAGTATTGGGGAAGAGCAGCAGGGTTAGTATTGGGGATAACGGTCAGGGGCAGGTTTAGTATTGGGGATGAGGGGCAGGGTTAGTATTGGGGAAGAGCAGCAGGGTTAGTATTGGGGATAACGGTCAGGGGCAGGTTTAGTATTGGGGATGAGTGTCAGGGTTAGAATTGGGGATGATGGGGCAGGGTTAGTATTTGGGATAACGGTCAGGGCAGGGTTAGTATTGGGGAAGAGCAGCAGGGTTAGTATTGGGGATGATGGGGCAGGGTTAGTATTGGGAATGAGGGGCAGGGTTAGTGTTGGGGATGTGGGGCAGGGTTAGTATTGGGGATGAGGGGCAGGGTTGGTATTTGGGATGTGGGGCAGGGTTAGTGTTGGGGATGAGGTGCAGGGTTAGTATTTGGGATGAGGGGCAGGGTTGGTATTGGGGATGAGGGGCAGGGTTGGTATTGGGGATGAGGGGCAGGGTTAGTATTGGGGATGAGGGGCAGGGTTGGTATTGGAGATGAGGGGCAGGGTTGGTATTGAGGATGAGGGGCAGGGTTAGTGTTGGGGATGGCGGTTGGAGGGTTCGGGTTTGTGGCTTTAGTCTGGGGGGGGCGCTGTGTGGTTGGCACTGTATGGGGGCAGGGGCTGTAAATAAGGGATATTGTGACGATCTGGATGGGACCCCTGACACTTTATTGTGGGACGCTCACCTCAGCTCAGCAGATCCTCAGTTTGGTTCACATCAATTATTATTATCGATGCTTTACATGAAGCTCTCGCTTAAAAAAGAAGTTCTGAAGCAGGTAAGATATGTATAAGGCTTAATGCCCCCTCCCCCTCTAATAATATTAGAAGTCTCCTTGGTCTGCAGCCTGCTGTAGTAAAGTGGGCACTAAACATCTCAGTTACGCAGATCCTGATTCATGACTTATTCTAAGTCACTGCAGCTCTGCATGTGACTAGAGTATATCATCCATTCCTTAACCCTTTCTTCAGACCCTACAATGCACGGCCCTCTAGTACATTGCATTGTGGGAGATGTCTTTTGCAGATGGCTGTACAATAATGTGTGATCTCTATTTGACAATGCAGACACGCATACAGCAAAATGTGAGGACCCGCGGTCTGAGAGCGAACGGAAAAAAGCAAAGAGGGGACTGCGGCTCTGGTTGTGACTGGAGGATAGAATGAAGAGCATTTATACAGCCACTCAAGGGAAGTTATCCAGAAACGTGAAGTGAAAAGTGAGGTTCAGCTGTAAGCTTGGGTGTAGGGTCAGGGCTGGCTCTTGGGCCATGCTGCTGGTGACCTTGTCCTTCACCTGTGATGTCACACGTGTTACGCCTGATGACGTAATAACAGCACCAGGGGAACAATCTAACCTTTCCTTTCCATTGATTTTTCTCCTACCAGCTCTGAGGTTTGTTGTAGATCTAGTTGGGAGTCCAGATCAGCGGCCACACTCAGCATAGTCCTTCTAATGTCCCCCAAACCAGAAGATGTGATGTCACATAAACACTTACCCCCCAAGTGACACCCCTACAGCCACAAGAGGGGCGGCTGGGAGGCGGCTGCGGACATGGGTGACCACCAGGGCCAAGTCCTCTGTGTTGGCTGCACAGAAAGTGCGATGAGTCTGTGGAGAGATGGAGGACATCATGACCTGACCTGACCACCATTCATGGTCACCACATTCATCACTGAACCTGTGTCTGAGATAACTTAACTTACCAGTAACTTCTCTCCACCGAAGCCACGGTTATTAAAGACAACACACCTGCCGGAAGCAGAGACATCACGTTATCATGTAGCGGCCAGAAAACCCCAAATATGTGCCCCCCGTCATAACATATAATATGTGGACATAGTGGGGTACCCAAGTGCTGTGTGTGCACCTAGATATATGTGCTGGGTCTGCACCTAGATATGTGCCCAGTGTGCCGGGTCTACACCTAGATATATGCCCAGTGTGCCGAGTCTAAACCTAGATATATGCCCAGTGTGCCGGGTGTACACCTAGATCTATGCCCAGTGTGCCGAGTCTAAACCTGGATATATGCACTATATGGAGAAAAGTATGTGGCCCCCCCAGATTACACTTCAGGAGCTTTTATCACGTCCCATTATAAATCCGGAGACATTATTATGGACCCCGCCGCAGTAAAACATCCTCCCCTTTGGGTCTTCTACAAGATTTTGGGGTCTGGGAATTTTTGCCCCTTCATCCAGAAGATCAATTGTGAGGTCGTCTTATATTGTGGAAAAAAGAGGAGAATCACGGCGCCACCTAGTGCAGGTAAAACGGAGAAATAATAAAGAGGCAGCAGCAATGGTATCACCTAGAAGAGTTCTGCTATTCAGACACAACTCTGAGGTACACAAGGGTTAAATAGCCACAGGAACGCTGCCGCCACTCTCCGATCCAGTAACCTGGAAATAGGTAAAAAGGGGAGCACAAAACGGCGCTGCTGGACATATAATGGGGGGGTCAATGCTGATTAATTCACACAGGCCACGCGTTCCGACATGGAAGTGAGGTCTTCATCAGTCCGTAGACATGATAAACATCACTCCTTCTTACATACAATTCATTCACTTAAAAAAAACGCCAAATCTGCGCAAAGAGCTGTCATGACGTCAGGCGGAGGCCCCAATGATGCCAAGGGAACCCACAAGTTACAAAACAGAAGTTCTACATAAAGATTATATATTAAGAAAATAAATACATGAATATAAAGAAATAAACCTTGTGTAACCGGGGAACGGCGGGGTCCTGATCGGAGCAAGGTAAAGTAATATCGGCTGCTATAAGCATCAAACACGGGAAAACGATCACTTGTGGGGATAGTTATTTACTCATGTTCTCTGCAGGAAACAAGGGAAAAACAAGAGTAAACAGGATCGGGAGGCGATCACACGAATACGTAGGCGATGGCGAGAGAGCGGCCCCGGAGTCAAGGTAACAGGCGAACTACGGAAGCAGAGGGGGGTCAAACCAAGTCTGGCGCAGGAGGATTGCAGGACTGGTGAGTAAGTAAAATGCTAGTAATGAGCAGAGGCGAGCTCCTGCCGAGAGTATTGTACTAATAGTAGTGAAAGGAAAGGAGGGGCTAAGAGTAAGAATAACTGCGCGTAGCTGAAAACACGCGGAGGTCATAATACGTGCAGAGGTCGTATTACGTGCAGAGGTCGTATTACGTGCAGAGGTCGTATTACGTGCAGAGGTCGTATTACGTGCAGAGGTCGTATTACGTGCAGAGGTCGTATTACGTGCAGAGGTCGTATTACGTGCAGAGGTCGTATTACGTGCAGAGGTCGTATTACGTGCAGAGGTCGTATTACGTGCAGAGGTCGTAATACGTGCAGAGGTCGTACTACGTGCAGAGGTCGTAATACGTGCAGAGGTCGTACTACGTGCAGAGGTCGTACTACGTGCAGAGGTCGTACTACGTGCAGAGGTCGTATTACGTGCAGAGGTCGTATTACGTGCAGAGGTCGTATTACGTGCAGAGGTCGTATTACGTGCAGAGGTCGTATTACGTGCAGAGGTCGTATTACGTGCAGAGGTCGTAATACGTGCAGAGGTCGTATTATATGCAGAGGTCGTATTATATGCAGGTCGTATTATATGCAGAGATCATATTATATGCAGAGATCATATTACATGCAGAGGTCGTATTATGTGCAGAGGCCATATGTGCAGAGGCCATATGGGCAGAGGTCATATTATATGCAGAGGTCGTATTACATGCAGAGGTCGTATTACATGCAGAGGTCATATTACATGCAGAGGTCATATTACATGCAGAGGTCATATTACATGCAGAGGTCATATTACATGCAGAGGTCATATTATATGCAGAGGTCATATGTGCCGAGGTCATATTAAATGCAGAGGTCGTATTATATGCAGAGGTCACAGCAGAACGGAGCGGAAGTGAGCGCTGGCGTCTCCTAGGAAGGAGATGGGGACCAGCGCTCACGGATCCATGGTTGCGGGTGTCGGGAGGTGAGTAAACCCGACGCCCCGCGGCCATGGATGCTACAGTATCCCCCCTCTTCTTGGGGCCAGAGCGAGAGAGGAACTTTTCAATAAGAGCAGGAGCACTGAGGTTCTCTTCTGGCTCCCAGGACCTCTCCTCAGGACCAAACCCTCTCCAGTCCACCAAAAATAAAGTCCTTCCTCCTACCCTCTTGCAGTCCAGGATCTCCTTTACCTCGAATATATCAGAAGGACCGCTGGGAGCAACTGTGGAACTAGAAGTCTTGCTGTAGTGGTTCAGTACCACTGGCTTCAGGAGGGACACATGAAAGGAGTTGGGGATTCTGAGGGTAGGAGGCAGCCGCAGCTTATAGGAGACAGGGTTGATTTGTTGCAGAATCTCAAAAGGACCAAGGAACCTGGGAGCGAACTTGTATGAGGGCACCTTCAAGCGAATGTTCCGAGAGGACAGCCAGACTTTAGTCCCCGGAAGATACTGAGGCGGCACTCTTCTCCTAGTATCTGCCTTTCGCCTCATGCGATCTACTGCCAGCAATATAGAGGACCGGGTCTGTTGCCAGATTTGCAGGGCAGGAAGTCCCCATATGCAGAGTTAGCCGTGGGTGCCTGAGATGAAGTCGACACAGGAAGAGGGACTCTAGGATGTTGACTGTATACAATGTGAAATGGAGTGGAAGTGGTGGACTCACTTGTGTGGTTGTTGTATGAGAACTCAGCCCATGGAAGAAGCTGTACCCAGTTATCGTGCTGTGAAGAGATGAAGTGGCGGAGATAATTCTCCATGATCTGGTTGATCCTCTCAACTTGCCCATTGGACTGGGGGTGATAGGCAGAGGAAAAGTCCAAACTCACATCCAAGAGTTTACAGAGGGCTCTCCAGAACTTAGATGTAAACTGAACCCCCCGGTCGGAAACAATGTGAAGAGGCAAGCCATGCAAGCGAAAGATGTGCTGAATGAAGAGACTCGCCAGACAAGGAGCAGAAGGTAGGCCGGTCAGCGGGATAAAATGTGCCATCTTAGAGAACCGGTCCACCAACACCCATGGTGTTGCATCATGCTGAGGGAGGAAGCTCTGTGACGAAGTCCATTGCAATGTGCTGCCAAGGGGCATTGGGTACAGGTAGAGGTTGAAGCAGGCTGGCAGACTTGGAGTGAGTAACTTTGTTAGAGGCACACACCGTGCAAGAAGAGACAAAGTCCAGAACATCTTTAGGTAGCGTGAGCCACAAGAAGTGACGAGCAATCAGGTCTTGGGTTTTACGGACACCGGCGTGCCCAGCTAGTTTAGAACTGTGTCCCCAGCGGAGAATTCTTCTCCTGTCTGCCAACCGAACAAAAGTTCTCCCCGGAGGGATGTCTCTAATCTGCAGCGGATTAGCAGTGACAATGCAGGATGGGTCTATGATAGTCTGAAGGGACTCCACCGTGTCTTCCGTCTCAAATGATCTGGACAGGGCATCGGCTCTCACAGTCTTGTCCGCGGGACGGTAGTGGAGCACAAACTGGAAACGGGTGAAGAACAGCGACCACCTGGCTTGACGGGTATTCAGTCGTTGTGCAGACTGAAGGTAGGTGATGTTCTTGTGGTCGGTGAAGATCAGGATGGGGTGAGCAGTGCCCTCTAGAGGATGTCTCCACTCCTCCAGAGCCAATTTGATGGCCAGCAGCTCCCGATCTCCATCTCCAATGGAGTAATTGCGCTCAGCAGAAGAAAAAAGTCTTGAGTAGTAGCCACATACTACTGCCTTTCCTTTGGAGCTCCTCTGGAACAGAAGTGAACCTGCACCAACAGAGGAAGCGTCCACTTCCAGAGAGAACTTCCGAGATACGTCAGGATGATGGAGGATCGAGGCTGAAGTGAAGGCTTTCTTGAGGCTAATTAATGCGGACTCTGCCTCTGAAGTCCACACCTTGGCGTTCACACACTTCTTGGTAAGGGTAGAGATGGGAGCCGTCAGAGATGAAAAGTTTGGAATAAACTGCCGGTAGAGATTGGCGAATCCCAGGAACCGTTGTATGGCCCTTAGGCCTGGAGGACGTGGCCATTTCAGGGCAGACTCTAGTTTCTCAGGATCCATCTTAAGGCCTTGATCCGAGATGACGTAGCCCAGGAAGGGCAAAGACTTATTTTCAAAGACTTCTCCAACTTGGCATACAAGCGATTCTCCCTTAGTCACAGAAAAACTTGACGAACATGCCTCCGATGGGTCATCAGATCTGGGGAGAAAGTCAAAATATCATCGAGATAAACTACAATACACATATAGAGGAGATCTCGGAAAATATCATTGACGAATTCCTGAAACACTGCGGGAGCGTTACACAGACCGAAGGGCATCACTAGGTATTCGTAGTGCCCATCGTGGGTGTTAAATGCCGTCTTCCATTTGTCACCCCGGCGAATCCGGATTAGATTATAAGCCCCCCGCAGATCTAGCTTAGAAACATTTTTGGCTCCTCGTATGCGATCAAACAGCTCGGATATAAGTGGTAACGGGTATTTGTTCTTGACCGTGATCTGGTTGAGACCACGGTAGTCAAAGCAGGGTCGAAGAGATCCATCTCTCTTCTTAACGAAGAAGAAGCTGGCCCCAGCCGGGGAGGAAGATTTTCGAATAAAACCCCTCTCCAAGTTCTCCTTGATATAGGCTGACAAGGATAGAGACTCAGGCAAGGAGAGAGGATATACTCGTCCACGAGGAAGAGAAGCATTGGGAACCAGTTCAATGGGACAGTCATAATGCCGATGTGGAGGCAACGTCTCAGCCTCACGTTTGCAGAAGACATCCACAAATCTGGCATACTGACATGGTAGACCGGAGAGTGATTGAGGCAGAGGGGGCATAACAGGACGGACTTGTGACAGGCAATGGCTATGGCATCTGGAACCCCATTGAAGAACCTCTCCGGAACTCCAGTCAAGGACCAGGGCGTGTAGGCGGAGCCATGGCAGACTCAGCAGGATAGGATTGATAGCCTTAGGTAGTACCAGGAAGGTGATCTGTTCTGAGTGAAGGGCTCCGACCCGTAGTGTCAATGGCTCCGTGATGACCATAATCGGATCGGGCAGTGGTAGACCGTTCACAGAGGCAACAGCCAGGGGTCTCTCCAGACGGACTGTGGGTAGACTTAGACGATCCACTAGATCCTGCTGGATGAAATTAACAGCCGCTCCAGATTCAAGATAGGTGGAGGAAGGATGTGACGTCTCTCCAGAGACAATGGCCACAGGAATTGATAATTTGGGAGAGGTTTTAACGTTTCGAGACGTTCCACCTAGAGTTGCCTCTCCAACAAACCCTAGGTACTGGAGTTTTCCGGTTTCTGTGGGCATAAGGCCACAATACATACATAGTCCAGAGGAGCGTCTGCGCTGCTTCTCCTGTTCAGATAACCGGACTCGGTCTACTTGCATGGGTTCTTCAGGTAGCGCACTAGGGGAAGACAATAGTGGTCTCTGGACTGAGGGTGCTGGTCTGTGGGCCCGTCTCTCCTGTCGAACCTCTTGAGTGTGCTCCCGGATTCTCATATCAACCCGGGTGGCTAACAGGATGAGGGTATCCAAGGTAGAAGGAAGGTTGCGGGCCGCCAGTTCATCCTTGATGTGAGAGGACAGTCCCTGCCAGAAGGTCGCCACCAGTGCCTCATTGTTCCATGCCAGCTCGGCTGCTAGGGTACGGAAGGAGATAGCATACTCCCTACTGTGGAGCCCTCTTGCCTGAGGATCAACAGAGTGGCTGCGGCAGAGGATGTTTGACCCGGCTCCTTGAACACGGCACGAAAGGACTCCAGGAACAAGGCTAGGTCCATGGATACAGGTCCTTGTTGCTCCAAGATTTGGTTCACCCATGCGAGGGCCTTGCCAGCGAGGAGGGAGATAATGAACGCTACTTTGGCATCCTCGGAGGGGAAGAGATAAGGCTGTAGCCTAAAATGAACCGTGCATTGATTAGGAAATCCTCTACATGCTCTGGGATCTCCATCGTAGCGAGGAGGAAGAGGCAGAGGAACTGAGGATCCGGAACAAACAGGAGGAGCAACGGGCAGTGGCACAGCAACAGCTTCAGGAGGAAGAACCGGAGGTGGAACAGCGAGTAGATCTAGGCGGACCAGGATAGAATTCACCGCCTCAAGGAGTTGATCCTGACGTGTGCGTAGGTCATGCCTCTCCGTCTGTATCTTCTGGAATGCGGTCTTGGGCTGGCCAGCGGGTTCCATGGCCTGAGCGTACTGTCATGGTCACAGGGTATGTGGAACCACTAGGCTGCTCCGCCGTAGCGGGGAGGCAGCTGACCAGGTCACAGTCTACACGAAAGTCAATAGCAGATAGTAACGCTTGGGTACCTGAACTAGTCCAGACGGTGGCTGTGGCTTCAGCACGGATGGAGGCCGGTGCGGCAGGTGGCACCAGACGTGGTGGGCAGTACCCGATGTGGCAGAAGACACTGGACGTGGCAGGAGGCACGGGACGTGGAAGAAGACACCGGACGTGGCAGAAGACACTGGACGTGGCAGAAGACACTGGACGTGGTAAACGACAGCAGGTGCAGTAGACACGACTCCAACACCGGTAGACACAGGAACAACAACAATACGGGATACAGTAACGGGTAACAGCTGGAACGGGGAAACACTAAGGGACCATTTGCAAGACAGACTGGGATAGACTAACAATGCTCAGGCAAGGATCAGAAGGCCTGGGGACTTATAGACCAGGAAATCAGGGCAGTTGATGATGATGACGATTTCCTTTGTGCGCACGCTGGCCCTTTAACCCCTTAATGACCGGGCCATTTTGCACGTTAATGACCAAGGATTATTTTTTGTTTTTTCACGGTCGCATTCCAAGAGTCGTAACTTTTTTTTTATTCCGTCAACATCGCCGTATAAGGGCTTGTTTTTTGCGGGACGAGTTGTATTTTGTAATTGTACCATTTTAGATGCTTATAACATATTGATTAACTTTTATTAACTTTATTTTAGGAGAGAATTGAAAATAAGCAGCTATTCCAGCATTGATTTTCACGTTATAAATTTACGCTGTTTACTATGCAGCGTAAATAACATGTTAACTTTATTCTATGGGTTGGCACGATTACGGGGATACCAAATATGTAAAGGTTTTATGTTTTCCTACGTTTGCACAATAAAAAGCCTTTTAGAAAAAAATTACTTGTTTTTCCATCGCCGCGTTCCAAGAGCCGTCATTTTTGTATTTTTCCGTCAATGTGGCCGTATGTGGGCTTGATTTTTGCGGGCCAATGTGTAGTTTTCATTAGTCCTATTTTGGGGTACATAGGACTTATAGATTAAACTTTTATTTTTTGTGGGGGGAATGGGAGAAAAGAGAGAATTTTGCCGTTGTTTTTTTCGTTTTCTTTGGACGCCGTTCATCCGGCGGTTTAATTAATGTGTTCATTTTATTGGTCAAGTTGTTACGATCGCGGGGATACCATATATGTGCATGTGTTATTTGTTTTGACACTTTTACTAAATAAAACCACTTTTTGGGCAAAAAAAAGAAGTTTTATTTGACTTTGACTGTAATTTATTATTTTGTTTCTTCACAAACTTTATGATTGACATTTTTTTTTTAAGCTCCCTCCCTCTATCAAACACATTAGGTGCCGCTGTCACTATTGACAGCGGCATTTAATGGGTTAAACTGCCGGAATCGGAGCGCGCTTCGATTCCGGCAGTTGCAGCAGGAGCCAGGCTGGGTATAACAGCCGTGCTCCTGCCGCTGATCGCGTGGGTACAGTGACAGTACCCGCGCCATCACAGGACGGCGTCTCCTAGGAAGGAGATGGGGACCAGTGCTCACGGATCCATGGCTGCGGGCGTCGGGAGGTGAGTAAACCCGACGGCCCGCGGCCATGGACGCTACAGGGGGCACATACTTTTGTCTGTAGGGCAGGTCCACACGAGGTAAAACATTGCAGATTTCCCACAACGGGTTTGATTGCAGCCCATCGGCGGCGTGTTACCTCAGCAGCAGAGTCGGTGATATTTGAACACGTCTCATCCACACGCTGCGTAAAATAATCCACCAATAAATCGCTCATAATTTGACCTGCGGTGCGTTTTTTTAATCCGCAGTTTGTCAATTTATGTTGGGGAGTCTCTGCTCTTCTGTTGCGGGTTTTCACTATTAAATTCAATGGAGGTAAAACCCGCAACAATTAGCGGATGTTGTGATTTTTGTGGCAGAAAAGCTGCGATTCCATCGCAAAAATCCAAAAATAAAAAGAAGCTCATACCGACCCCTCCGTCTGTCCGCCTCAGTCCAGGCCGGCGTCCTGGGAAGTTTTTTTTTTTATGCTTATGACGTCATTTTACGTGTTTTTGCAGTTTTTTTCTCCAATGTTCTCCTCTGTATTTGACGTCGGGCGGCGTTGAACCTCGTGGCCACTCATGTTATGTGAATAAATCCCGTTTCTTTACCGGACTCGTTTGGATTTTGGCAGCGCTACATTTAATCCCTGTTTTTGCATCACTTTTCATCCCGGTCTCCTGGGAAGACGTATCAACCCATTTGACTGCTGCAGCCAATCACGGGAGGCTATACTGCATGGACAGCAGAGTTGCCATGACTACGGAGAGCGGGGTAAGTATAAGCTTCTTTTTTTTGTATTCCGCAGCGGACAATCCCCCCGATAAAATGCAGCACAATGTGGTGCGGTTTTTCTGTCGGAGTTCCCTGCGGGTTCCGGGGCGGGTTCGTCGTGTACTTTTATGCAGCGTATCCACCCTGAACATTCGCCGGCTTTTCTATATAGACTTGTGGATTATCCATTGAAATCAATGAGGCAGATTTCATGGCAATGACTACAAAAACCTCAGTGGCAGTAAATCTATGTGATCTAAGCCGATCACAGAGGAGGGAGGCGGTCTAACAAGGCGAATGATATCCTGGCCCTTTAAGAGGGGGTGATCTGTTCACACAGGGCTCTCATGCGGAGGAAGCAGGTGGCGGTAGCCGGCACCCCGGCAGCTAGTGAAGCTGTGGGTCTAGAGGACATAACACTGGTCCCGGTACTATATAGACTCCCCCCCTTTCTGACCTGTAGCCATCGCTCTTGGCCGCTGTCACCAGGTGCAGTATATAGGATTGATGACTGTTTCCCGTGAGACCCGGTAGTAGGATAATGGTGGGGCGAGAGGCAGCATCTGGGTAATGGGAGCTCTCATCATTGTCCACCCAGTCCAGAGATATCTGACCGCCATCTTCAGTGCTGATGACCTCACTGCGTGGAAAAAGTGCAATTTGTTTAATAAAGGGAGGAGCTTCTTGTATGGAGACGCCATTAAAGTAGACCCTACATGGGTGCGATGGAGCAGAGTCTCATCTCATCACGACCTCTATCCCTGATCAAATCTAACACATAAACAACATCTACAGGTCCCACAACCAAACGAGTACTGGGGGGGGGGTCACTTCGTACTGGAGGGGGGGTCAATTAGTACTGGAGGGGGGTCACTTAGTATTAAAGGGGGGGTCACTTAGTACTGGAGGGGGTCACTTAGTACTGGAGGGGGTCACTTAGTACTGGAGGGGGTCACTTAGTACTGGAGGGGGTCACTTAGTACTGGAGGGGGTCACTTAGTACTGGAGGGGGTCACTTAGTACTGGAGGGGGTCACTTAGTACTGGAGGGGGTCACTTAGTACTGGAGGGGGTCACTTAGTACTGGAGGGGGTCACTTAGTACTGGAGGGGGTCACTTAGTACTGGAGGGGGGGTCACTTAGTACTGGAGGGGGGGTCACTTAGTACTGGAGGGGGGGTCACTTAGTACTGGAGGGGGGGTCACTTAGTACTGGAGGGGGGGTCACTTAGTACTGGAGGGGGGGTCACTTAGTACTGGAGGGGGGGTCACTTAGTACTGGAGGGGGGGTCACTTAGTACTGGAGGGGGGGTCACTTAGTACTGGAGGGGGGGTCACTTAGTACTGGAGGGGGGGTCACTTAGTACTGGAGGGGGGGTCACTTAGTACTGGAGGGGGGGTCACTTAGTACTGGAGGGGGGGTCACTTAGTACTGGAGGGGGGGTCACTTTGTACTGGAGGGGGGGTCACTTTGTACTGGAGGGGGGGTCACTTTGTACTGGAGGGGGGGTCACTTTGTACTGGAGGGGGGTCACTTTGTACTGGAGGGGGGGTCACTTTGTACTGGAGGGGGGGTCACTTTGTACTGGAGGGGGGGTCACTTTGTACTGGAGGGGGGGTCACTTTGTACTGGAGGGGGGGTCACTTTGTACTGAAGGGGGGGTCACTTTGTACTGAAGGGGGGGTCACTTTGTACTGAAGGGGGGGTCACTTTGTACTGAAGGGGGGGTCACTTTGTACTGAAGGGGGGGTCACTTTGTACTGAAGGGGGGGTCACTTTGTACTGAAGGGGGGGTCACTTTGTACTGAAGGGGGGGTCACTTTGTACTGAAGGGGGGGGTCACTTTGTACTGGAGCGGGTTGCTTAGTACTGGAGGGGGTCACTTACTTCCTGTATGACACATGAGGTCTGGAGGATAACATGACCCTCACAATGGTCTGTAGTCTCCCTCCAGGACACCAGAAGGTTGGGCAGAACTTTTCCATCATTACTGGGCAGTAAGACTCCAGAAACTGGCGCAAGGGTCCCGGGGATACCAGACGAGGTCTCTACACAAAGAAGAAACACAAATCCACTAATGCAACCCAGATACATGAGAGTGTGAACGAACCAACGCACAAATCATGGACCCATCACATGTATCTGACCTAGCCTTGCACATATGGTTTCTACACCACTAATCCTGTGTCTTTCCATACGAGACCTTAATCTGGGACCAGTTCACTTTAGGCTTTCCCAATCCTTGGTCCTCTGGTAAGCCACTGGGGCTGGAGGAAGACGGAAGTGTCTGGAGAAGGACTAAGGGGATTGGAGGATGATGGAGGGGCCTAGAGGAGGACCAAGAAGTATGGAGGGGACAGAGTAATTTGGGTAGGACAGAGGGGTCTGGAGAGTACAAAGATGTCTAAAAGGGTAAGAGGGAATTGGAAGAGACAGAAGGGTCTGGAGGGGATAGAAATAAGGTATTAAAGGGAAGACGCTTCAGAAGGAACAGAGAAGTCTGGAGGGAGAGGTATCTGGGGTGGGACGCGGAGGGATCTGGATGTGGAAGGGACAGAACTAAGGTCTTGAAGAAAAAAAAAGAGCGATTCAAAATGGACAGAGGAGATTGTAGAGGACAAAGGTGTTTAGGAAGTGGGGGGGGGGGGTCTGGAAAGGCAGAGAGGTCTGGAAATAGACAGAGGCCTCTGGAGGGTACAGAGGTATCTAGAGAGGGACAGAGATGTACAATAGGGTCTGGAGGGGACAGAGGGGTCTGGAGGGGGACAGAAGGGTACAGAAGGGTCTGAAGGGGGTACAGAAGGGTCTGGGGGTTGGGGTTACAGTAAAGTTATGTAGGGAACAAAGGGGTCGAGAGAAGTCTGGAGGAGAACAGAGGGTCCAGAGAGTGACAAAGGGGTCTGGAGCGTGACAGAAGGGTCCGGAGGGGGACAGAGGGGTCTGAAGGGACACAGAAGTGTCTTGGGGAGGTTACGGTAAAGTCATGTAGGGAACAAAGGGGTCTAGAGAAGTCTGAAAGAGAACAGAGGGGTCCGGAGGGCGACAGAGGGGTCCGCAGGTTGAAAGAGGGGTCCGGAGAGCGACAGAGGGGTCTGGAGAGCGACAGAGGGGTCTGGAGGGTGACAGTGGGGTCCGGAGGGTAACAGAGGGTTCCAGAGAGCGATAGAGGGGTCTGGAGAGCTACAGAGGGATCTGGATGGTGATAGAGGGGTCGGGAGAACGACAGAGGGGTCGGGAGAGCGACAGAGGGGTCGGGAGGGCGACAGAGGGGTCGGGAGGGCGACAGAGGGGTCTGGAGGGCGACAGAGGGGTCGGGAGAACGACAGAGGGGTCCGGAGAACGACAGAGGGGTCCGGAGAGCGATAGAGGGGTATGGAGAGCGACAGAGGGGTCCGGAGAGCGACAGAGGGGTCCGGAGAGCGACAGAGGGGTCCGGAGGGTGACAGAAGGGTCCGGAGAGCGACAGAGGGGTCCGAAGGGTTACAGAGGGGTCCGGAGAGCGACAGAGGGGTCGAGAGGGCGACAGAGGGGTCCGGAGGGCGACAGAGGGGTCCGGAGGGCGACAGAGGGGTCCGGAGGGCGACAGAGGGGTCCGGAGGGCGACAGAGGGGTCCGGAGGGCGACAGAGGGGTCTGGCAGTGGTCTATTTTCCTCTCCACATTGTAATAAACCTGCACAGTCAGTTGGTGCGGACATTTAGAGATTTGGGGTCTTTGTGTTCTCTATAACTTCTTGTGACTTGTCTTCTCCCTGATATTTGTGACCCTCAGGAGTGTGAGTTCTTGTGGCCTGTAAGTCCAATACACTAACACTTTTTGCTGTTTGTTGTAGTCCGGGGGGCTTCCATCGAGGGTTAACCCTACCTGAGCTGTGGACCCCCGAACAAGTTTACTATTGTGTTGTTGTTCCCCTAAACGCTGAATGAAACTTGGTAAGAGGGAGAAGTAAAAAATAGTGTCGTACCGTGTTAGCCAGAAACAATATGCTAAATACTATTGTGTCACAAAAGACAACACTATAGAAGGTGTTACCGTTATTGGCTGACCATAAAAGGTCTATCTGCGGCTCTCAGAGCACCGGATCCTTCTTCAGGCCAATAAGAGAGAGAGAATGAAGAAAAGATCAGGGGGGGAGGGGCAGAGACTTTGTCCTCACAGATATGGATGTCACTGGGTCTAGTCCCTGACACCTGAGGGACCGGGAGACTGACCTGAGATATCTGTGTCCTGTAGTAGAACAACCAGCTCAGCCCAACACCCAAGAAAAGTGAAGTCCAGACGGGGGATGGGAACTGGTGGCGAGACACTTCATGCATGTCGTCTGCTGCTGTATCTGCACGTTCTGCAACACACGAGAGACAATATAACAAACAACACAACCAATCAATTATTGCAACACAACTTACAACAGAACTAACAATGTAAGGAATCAATGTAACACAACATACAACACACAGCAGAACACACAATGTAAGGAATCAATGTAACACAACGTACAACACACAGCAGAAATAACAATGTAAGGAATCAATGTAACACAACACACAGCAGAACACACAATGTAAGGAATCAATGTAACACAACAAACAACACACAGCAGAACACACAATGTAAGGAATCAATGTAACACAACGTACAACACACAGCAGAAATAACAATGTAAGGAATCAATGTAACACAACACACAGCAGAACACACAATGTAAGGAATCAATGTAACACAACAAACAACACACAGCAGAACACACAATGTAAGGAATCAATGTAACACAACGTACAACAAACAGCAGGACACACAATGTAAGGAATCAATGTAACACAACGTACAACACACAGCAGAACACACAATGTAAGGAATCAATGTAACACAACGTACAACACACAGCAGAACACACAATGTAACACAACGTACAACACAAAGCAGAACACACAATGTAAGGAATCAATGTAACACAACGTACAACAAACAATGTAAGGAATCAATGTAACACAACATACAACAAACAGCAGAACTAACAAGGTAAGGAATCAATGTAACACAACGTACAACACACAGCAGAACTAACAATGTAAGGAATCAATGTAACACAACATACAACACACAGCAGAACACACAATGTAAGGAATCAATGTAACACAACATACAACACACAGCAGAACACACAATGTAAAGAATCAATGTAACAACATACAACACACAGCAGAACACACAATGTAAGGAATCAATGTAACACAACGTACAACACACAGCAGAACTAACAATGTAAGGAATCAATGTAACACAACGTACAACACACAGCAGAACAAACAATGTAAGGAATCAATGTAACACAACGTACAACACACAGCAGAACAAACAATGTAAGGAATCAATGTAACACAACGTACAACACACAGCAGAACACACAATGTAAGGAATCAATGTAACACAACATACAACAAACAGCAGAACACACAATGTAAGGAATCAATGTAACACAACATACAACACACAGCAGAACACACAATGTAAGGAATCAATGTAACACAACGTACAACACACAGCAGAACACACAATGTAAGGAATCAATGTAACACAACATACAACACACAGCAGAACACACAATGTAAGGAATCAATGTAACACAACGTACAACACACAGCAGAACAAACAATGTAAGGAATCAATGTAACACAACATACAACACACAGCAGAACTAACAAGGTAAGGAATCAATGTAACACAACATACAACACACAGCAGAACACACAATGTAAGGAATCAATGTAACACAACGTACAACACACAGCAGAACAAACAATGTAAGGAATCAATGTAACACAACGTACAACACACAGCAGAACAAACAATGTAAGGAATCAATGTAACACAACGTACAACACACAGCAGAACACACAATGTAAGGAATCAATGTAACACAACATACAACAAACAGCAGAACACACAATGTAAGGAATCAATGTAACACAACATACAACACACAGCAGAACACACAATGTAAGGAATCAATGTAACACAACATACAACAAACAGCAGAACTAACAAGGTAAGGAATCAATGTAACACAACGTACAACACACAGCAGAACTAACAATGTAAGGAATCAATGTAACACAACATACAACACACAGCAGAACACACAATGTAAGGAATCAATGTAACACAACATACAACACACAGCAGAACACACAATGTAAAGAATCAATGTAACAACATACAACACACAGCAGAACACACAATGTAAGGAATCAATGTAACACAACGTACAACACACAGCAGAACTAACAATGTAAGGAATCAATGTAACACAACGTACAACACACAGCAGAACAAACAATGTAAGGAATCAATGTAACACAACGTACAACACACAGCAGAACAAACAATGTAAGGAATCAATGTAACACAACGTACAACACACAGCAGAACACACAATGTAAGGAATCAATGTAACACAACATACAACAAACAGCAGAACACACAATGTAAGGAATCAATGTAACACAACATACAACACACAGCAGAACACACAATGTAAGGAATCAATGTAACACAACGTACAACACACAGCAGAACACACAATGTAAGGAATCAATGTAACACAACATACAACACACAGCAGAACACACAATGTAAGGAATCAATGTAACACAACGTACAACACACAGCAGAACAAACAATGTAAGGAATCAATGTAACACAACATACAACACACAGCAGAACTAACAAGGTAAGGAATCAATGTAACACAACATACAACACACAGCAGAACACACAATGTAAGGAATCAATGTAACACAACGTACAACACACAGCAGAACAAACAATGTAAGGAATCAATGTAACACAACGTACAACACACAGCAGAACAAACAATGTAAGGAATCAATGTAACACAACGTACAACACACAGCAGAACACACAATGTAAGGAATCAATGTAACACAACATACAACAAACAGCAGAACACACAATGTAAGGAATCAATGTAACACAACATACAACACACAGCAGAACACACAATGTAAGGAATCAATGTAACACAACGTACAACACACAGCAGAACACACAATGTAAGGAATCAATGTAACACAACATACAACACACAGCAGAACACACAATGTAAGGAATCAATGTAACACAACGTACAACACACAGCAGAACAAACAATGTAAGGAATCAATGTAACACAACGTACAACACACAGCAGAACACACAATGTAAGGAATCAATGTAACACAACGTACAACACACAGCAGAACTAACAAGATAAGGAATCAATGTAACACAACGTACAACACACAGCAGAACACACAATGTAAGGAATCAATGTAACACAACGTACAACACACAGCAGAACACACAATGTAAGGAATCAATGTAACACAACATACAGCAGAACACACAATGTAAGGAATCAATGTAACACAACGTACAACACACAGCAGAACACACAATGTAAGGAATCAATGTAACACAACATACAACAAACAGCAGAACACACAATGTAAGGAATCAATGTAACACAACATACAACACACAGCAGAACACACAATGTAAGGAATCAATGTAACACAACATACAACAAACAGCAGAACTAACAAGGTAAGGAATCAATGTAACACAACGTACAACACACAGCAGAACTAACAATGTAAGGAATCAATGTAACACAACATACAACACACAGCAGAACACACAATGTAAGGAATCAATGTAACACAACATACAACACACAGCAGAACACACAATGTAAAGAATCAATGTAACAACATACAACACACAGCAGAACACACAATGTAAGGAATCAATGTAACACAACGTACAACACACAGCAGAACTAACAATGTAAGGAATCAATGTAACACAACGTACAACACACAGCAGAACAAACAATGTAAGGAATCAATGTAACACAACGTACAACACACAGCAGAACAAACAATGTAAGGAATCAATGTAACACAACGTACAACACACAGCAGAACACACAATGTAAGGAATCAATGTAACACAACATACAACAAACAGCAGAACACACAATGTAAGGAATCAATGTAACACAACATACAACACACAGCAGAACACACAATGTAAGGAATCAATGTAACACAACGTACAACACACAGCAGAACACACAATGTAAGGAATCAATGTAACACAACATACAACACACAGCAGAACACACAATGTAAGGAATCAATGTAACACAACGTACAACACACAGCAGAACAAACAATGTAAGGAATCAATGTAACACAACATACAACACACAGCAGAACTAACAAGGTAAGGAATCAATGTAACACAACATACAACACACAGCAGAACACACAATGTAAGGAATCAATGTAACACAACGTACAACACACAGCAGAACAAACAATGTAAGGAATCAATGTAACACAACGTACAACACACAGCAGAACAAACAATGTAAGGAATCAATGTAACACAACGTACAACACACAGCAGAACACACAATGTAAGGAATCAATGTAACACAACATACAACAAACAGCAGAACACACAATGTAAGGAATCAATGTAACACAACATACAACACACAGCAGAACACACAATGTAAGGAATCAATGTAACACAACGTACAACACACAGCAGAACACACAATGTAAGGAATCAATGTAACACAACATACAACACACAGCAGAACACACAATGTAAGGAATCAATGTAACACAACGTACAACACACAGCAGAACAAACAATGTAAGGAATCAATGTAACACAACGTACAACACACAGCAGAACACACAATGTAAGGAATCAATGTAACACAACGTACAACACACAGCAGAACTAACAAGATAAGGAATCAATGTAACACAACGTACAACACACAGCAGAACACACAATGTAAGGAATCAATGTAACACAACGTACAACACACAGCAGAACACACAATGTAAGGAATCAATGTAACACAACATACAGCAGAACACACAATGTAAGGAATCAATGTAACACAACGTACAACACACAGCAGAACACACAATGTAAGGAATCAATGTAACACAACGTACAACACACAGCAGAACACACAATGTAAGGAATCAATGTAACACAACGTACAACACACAGCAGAACACACAATGTAAGGAATCAATGTAACACAACGTACAACACACAGCAGAACACACAATGTAAGGAATCAATGTAACACAACGTACAACACACAGCAGAACACACAATGTAAGGAATCAATGTAACACAACGTACAACACACAGCAGAACACACAATGTAAGGAATCAATGTAACACAACATACAACACACAGCAGAACACACAATGTAAGGAATCAATGTAACACAACATACAACACACAGAACACACAATGTAAGGAATCAATGTAACACAACGTACAACAAACAGCAGAACACACAATGTAAGGAATCAATGTAACACAACATACAACAAACAGCAGAACACACAATGTAAGGAATCAATGTAACACAACATACAACACACAGGAGAACACACAATGTAAGGAATCAATGTAACACAACGTACAACACACAGCAGAACACACAATGTAAGGAATCAATGTAACACAACGTACAACACACAGCAGAACTAACAATGTAAGGAATCAATGTAACACAACGTACAACAAACAGAAGAACACACAATGTAAGGAATCAATGTAACACAACGTACAGCACACAGCAGAACACACAATGTAAGGAATCAATGTAACACAGCATACAACACACAGCAGAACACACAATGTAAGGAATCAATGTAACACAACGTACAACACACAGCAGAACACACAATGTAAGGAATCAATGTAACACAACGTACAACACACAATGTAAGGGATCAATGTAACACAACGTACAACAAACAGCAGAACACACAATGTAAGGAATCAATGTAACACAACGTACAACAAGCAGCAGAACTAACAAGGTAAGGAATTAATGTAACACAACGTACAACAAACAGCAGAACTAACAAGGTAAGGAATCAATGTAACACAACGTACAACAAACAGCAGAACACACAATGTAAGGAATCAATGTAACACAACGTACAACACAGCAGAACACACAATGTAAGGAATCAATGTAACACAACGTACAACACAGCAGAACACACAATGTAAGGAATCAATGTAACACAACGTACAACACACAGCAGAACACACAATGTAAGGAATCAATGTAACACAACGTACAACAAACAGCAGAACACACAATGTAAGGAATCAATGTAACACAACGTACAACAAACAGCAGAACACACAATGTAAGGAATCAATGTAACACAACATACAACACACAGCAGAGCACACAATGTAAGGAATCAATGTAACACAACATACAACACACAGCAGAACACACAATGTAAGGAATCAATGTAACACAACATACAACACACAGCAGAACACACAATGTAAGGAATCAATGTAACACAACGTACAACACACAGCAGAACTAACAAGGTAAGGAATTAATGTAACACAACGTACAACAAACAGCAGAACACACAATGTAAGGAATCAATGTAACACAACGTACAACACACAGCAGAACACACAATGTAAGGAATCAATGTAACACAACATACAGCAGAACACACAATGTAAGGAATCAATGTAACACAACGTACAACACACAGCAGAACACACAATGTAAGGAATCAATGTAACACAACGTACAACACACAGCAGAACACACAATGTAAGGAATCAATGTAACACAACGTACAACACACAGCAGAACACACAATGTAAGGAATCAATGTAACACAACGTACAACACACAGCAGAACACACAATGTAAGGAATCAATGTAACACAACGTACAACACACAGCAGAACACACAATGTAAGGAATCAATGTAACACAACGTACAACACACAGCAGAACACACAATGTAAGGAATCAATGTAACACAACATACAACACACAGCAGAACACACAATGTAAGGAATCAATGTAACACAACGTACAACAAGCAGCAGAACTAACAAGGTAAGGAATTAATGTAACACAACGTACAACAAACAGCAGAACTAACAAGGTAAGGAATCAATGTAACACAACGTACAACAAGCAGCAGAACACACAATGTAAGGAATCAATGTAACACAACGTACAACAAACAGCAGAATACACAATGTAAGGAATCAATGTAACACAACGTACAACACACAGCAGAACACACAATGTAAGGAATCAATGTAACACAACGTACAACACAGCAGAACACACAATGTAAGGAATCAATGTAACACAACGTACAACACACAGCAGAACACACAATGTAAGGAATCAATGTAACACAACGTACAACACAGCAGAACACACAATGTAAGGAATCAATGTAACACAACGTACAACACACAGCAGAACACACAATGTAAGGAATCAATGTAACACAACGTACAACACACAGCAGAACACACAATGTAAGGGATCAATGTAACACAACGTACAACACACAGCAGAACTAACAATGTAAGGAATCAATGTAACACAACGTACAACACACAGCAGAACACACAATGTAAGGAATCAATGTAACACAACGTACAACACAGCAGAACACACAATGTAAGGAATCAATGTAACACAACGTACAACACACAGCAGAACACACAATGTAAGGAATCAATGTAACACAACGTACAACAAGCAGCAGAACTAACAAGGTAAGGAATTAATGTAACACAACGTACAACAAACAGCAGAACTAACAAGGTAAGGAATCAATGTAACACAACGTACAACAAACAGCAGAACACACAATGTAAGGAATCAATGTAACACAACGTACAACACAGCAGAACACACAATGTAAGGAATCAATGTAACACAACGTACAACACAGCAGAACACACAATGTAAGGAATCAATGTAACACAACGTAGAACACACAATGTAAGGAATCAATGTAACACAACGTACAACAAACAGCAGAACACACAATGTAAGGAATCAATGTAACAACGTACAACAAACAGCAGAACACACAATGTAAGGAATCAATGTAACACAACATACAACACACAGCAGAACACACAATGTAAGGAATCAATGTAACACAACGTACAACAAGCAGCAGAACTAACAAGGTAAGGAATTAATGTAACACAACGTACAACAAACAGCAGAACTAACAAGGTAAGGAATCAATGTAACACAACGTACAACAAGCAGCAGAACACACAATGTAAGGAATCAATGTAACACAACGTACAACACAGCAGAACACACAATGTAAGGAATCAATGTAACACAACGTACAACACAGCAGAACACACAATGTAAGGAATCAATGTAACACAACGTACAACACACAGCAGAACACACAATGTAAGGGATCAATGTAACACAACGTACAACAAACAGCAGAACACACAATGTAAGGAATCAATGTAACACAACGTACAACAAGCAGCAGAACTAACAAGGTAAGGAATTAATGTAACACAACGTACAACAAACAGCAGAACACACAATGTAAGGAATCAATGTAACACAACGTACAACAAGCAGCAGAACACACAATGTAAGGAATCAATGTAACACAACGTACAACACAGCAGAACACACAATGTAAGGAATCAATGTAACACAACATACAACACACAGCAGAACACACAATGTAAGGAATCAATGTAACACAACATACAACACACAGAACACACAATGTAAGGAATCAATGTAACACAACATACAACACACAGCAGAACACACAATGTAAGGAATCAATGTAACACAACGTACAACAAACAGCAGAACTAACAAGGTAAGGAATCAATGTAACACAACGTACAACAAGCAGCAGAACACACAATGTAAGGAATCAATGTAACACAACGTACACCAAACAGCAGAATACACAATGTAAGGAATCAATGTAACACAACGTACAACACACAGCAGAACACACAATGTAAGGGATCAATGTAACACAACACACAGCAGAACACACAATGTAAGGAATCAATGTAACACAACGTACAACAAACAGCAGAACACACAATGTAAGGAATCAATGTAACACAACGTACAACAAGCAGCAGAACTAACAAGGTAAGGAATTAATGTAACACAACGTACAACACACAGCAGAACACACAATGTAAGGAATCAATGTAACACAACGTACAACACACAGCAGAACACACAATGTAAGGAATCAATGTAACACAACGTACAACACACAGCAGAACACACAATGTAAGGAATCAATGTAACACAACGTACAACAAACAGCAGAACTAACAAGGTAAGGAATCAATGTAACACAACGTACAACAAACAGCAGAACACACAATGTAAGGAATCAATGTAACACAACGTACAACACACAGCAGAACACACAATGTAAGGAATCAATGTAACACAACGTACAACAAACAGCAGAACTAACAAGGTAAGGAATCAATGTAACACAACGTACAACAAGCAGCAGAACACACAATGTAAGGAATCAATGTAACAACGTACAACAAGCAGCAGAATACACAATGTAAGGAATCAATGTAACACAACGTACAACACACAGCAGAACACACAATGTAAGGAATCAATGTAACACAACGTACAACAAACAGCAGAACACACAATGTAAGGAATCAATGTAACACAACGTACAACAAGCAGCAGAACACACAATGTAAGGAATCAATGTAACACAACGTACAACACAGCAGAACACACAATGTAAGGAATCAATGTAACACAACGTACAACAAGCAGCAGAACACACAATGTAAGGAATCAATGTAACAACGTACAACAAGCAGCAGAACACACAATGTAAGGAATCAATGTAACACAACGTACATCATACAGCAGAACACACAATGTAAGGAATCAATGTAACACAACGTACAACACACAGCAGAACACACAATGTAAGGAATCAATGTAACACAACGTACAACACACAGCAGAACACACAATGTAAGGAATCAATGTAACACAACGTACAACACAGCAGAACACACAATGTAAGGAATCAATGTAACACAACGTACAGCACAATGTTATACACCGTGTGGCCCCGCGTCCCCCGCACACACCACTCGCCCTGCACTTTGGATCCAGACACAACTCCCAGAACTTCTTTTGACTTTTACAGGTCGTCTCTGAATGTCACAGAACTGAGGTCCCGGCACAGGAGCAGCCGCACCGCCGTCATCTGCACTCAGCCACGCCCACTGTGAACCATGCCCCTCCCACACAAGCCATCATCTGCACTCAGCCACGCCCACTGCGAAACGTACCCCTCCCACACACAGCCGTCATCTGCACTCAGTCACGCCCACTGTGAACCATGCCCCTCCCACACAAGCCATCATCTGCACTCAGCCACGCCCACTGCGAAACGTACCCCTCCCACACACAGCCGTCATCTGTACTCAGCCACGCCCACTGTAAACATGCTCCTCCCACACACAGCCTCCATCTGCACTCAGCCACGCCCACTGTGAAACATGCTCCTCCCACACACAGCCATCATCTGCACTCTGCCACGCCCACTGTGAAACATGCGCCTCCCACACAAAACCATCTTCTGCACTCAGCCACGCCCACTGTGAAACATGCTCCTCCCACACACAGCCATCATCTGCACTCAGCCACGCCCACTGTGAAACATGCCCCTCCCACACACAGATCCAGCCGCCATCTTTGTAATGGGAAGCCTGGTTAACCCCTCAGTGTCCAGACAGATGATGAGATCTACATCAGGACAGGATGATTACTGAATGCATCTCCTGCTTGAGAGGGCAGAGGTCACACACGATGGGGGTGATAGCTCTGAAACTATAACTCTTAGGGTATGTTCACACGGCCTATTTACGGACGTAATTCGGGCGTTTTGGCCCCGAATTACGTCTGAAAATAGCGCCTCAATAGCGCTGACAAACATCTGCCCATTGAAAGCAATGGGCAGACGTTTGTCTGTTCACACGAGGCGTATATTTACGCGCCGCTGTCAAATGACGGCGCGTAACTAGACGCCCGCGTCAAAGAAGTGACCTGTCACTTCTTTGGCCGTAATTGGAGCCGCTATTCATTGACTCCAATGAATAGCAGCGCTAATTACGGCCGTAATTGACGCGGCGTTCAAGCGCCTGCACATGCCGGTACGGCTGAAATTACGGGGATGTTTTCAGGCTGAAACATCCCCGTAATTTCAGCCGTTACGGACCCCCGCCGTGTGAACATACCCTTAGGGTATGTGCACACACACTAATTACGTCCGTAATTGACGGACGTATTTCGGCCGCAAGTCCCGGACCGAACACAGTGCAGGGAGCCGGGCTCCTAGTATCATACTTATGTACGACGCTAGGAGTCCCTGCCTCGCTGCAGGACAACTGTCCCGTACTGTAATCATGTTTTCAGTCCGGGACAGTAGTTCCACAGAGAGGCAGGGACTCCTAGCGTCTTACATAAGTATGATACTAGGAGCCCGGCTCCCTGCACTGTGTTCGGTCCGGGACTTGCGGCCGAAATACGTCCGTCAATTACGGACGTAATTAGTGTGTGTTCACATACCCTTATCATCAGTACGGAGCACAAGCATCTCCGCGCTGCAACAGCAACCACGACTGGCCGGAGACTCAAGGACAGGAATAATAATAATAACAATAATAATGCAGGGGTTACAGATGATGCAGTGCTGGGTCTGGGAGTGCAGGGGTTACAGATGATGCAGTGAGGGAGGGCAGTGCTGGGTCTGGGAGTGCAGGGGTTACAGATGGTGCAGTGAGGGAGGGCAGTGCTGGGTCTGGGAGTGCAGGGGTTACAGATGATGCAGTGAGGGAGGGCAGTGCTGGATCTGGCAGTGCAGGGGTTACAGATGATGCAGTGAGGGAGGGCAGTGCTGGGTCTGGCAGTGCAGGGGTTACAGATGATGCAGTGAGGGAGGGCAGTGCTGGATCTGGCAGTGCAGGGGTTACAGATGATGTAGTGAGGGAGGGCAGTGCTGGGTCTGGCAGTGCAGGGGTTACAGATGATGCAGTGAGGGAGGGCAGTGCTGGGTCTGGCAGTGCAGGGGTTACAGATGATGCAGTGAGGGAGGGCAGTGCTGGGTCTGGCAGTGCAGGGGTTACAGATGATGCAGTGAGGGAGGGCAGTGCTGGGTCTGGCAGTGCAGGGGTTACAGATGATGCAGTGAGGGAGGGCAGTGCTGGATCTGGCAGTGCAGGAGTTACAGATGATGTAGTGAGGGAGGGCAGTGCTGGGTCTGGCAGTGCAGGGGTTACAGATGATGCAGTGAGGGAGGGCAGTGCTGGGTCTGGCAGTGCAGGGGTTACAGATGATGCAGTGAGGGAGGGCAGTGCTGGATCTGGCAGTGCAGGGGTTACAGATGATGTAGTGAGGGAGGGCAGTGCTGGGTCTGGCAGTGCAGGGGTTACAGATGATGCAGTGAGGGAGGGCAGTGCTGGGTCTGGCAGTGCAGGGGTTACAGATGATGCAGTGAGGGAGGGCAGTGCTGGGTCTGGCAGTGCAGGGGTTACAGATGATGCAGTGAGAGAGGGCAGTGCTGGATCTGGCAGTGCAGGAGTTACAGATGATGTAGTGAGGGAGGGCAGTGCTGGGTCTGGCAGTGCAGGGGTTACAGATGATGCAGTGAGGGAGGGCAGTGCTGGGTCTGGCAGTGCAGGGGTTACAGATGATGCAGTGAGGGAGGGCAGTGCAGGGGTTACAGATGATGTAGTGAGGGAGGGCAGTGCTGGTTCTGGCAGTGCAGGGGTTACAGATGATGCAGTGTGGGAGGGCAGTGCAGGGTCTGGCAGTGCAGGGGTTACAGATGATGCAGTGAGGGAGGGCAGTGCTGGGTCTGGCAGTGCAGGGGTTACAGATGATGCAGTGAGGGAGGGCAGTGCAGGGGTTACAGATGATGCAGTGAGGGAGGGCAGTGCTGGGTCTGGCAGTGCAGGGGTTACAGATGATGCAGTGAGGGAGGGCAGTGCTGGGTCTGGCAGTGCAGGGGTTACAGATGATGCCGTGAGGGAGGGCAGTGCTGGGTCTGGCAGTGCAGGGGTTACAGATGATGCAGTGAGAGAGGGCAGTGCTGGGTCTGGCAGTGCAGGGGTTACAGATGATGCAGTGAGAGAGGGCAGTGCTGGGTCTGGCATTGCAGGAGTTACAGATGATGTAGTGAGGGAGGGCAGTGCTGGGTCTGGGAGTGCAGGGGTTACAGATGATGCAGTGAGGGAGGGCAGTGCTGGGTCTGGCAGTGCAGGGGTTACAGATGATGCAGTGAGGGAGGGCAGTGCTGGGTCTGGCAGTGCAGGGGTTACAGATGATGCAGTGAGGGAGGGCAGTGCTGGGTCTGGCAGTGCAGGGGTTACAGATGATGCAGTAAGGGAGGGCAGTGCTGGGTCTGGCAGTGCAGGGGTTACAGATGATGCAGTAAGGGAGGGCAGCGCTGGGTCTGGCAGTGCAGGGGTTACAGATGATGCAGTGCTGGGTCTGGCAGTGCAGGGGTTACAGATGATGCAGTGAGGGAGGGCAGTGCTGGGTCTGGCAGTGCAGGGGTTACAGATGATGCAGTGAGGGAGGGCAGTGCAGGGGTTACAGATGATGCAGTGAGGGAGGGCAGTGCTGGGTCTGGCAGTGCAGGGGTTACAGATGATGCCGTGAGGGAGGGCAGTCCTGGGTCTGGCAGTGCAGGGGTTACAGCTGATGCAGTGAGGGAGGGCAGTGCTTGGTCTGGCAGTGCAGGGGTTACAGATGATGCAGTGAGGGAGGGCAGTGCTGGGTCTGCCAGTGCAGGGGTTACAGATGATGCAGTGAGGGAGGGCAGTGCTGGGTCTGCCAGTGCAGGGGTTACAGATGATGCAGTGAGGGAGGGCAGTGCTGGGTCTGGCAGTGCAGGGGTTACAGATGATGCAGTGAGGGAGGGCAGTGCTGGGTCTGGCAGTGCAGGGGTTACAGATGATGCAGTGAGGGAGGGCAGTGCTGGGTCTGGCAGTGCAGGGGTTACAGATGATGCAGTGAGGGAGGGCAGTGCTGGGTCTGGCAGTGCAGGGGTTACAGATGATGTAGTGAGGGAGGGCAGTGCTGGGTCTGGCAGTGCAAGGGTTACAGATGATGCAGTGAGGGAGGGCAGTGCTGAGTCTGGCAGTGCAGGGGTTACAGCTGATGCAGTGAGGGAGGGCAGTGCTGGGTCTGGCAGTGCAGGAGTTACAGATGATGCAGTGAGGGAGGGCAGTGCTTGGTATGGCAGTGCAGGGGTTACAGATGATGCAGTGAGGGAGGGCAGTGCTGGGTCTGGCAGTGCAGGGGTTACAGATGATGCAGTGAGGGAGGGCAGTGCTGGGTCTGGCAGTGCAGGGGTTACAGATGATGCAGTGCTGGGTCTGGCAGTGCAGGGGTTACAGATGATGCAGTGAGGGAGGGCAGTGCTGGGTCTGGCAGTGCAGGGGTTACAGATGATGCAGTGTGGGAGGGCAGTGCTGGGTCTGGCAGTGCAGGGGTTACAGATGATGCAGTGAGGGAGGGCAGTGCTGGGTCTGGCAGTGCAGGGGTTACAGATGATGCAGTGAGGGAGGGCACTGCTGTGTCTGGCAGTGCAGGGGTTACAGATGATGCAGTGAGGGAGGGCAGTGCTGGGTCTGGCAGTGCAGGGGTTACAGATGATGTAGTGCTGGGTCTGGCAGTGCAGGGGTTACAGATGATGCAGTGAGGGAGGGCAGTGCTGGGTCTGGCAGTGCAGGGGTAACAGATGATGCAGTGAGGGAGGGCAGTGCTGGGTCTGGCAGTGCAGGGGTTACAGATGATGCAGTGAGGGAGGGCAGTGCTGGGTCTGGCAGTGCAGGGGTTACAGATGATGCAGTGAGGGAGGGCAGTGCTGGGTCTGGCAGTGCAGGGGTTACAGATGATGCAGTGAGGGAGGGCAGTGCTGGGTCTGGCAGTGCAGGGGTTACAGATGATGCCGTGAGGGAGGGCAGTGCTGGGTCTGGCAGTGCAGGGGTTACAGATGATGCAGTGAGGGAGGGCAGTGATGGGTCTGGCAGTGCAGGAGTTACAGATGATGCAGTGAGGGAGGGCAGTGCTGGGTCTGGCAGTGCAGGAGTTACAGATGATGCAGTGAGGGAGGGCAGTGCTGGGTTTGGCAGTGCAGGGGTTACAGATGATGCAGTGAGGGAGGGCAGTGCTGGGTCTGGGAGTGCAGGGGTTACAGATGATGCCGTGAGGGAGGGCAGTGCAGGGTCTGGCAGTGCAGGGGTTACAGATGATGCAGTGTGGGAGGGCAGTGCTGGGTCTGGCAGTGCAGGGGTTACAGATGATGCAGTGAGGGAGGGCAGTGCTGGGTCTGGCAGTGCAGGGGTTACAGATGATGCAGTGAGGGAGGGTAGTTCTGGGTCTGGCAGTGCAGGGGTTACAGATGATGCCGTGAGGGAGGGCAGTGCAGGGGTTACAGATGATGCAGTGAGGGAGGGCAGTGCTGGATCTGGCAGTGCAGGAGTTACAGATGATGCTGTGAGGGAAAGCAGTGCTGGGTCTGGCAGTGCAGGGGTTACAGATGATGCAGTGAGGGAGGGTAGTGCTGAGTCTGGCAGTGCAGGGGTTACAGCTGATGCAGTGAGGGAGGGCAGTGCTGGGTCTGGCAGTGCAGGAGTTACAGATGATGCAGTGAGGGAGGGCAGTGCAGGGGTTACAGATGATGCCGTGAGGGAGGGCAGTGCTGGGTCTGGCAGTGCAGGGGTTATAGATGATGCAGTGAGGGAGGGCAGTGCTGGGTCTGGCAGTGCAGGGGTTACAGATGATGCAGTGAGGGAGGGCAGTGCTGGGTCTGGCAGTGCAGGGGTTACAGATGATGCAGTGAGGGAGGGCAGTGCTGGGTCTGGCAGTGCAGGGGTTACAGATGATGCAGTGCTGGGTCTGGCAGTTCAGGGGTTACAGATGATGCAGTGAGGGAGGGCAGTGCTGGGTCTGGCAGTGCAGGGGTTACAGATGATGCAGTGTGGGAGGGCAGTGCAGGGTCTGGCAGTGCAGGGGTTACAGATGATGCAGTGAGGGAGGGCAGTGCTGGGTCTGGCAGTGCAGGGGTTACAGATGATGCAGTGAGGGAGGGCAGTGCTGGGTCTGGCAGTGCAGGGGTTACAGATGATGCAGTGAGGGAGGGCAGTGCTGGGTCTGGCAGTGCAGGGGTTACAGATGATGCAGTGAGGGAGGGCAGTGCTGGGTCTGGCAGTGCAGGGGTTACAGATGATGCCGTGAGGGAGGGCAGTGCTGGGTCTGGCAGTGCAGGGGTTACAGATGATGCAGTGAGGGAGGGCAGTGATGGGTCTGGCAGTGCAGGAGTTACAGATGATGCAGTGAGGGAGGGCAGTGCTGGGTCTGGCAGTGCAGGAGTTACAGATGATGTAGTGAGGGAGGGCAGTGCTGGGTCTGGCAGTGCAGGGGTTACAGTTGATGCAGTGAGGGAGGGCAGTGCTGGGTCTGGGAGTGCAGGGGTTACAGATGATGCCGTGAGGGAGGGCAGTGCAGGGTCTGGCAGTGCAGGGGTTACAGATGATGCAGTGTGGGAGGGCAGTGCTGGGTCTGGCAGTGCAGGGGTTACAGATGATGCAGTGAGGGAGGGCAGTGCTGGGTCTGGCAGTGCAGGGGTTACAGATGATGCAGTGAGGGAGGGTAGTTCTGGGTCTGGCAGTGCAGGGGTTACAGATGATGCCGTGAGGGAGGGCAGTGCAGGGGTTACAGATGATGCAGTGAGGGAGGGCAGTGCTGGATCTGGCAGTGCAGGAGTTACAGATGATGCTGTGAGGGAGGGCAGTGCTGGGTCTGGCAGTGCAGGGGTTACAGATGATGCAGTGAGGGAGGGTAGTGCTGAGTCTGGCAGTGCAGGGGTTACAGCTGATGCAGTGAGGGAGGGCAGTGCTGGGTCTGGCAGTGCAGGAGTTACAGATGATGCAGTGAGGGAGGGCAGTGCAGGGGTTACAGATGATGCCGTGAGGGAGGGCAGTGCTGGGTCTGGCAGTGCAGGGGTTACAGATGATGCAGTGAGGGAGGGCAGTGCTGGATCTGGCAGTGCAGGAGTTACAGATGATGCAGTGAGGGAGGGCAGTGCTTGGTCTGGGAGTGCAGGGGTTACAGATGATGCAGTGAGGGAGGGCAGTGCTGGGTCTGGCAGTGCAGGGGTTACAGATGATGCAGTGAGGGAGGGCAGTGCTGGGTCTGGCAGTGCAGGGGTTACAGATGATGCAGTGAGGGAGGGCAGTGCTGGGTCTGGCAGTGCAGGGGTTACAGATGATGCAGTGAGGGAGGGCAGTGCTGGGTCTGGCAGTGCAGGGGTTACAGATGATGCCGTGAGGGAGGGCAGTGCTGGGTCTGGCAGTGCAGGGGTTACAGATGATGCAGTGAGGGAGGGCAGTGATGGGTCTGGCAGTGCAGGAGTTACAGATGATGCAGTGAGGGAGAGCAGTGCTGGGTCTGGCAGTGCAGGAGTTACAGATGATGTAGTGAGGGAGGGCAGTGCTGGGTTTGGCAGTGCAGGGGTTACAGATGATGCAGTGAGGGAGGGCAGTGCTGGGTCTGGGAGTGCAGGGGTTACAGATGATGCCGTGAGGGAGGGCAGTGCAGGGTCTGGCAGTGCAGGGGTTACAGATGATGCAGTGTGGGAGGGCAGTGCTGGGTCTGGCAGTGCAGGGGTTACAGATGATGCAGTGAGGGAGGGCAGTGCTGGGTCTGGCAGTGCAGGGGTTACAGATGATGCAGTGAGGGAGGGTAGTTCTGGGTCTGGCAGTGCAGGGGTTACAGATGATGCCGTGAGGGAGGGCAGTGCAGGGGTTACAGATGATGCAGTGAGGGAGGGCAGTGCTGGATCTGGCAGTGCAGGAGTTACAGATGATGCTGTGAGGGAAAGCAGTGCTGGGTCTGGCAGTGCAGGGGTTACAGATGATGCAGTGAGGGAGGGTAGTGCTGAGTCTGGCAGTGCAGGGGTTACAGCTGATGCAGTGAGGGAGGGCAGTGCTGGGTCTGGCAGTGCAGGAGTTACAGATGATGCAGTGAGGGAGGGCAGTGCAGGGGTTACAGATGATGCCGTGAGGGAGGGCAGTGCTGGGTCTGGCAGTGCAGGGGTTACAGATGATGCAGTGAGGGAGGGCAGTGCTGGGTCTGGCAGTGCAGGGGTTACAGATGATGCAGTGAGGGAGGGCAGTGCTGGGTCTGGCAGTGCAGGGGTTACAGATGATGCAGTGAGGGAGGGCAGTGCTGGGTCTAGCAGTGCAGGGGTTACAGATGATGCAGTGAGGGAGGGCAGTGCTGGGTCTGGCAGTGCAGGGGTTACAGATGATGCAGTGTGGGAGGGCAGTGCAGGGTCTGGCAGTGCAGGGGTTACAGATGATGCAGTGAGGGAGGGGAGTGCTGGGTCTGGCAGTGCAGGGGTTACAGATGATGCAGTGAGGGAGGGCAGTGCTGGGTCTGGCAGTGCAGGGGTTACAGATGATGCAGTGAGGGAGGGCAGTGCTGGGTCTGGCAGTGCAGGGGTTACAGATGATGCAGTGAGGGAGGGCAGTGCTGGGTCTGGCAGTGCAGGGGTTACAGATGATGCCGTGAGGGAGGGCAGTGCTGGGTCTGGCAGTGCAGGGGTTACAGATGATGCAGTGAGGGAGGGCAGTGCTGGGTCTGGCAGTGCAGGAGTTACAGATGATGTAGTGAGGGAGGGCAGTGCTGGGTCTGGCAGTGCAGGGGTTACAGTTGATGCAGTGAGGGAGGGCAGTGCTGAGTCTGGGAGTGCAGGGGTTACAGATGATGCCGTGAGGGAGGGCAGTGCAGGGTCTGGCAGTGCAGGGGTTACAGATGATGCAGTGTGGGAGGGCAGTGCTGGGTCTGGCAGTGCAGGGGTTACAGATGATGCAGTGTGGGAGGGCAGTGCAGGGTCTGGCAGTGCAGGGGTTACAGATGATGCAGTGCTGGGTCTGGCAGTGCAGTGGTTACAGATGATGCAGTGAGGGAGGGCAGTGCTGGGTCTGGCAGTGCAGGGGTTACAGATGATGCCGTGAGGGAGGGCAGTGCTGGGTCTGGCAGTGCAGGGGTTACAGATGATGCAGTGAGGGAGGGCAGTGCTGGGTCTGGCAGTGCAGGGGTTACAGATGATGCCGTGAGGGAGGGCAGTGCTGGGTCTGGCAGTGCAGGGGTTACAGATGATGCAGTGAGGGAGGGCAGTGCTGGGTCTGGCAGTGCAGGGGTTACAGATGATGCAGTGAGGGAGGGTAGTTCTGGGTCTGGCAGTGCAGGGGTTACAGATGATGCCGTGAGGGAGGGCAGTGCTGTGTCTGGCAGTGCAGGGGTTACAGATGATGCAGTGAGGGAGGGCAGTGCAGGGGTTACAGATGATGCAGTAAGGGAGGGCAGTGCTGGGTCTGGCAGTGCAGGGGTTACAGCTGATGCAGTGAGGGAGGGCAGTGCTGGATCTGGCAGTGCAGGAGTTACAGACGATGCTGTGAGGGAGGGCAGTGCTGGGTCTGGCAGTGCAGGGGTTACAGATGATGCAGTGAGGGAGGGTAGTGCTGAGTCTGGCAGTGCAGGGGTTACAGCTGATGCAGTGAGGGAGGGCAGTGCTGGGTCTGGCAGTGCAGGAGTTATAGATGATGCAGTGAGGGAGGGCAGTGCTGGGTCTGGCAGTGCAGGGGTTACAGATGATGCCGTGAGGGAGGGCAGTGCTGGGTCTGGCAGTGCAGGGGTTACAGATGATGCAGTGAGGGAGGGCAGTGCTGGGTCTGGCAGTGCAGGGGTTACAGATGATGCAGTGAGGGAGGGCAGTGCTGGGTCTGGCAGTGCAGGGGTTACAGATGATGCAGTGAGGGAGGGCAGTGCTGGGTCTGGCAGTGCAGGGGTTACAGATGATGCAGTGAGGGAGGGCAGTGCTGGGTCTGGCAGTGCAGGGGTTACAGATGATGCAGTGAGGGAGGGCAGTGCTGGGTCTGGCAGTGCAGGGGTTACAGATGATGCAGTAAGGGAGGGCAGTGCTGGGTCTGGCAGTGCAGGGGTTACAGATGATGCAGTGAGGGAGGGCAGTAGAGTCTTGCAGGGAGGAGGTGACGCTGCAGATGACAGAGGTTTGCAGAGAGAAGGTAGGTGCCACGAATACAATTATTACATTCTTCTAATGCTGCACATATTTACCTGTATAATGTAACAATGAGACAATAACCTGATGATATATAATCTACAGTCTGTCACCTGACCGATGTACACAATCTACATACATAGAACACTACTCCCCCCAACATGACCTGACCACTGGACATTATCATAATACAATTATATTATACTCTATAACTACAATACTACAACCCCCAACATGACTTGAACACTGGGCATTATCATAATACTGTTCTATGATACTCTATACATAGAACACTACAACCCCCAACATGATCCGACCACTGGACATGACCATAGTGCAATTTTATAATACTCTACACATAGAACACTCAAAGCTTCAACCTGACTACTGAACATCATCATAGATAGACCACTGCATCCTGTCCTCATAGGAGTCTTCCTTCTCCAGTAGGTGTAGATAGACCAATGTGTCCTGTCCTCATAGGAGTCTTCCTTCTCAAGTAGGTGTAGATAGACCACTGCATCCTGTCCTCATAGGAGTCTTCCTTCTCAAGTAGGTGTAGATAGACCAATGTGTCCTGTCCTCATAGGAGTCTTCCTTCTCCAGTAGGTGTAGATAGAGCAATGTGTCCTGTCCTCATAGGAGTCTTCCTTCTCCAGTAGGTGTAGATAGACCAATGTGTCCTATTCTCATAGGAGTCTTCCATCTCCAGTAGGTGTAGATAGACCAATGTGTCCTGTCCTCATAGGAGTCTTCCCTCTCCAGTAGGTGTAGATAGACCAATGTGTCCTGTCCTCATATGAGTCTTCCATCTCCAGTAGGTGTAGATAGACCAATGTGTCCTGTCCTCATAGGAGTATTTCTTCTCCAGTAGGTGTAGATAGACCAATGTGTCCTGTTCTCATAGGAGTCTTCCTTCTCCAGTAGGTGTAGATAGACCAATGTGTCCTGTCCTCATAGGAGTCTTCCTTCTCCAGTAGGTGTAGATAGACCACTGCATCCTGTCCTCATAGGAGTCTTCCTTCTCCAGTAGGTGTAGATAGACCACAGCATCCTGTCCTCATAGGAGTCTTCCTTCTCCAGTAGGTGTAGATAGACCAATGTGTCCTGTCATCATAAGGGTTTTCCTTCTCCAGTAGGTGTAGAAAGACCAATGTGTCCTGTCCTCATAGGAGTCTTCCTTCTCTAGTAGGTGTAGATAGACAAATGTGTCCTGTCCTCATAGGAGTCTTCCTTCTCCAGTAGTTGTAGATAGACCACTGCATCCTGTCCTCATATGAGTATTCCTTCTCCAGTAGGTGTAGATAGACCAATGTGTCCTGTCCTCATAGGAGTCTTTCTTCTCCAGTAGGTGTAGATAGACCAATGTGTCCTGTCCTCATAGGAGTCTTCCTTTTCCAGTAGGTGTAGATAGACCAATGTGTCCTGTTCTCATAGGAGTCTTCCTTCTCCAGTAGGTGTAGATAGACCAATGTGTTCTGTTCTCATAGGAGTCTTCCTTCTCCAGTAGGTGTAGATAGACAAATGTGTCCTGTCCTCATAGGAGTCTTCCTTCTCCAGTAGGTATCAGTAGACCAATGTGTCCTGTTCTCATAGGAGTCTTCCTTCTCCAGGAGGTGTAGATAGACCAATGTGTCCAGTCCTAATAGGAGTCTTCCTTCTCCAGTCGGTGTAGATAGACCACAGCATCCTGTCCTCATAGGAGTCTTCCTTCTCCAGTAGGTGTAGATAGACCAATGTGTCCTGTCCTCATATGAGTCTTCCATCTCCAGTAGGTGTAGATAGACCAATGTGTCCTGTCCTCATAGGAGTCTTCCTTCTCCAGTAGGTGTAGATAGACAAATGTGTCCTGTCCTTATAGGAGTCTTCCTTCTCCAGTAGGTATCAGTAGACCAATGTGTCCTGTTCTCATAGGAGTCTTCCTTCTGCAGTAGGTGTAGATAGACCAATGTGTCCAGTCCTAATAGGAGTCTTCCTTCTCCAGTAGGTGTAGATAGACCACTGCATCCTGTCCTCATAGGAGTCTTCCTTCTCCAGTAGGTGTAGATAGACCAATGTGTCCTGTCCTCATAGGAGTCTTCCTTCTCTAGTAGGTGTAGATAGACCAATGTGTCCTGTCCTCATAGGAGTCTTCCTTCTCCAGTAGGTGTAAATAGACCAATGTGTCCTGTCCTCATAGGAGTCTTTCTTCTCCAGTAGGTGTAGATAGACCAATGTGTCCTGTCCTCATAGGAGTCTTCCTTTTCCAGTAGGTGTAGATAGACCAATGTGTCCTGTTCTCATAGGAGTCTTCCTTCTCCAGTAGGTGTAGATAGACCAATGTGTCCTGTCCTCATAGGAGTCTTCCTTCTCCAGTAGGTGTAGATAGACCAATGTGTTCTGTTCTCATAGGAGTCTTCCTTCTCCAGTAGGTGTAGATAGACAAATGTGTCCTGTCCTCATAGGAGTCTTCCTTCTCCAGTAGGTATCAGTAGACCAATGTGTCCTGTTCTCATAGGAGTCTTCCTTCTCCAGGAGGTGTAGATAGACCAATGTGTCCAGTCCTAATAGGAGTCTTCCTTCTCCAGTAGGTGTAGATAGACCACAGCATCCTGTCCTCATAGGAGTCTTCCTTCTCCAGTAGGTGTAGATAGACCAATGTGTCCTGTCCTCATAGGAGTCTTCCTTCTCTAGTAGGTGTAGATAGACCAATGTGTCCTGTCCTCATAGGAGTCTTCCTTCTCCAGTAGGTGTAAATAGACCAATGTGTCCTGTCCTCATAGGAGTCTTTCTTCTCCAGTAGGTGTAGATAGACCAATGTGTCCTGTCCTCATAGGAGTCTTCCTTTTCCAGTAGGTGTAGATAGACCAATGTGTCCTGTTCTCATAGGAGTCTTCCTTCTCCAGTAGGTGTAGATAGACCAATGTGTCCTGTCCTCATAGGAGTCTTCCTTCTCCAGTAGGTGTAGATAGACCAATGTGTTCTGTTCTCATAGGAGTCTTCCTTCTCCAGTAGGTGTAGATAGACAAATGTGTCCTGTCCTCATAGGAGTCTTCCTTCTCCAGTAGGTATCAGTAGACCAATGTGTCCTGTTCTCATAGGAGTCTTCCTTCTCCAGGAGGTGTAGATAGACCAATGTGTCCAGTCCTAATAGGAGTCTTCCTTCTCCAGTAGGTGTAGATAGACCACAGCATCCTGTCCTCATAGGAATCTTCCTTCTCCAGTAGGTGTAGATAGACCAATGTGTCCTGTCCTCATATGAGTCTTCCATCTCCAGTAGGTGTAGATAGACCACTGCATCCTGTCCTCATAGGAGTCTTCCTTCTCCAGTAGGTGTAGATAGACCAATGTGTCCTGTCCTCATAGGAGTCTTCCTTTTCCAGTAGGTGTAGATAGACCAATGTGTCCTGTTCTCATAGGAGTCTTCCTTCTCCAGTAGGTGTAGATAGACCAATGTGTTCTGTTCTCATAGGAGTCTTCCTTCTCCAGTAGGTGTAGATAGACAAATGTGTCCTGTCCTCATAGGAGTCTTCCTTCTCCAGTAGGTATCAGTAGACCAATGTGTCCTGTTCTCATAGGAGTCTTCCTTCTCCAGGAGGTGTAGATAGACCAATGTGTCCAGTCCTAATAGGAGTCTTCCTTCTCCAGTAGGTGTAGATAGACCACAGCATCCTGTCCTCATAGGAATCTTCCTTCTCCAGTAGGTGTAGATAGACCAATGTGTCCTGTCCTCATATGAGTCTTCCATCTCCAGTAGGTGTAGATAGACCAATGTGTCCTGTCCTCATAGGAGTCTTCCTTCTCCAGTAGGTGTAGATAGACAAATGTGTCCTGTCCTTATAGGAGTCTTCCTTCTCCAGTAGGTATCAGTAGACCAATGTGTCCAGTCCTAATAGGAGTCTTCCTTCTCCAGTAGGTGTAGATAGACCACTGCATCCTGTCCTCATAGGAGTCTTCCTTCTCCAGTAGGTGTAGATAGACCAATGTGTCCTGTCCTCATAGGAGTCTTCCTTCTCTAGTAGGTGTAGATAGACCAATGTGTCCTGTCCTCATAGGAGTCTTCCTTCTCCAGTAGGTGTAAATAGACCAATGTGTCCTGTCCTCATAGGAGTCTTTCTTCTCCAGTAGGTGTAGATAGACCAATGTGTCCTGTCCTCATAGGAGTCTTCCTTTTCCAGTAGGTGTAGATAGACCAATGTGTCCTGTTCTCATAGGAGTCTTCCTTCTCCAGTAGGTGTAGATAGACCAATGTGTCCTGTCCTCATAGGAGTCTTCCTTCTCCAGTAGGTGTAGATAGACCAATGTGTTCTGTTCTCATAGGAGTCTTCCTTCTCCAGTAGGTGTAGATAGACAAATGTGTCCTGTCCTCATAGGAGTCTTCCTTCTCCAGTAGGTATCAGTAGACCAATGTGTCCTGTTCTCATAGGAGTCTTCCTTCTCCAGGAGGTGTAGATAGACCAATGTGTCCAGTCCTAATAGGAGTCTTCCTTCTCCAGTAGGTGTAGATAGACCACAGCATCCTGTCCTCATAGGAATCTTCCTTCTCCAGTAGGTGTAGATAGACCAATGTGTCCTGTCCTCATATGAGTCTTCCATCTCCAGTAGGTGTAGATAGACCACTGCATCCTGTCCTCATAGGAGTCTTCCTTCTCCACTAGGTGTAGATAGACAAATGTGTCCTGTCCTCATAGGAGTCTTCCTTCTCCAGTAGGTGTAGATAGACAAATGTGTCCTGTCCTCATAGGAGTCTTCCTTCTCCAGTAGGTATCAGTAGACCAATGTGTCCTGTTCTCATAGGAGTCTTCCTTCTCCAGTAGGTGTAGATAGACCAATGTGTCCAGTCCTAATAGGAGTCTTCCTTCTCCAGTAGGTGTAGATAGACCACTGCATCCTGTCCTCATAGGAGTCTTCCTTCTCCAGTAGGTGTAGATAGACCAATGTGTCCTGTCCTCATAGGAGTCTTCCTTCTCCAGTAGGTGTAAATAGACCAATGTGTCCTGTTCTCATAGGAGTCTAGATGACCGAAACCTTGTAATCTCTTCTGAGGTGTTTGATGTGATGCAATTCTCCACTAGTACAGGAATGGTAGGACATCTTCTGACTCCTCAGTATAAGCCAGTGTTACTATCTCCCTGCTGAGCTTTTACGAATGTCCATAGCCTGAAGCTGCACTACTGAGAGCTTCTGATGACAGCATGTCCCCTTCTGATTATTCTCAGCTGCACCGTTGGTCAGGAGACATTATCAATATCTACATAGTGGCAGCTATACAGTATGTCTATATGTGTGGACATTGATGAGGATGGTGATTTCTATTCACCCAATGACATGTTGTCCTCAGAGTCTCTCAGCCTGTGTTTGATGTTCAGCAATTGGCCTTTTTTTAATTATTTTTCTAATCGGACAGATTATTATGGGAATTCTTCATTAGGTTTCACATTTTGGTATTTCTTATTAGAGTGTGAATTGTGTAGCAGCCCAAACATCACAAAGCCACCCACCACCTAACCTGGTCCATGCAAGGTCCAGCAAGCCTCACCCCTAAACTGGAAGCCTTTTACACCAGCCGATAAGCGTCCGGTGCAGCGAGCGCCGATCAATGAGACATGGTTGATTGGCGCTCGTTTGCTCTTCTCACACGGAGCTATGGATCGGGATGAGCAGTCGTTACTCCGATCCCTCGTCCCCGTCCATTATTATCATTTTTATCTTTTTTAAAACGATACAAGCAGCAGATGATCCGGCGTTTCCTCGTTTATCTCCAGCGTTTCCTGGTTTATCTCCAGCATTTCCTCGTTTATCTCCAGCGTTTCCTGGTTTATCTCCAGCATTTCCTCGTTTATCTCCAGCGTTTCCTGGTTTATCTCCAGCGTTTCCTCGTTCACCTCCAGCGTTTCCTCATTTATCTCCAGCTTTTTCTCGTTTATCTCCAACGTTAACTCATTCGTCTCCGGCGTTTCCTCGTTCGCCTCCGGTGTTTCCTCGTACAACTCCGGCGTTTCCTCATTCGTCTCCGGCGTTTCCTCGTTCGCCTCCGGTGTTTCCTCGTTCGCCTCCAGCGTTTCCTCATACATCTCCAGCGTTTCCTCGTTCGTCTCTAGCGTTTCCTCGTTTATCTCCAGCGTTTCCTCGTTCGCCTCCAGCGTTTCATCATACATCTCCGGCGTTTCCTCGTTCGTCTCCAGCGTTTCCTCGTTTATCTCCAGCGTTTTCTCGTTCATCTCCGGCGTTTCCTCATTTATCTCCAGCATTTCCTCGTTTATCTCCAGCGTTTCCTTATTTATCTCCAGCGTTTCCTCGTTTATCTCCAGCATTTCCTCGTTTATCTCCAGCGTTTCCTCGTTCGTCTTCAGCGTTTCCTCGTTCGTCTCCAGCGTTTCCTCGTTTATGTCCAGCGTTTCCTCGTTCGTTTGCAGCGTTTCCTCGTTCGTCTCCAGCGTTTCCTCGTTTATCTCCAGCGTTTCCTCATTTATCTACGGCATTTCCTCGTTTATCTCCAGCGTTTCCTCGTTCGTCTCCAGCGTTTCCTCATTTATCTCCAGTGTTTCCTCGTTTATGTCCAGCGTTTCCTCGTTCGTCTGCAGCGTTTCCTCGTTCGTCTCCAGCGTGTCCTCGTTTATCTCCAGCGTTTCCTCGTTCGTCTGCAGCGTTTCCTCGTTCGTCTCCAGCGTTTCCTAGTTTATCTCCAGCGTTTCCTCGTTTATCTCCAGCGTTTCCTCGTTCGTCTCCAGTGTTTTCCTCATTTATCTCCAGCGTTTCCTCGTTTATCTCCAGCGTTTCCTCGTTTATATCCAGCGTTTCCTCGTTTATCTCCAGCGTTTTCTCGTTTATCTCCAGCGTTTCCTCGTTCGTCTGCAGCGTTTCCTCGTTTATATCCTGCGTTTTCTCTTTTATCTCCAGCGTTTCCTCGTTCGTCTGCAGCGTGTCCTCGTTTATCTCCAGCGTTTTCTCATTTATCTCCAGCGTTTCCTCGTTTATCTCCAGCGTTTTCTCGTTTATCTCCAACGTTTCCTCGTTCGTCTGCAGCGTTTCCTCGTTTATATCCTGCGTTTTCTCTTTTATCTCCAGCGTTTCCTCGTTCGTCTCCAGCGTTTCCTCGTTTATGTCCAGCGTTTCCTCGTTCGTCTGCAGCGTGTCCTCGTTTATCTCCAGCGTTTTCTCATTTATCTCCAGCGTTTCCTCGTTTATCTCCAGCGTTTCCTCGTTTATCTCCAGCGTTTCCTCATTTATCTCCAGCGTTTCCTCGTTTATCTCCAGCGTTTTCTCGTTTATCTCCAGCGTTTCCTTGTTCGTCTCCAGCGTTTCCTCGTTTATCTCCAGCGTTTCCTCATTTATCTCCAGCGTTTCCTCGTTTATCTCCAGCGTTTCCTCGTTCGTCTCCAGCGTTTCCTCATTTATCTCCAGCGTTTCCTCGTTTATATCCAGCGTTTCCTCGTTTATCTCCAGCGTTTCCTCGTTTATCTCCAGCGTTTCCTCGTTTATCTCCAGCGTTTCCTCATTTATCTACAGAATTTCCTCGTTTATCTCCAGCGTTTTCTCGTTTATCTCCAGCGTTTCCTTGTTCGTCTCCAGCGTTTCCTCGTTTATCTCCAGCGTTTCCTCATTTATCTCCAGCGTTTCCTCGTTCGTCTCCAGCGTTTCCTCATTTATCTCCAGCGTTTCCTCATTTATATCCAGCGTTTCCTCGTTTATCTCCAGCGTTTCCTCGTTTATCTCCAGCGTTTCCTCGTTTATATCCAGCGTTTTCTCGTTCATCTCCAGAGTTTCCTCGTTTATCTCCAGCATTTTCTCGTTTATCTCCAGCGTTTCCTTGTTCGTCTCCAGCGTTTCCTCGTTTATCTCCAGCGTTTCCTCATTTATCTCCAGCGTTTCCTCATTTATCTCCAGCGTTTCCTCGTTTATCTCCAGCGTTTCCTCGTTTATCTCCAGCGTTTCCTCGTTTATATCCAGCGTTTTCTCGTTCATCTCCAGCGTTTCCTCGTTCGTCTCCAGCGTTTCCTCATTTATCTCCAGCGTTTCCTCGTTTATCTCCAGCGTTTCCTCATTTATCTCCAGCGTTTCCTAGTTTATCTCCAGCGTTTCCTCATTCGTCTCCAGCGTGTCCTCGTTTATCTCCAGCGTTTTCTCGTTTATCTCCAGCGTTTCCTTGTTCATCTCCAGCGTTTCCTCGTTTATATCCAGCGTTTTCTCGTTTATCTCCAGCGTTTCCTCGTTCGTCTCCAGCGTTTCCTCATTTATCTCCAGCGTTTCCTCGTTTATCTCCAGCGTTTCCTCGTTCGTCTGCAGCGTTTCCTCGTTCGTCTCCAGCATTTCCTCGTTTATCTCCAGCGTTTTCTCGTTCATCTCCGGCGTTTCCTCGTTTATCTCCAGCGTTTCCTTATTTATCTCCAGCGTTTCCTCGTTTATCTCTAGCATTTCCTCGTTTATCTCCAGCGTTTCCTCGTTTATGTCCAGCGTTTCCTCGTTCGTCTGCAGCGTGTCCTCGTTTATCTCCAGCGTTTTCTCGTTTATCTCCAGCGTTTCCTCGTTTATCTCCAGCGTTTCCTCATTTATCTACAGAATTTCCTCGTTTATCTCCAGCGTTTTCTCGTTTATCTCCAGCGTTTCCTCGTTCGTCTCCAGCGTTTCCTCGTTTATCTCCAGCGTTTCCTCATTTATCTACAGCGTTTCCTCGTTTATCTCCAGCGTTTCCTCGTTCGTCTCCAGCGTTTCCTCATTTATCTCCAGCGTTTACTCGTTTATATCCAGCGTTTCCTCGTTTATCTCCAGCGTTTACTCGTTTATCTCCAGCGTTTTCTCCTTTATCTCCAGCGTTTCCTCGTTCGTCTCCAGCGTTTCCTCGTTTATCTCCAGCGTTTCCTCGTTTATATCAAGCGTTTTCTCGTTTATCTCCAGCGTTTCCTCGTTCGTCTCCAGCGTTTCCTCGTTTATCTCCAGCGTTTCCTCGTTTATCTCCAGCGTTTCCTCGTTTATCTCCAGCGTTTCCTCGTTTATCTCCAGCGTTTCCTCGTTTGTCTCCAGCGTTTCCTCATTTATCTCCAGCGTTTCCTCGTTTATCTCCAGCGTTTCCTCATTTATCTCCAGCGTTTCCTCGTTTATCTCCAGCGTTTCCTCGTTTATCTCCAGCGTTTCCTCGTACGTCTCCAGCGTTTCCTCGTCTATCTCCAGCGTTTCCTCGTTTATCTCCAGCGTTTCCTCGTTTATCTCCAGCGTTTCCTCATTTATATCCAGCGTTTTTCTCGTTTATCTCCAGCGTTTTCTCGTTTATCTCCAACGTTTCCTCGTTCGTCTGCAGCGTTTCCTCGTTTATATCCGGCGTTTTCTCTTTTATCTCCAGCGTTTCCTCGTTCGTCTCCAGCGTTTCCTCATTTATCTCCAGCGTTTCCTCGTTTATCTCCAGCGTTTCCTCGTTCGTCTCCAGCGTTTTCTCGTTTATCTCCAGCGTTTCCTCATACATCTCCGGCGTTTCCTCGTTCGTCTCCAGCGTTTCCTCATTAGTCTCCAGCATTTTCTCCTTTATCTCCAGCGTTTCCTCGTTCGTCTGCAGCGTTTCCTCGTTCGTCTCCAGCATTTCCTCGTTTATCTCCAGCGTTTTCTCGTTCATCTCCGGCGTTTCCTCATTTATCTCCAGCATTTCCTCGTTTATCTCCAGCGTTTCCTTATTTATCTCCAGCGTTTCCTCGTTTATCTCCAGCATTTCTTCGTTTATCTCCAGTGTTTCCTCCTTCGTCTCCAGCGTTTCCTCGTTCGTCTCCAGCGTTTCCTCGTTTATGTCCAGCGTTTCCTCGTTCGTCTGCAGCGTTTCCTCGTTCGTCTCCAGCGTTTCCTCATTTATCTCCAGCGTTTCCTCGTTTATATCCAGCGTTTCCTCGTTTATCTCCAGCGTTTCCTCGTTTATCTCCAGCGTTTTCTCGTTTATCTCCAGCGTTTCCTCGTTCGTCTCCAGCGTTTCCTCGTTTATCTCCAGCGTTTCCTCGTTTATATCCAGCGTTTTCTCGTTTATCTCCAGCGTTTCCTCGTTTATCTCCAGCGTTTCCTCGTTTGTCTCCAGCGTTTCCTCATTTATCTCCAGCGTTTCCTCGTTTATCTCCAGCGTTTCCTCATTTATCTCCAGCGTTTCCTCGTTTATCTCCAGCGTTTCCTCGTTTATCTCCAGCGTTTCCTCGTACGTCTCCAGCGTTTCCTCGTCTATCTCCAGCGTTTCCTCGTTTATCTCCAGCGTTTCCTCGTTTATCTCCAGCGTTTCCTCATTTTTATCCAGCGTTTTTCTCGTTTATCTCCAGCGTTTTCTCGTTTATCTCCGGCGTTTCCTCGTTCGTCTCCAGCGTTTCCTCATTTGTCTCCAGCATTTTCTCCTTTATCTCCAGCGTTTCCTCGTTCGTCTGCAGCGTTTCCTCGTTCGTCTCCAGCATTTCCTCGTTTATCTCCAGCGTTTTCTCGTTCATCTCCGGCGTTTCCTCATTTATCTCCAGCGTTTCCTCGTTTATATCCAGCGTTTCCTCGTTTATCTCCAGCGTTTCCTCGTTTATCTCCAGCGTTTTCTCGTTTATCTCCAGCGTTTCCTCGTTCGTCTCCAGCGTTTCCTCGTTTATCTCCAGTGTTTCCTCGTTTTATATCCAGCGTTTTCTCGTTTATCTCCAGCGTTTCCTCGTTTATCTCCAGCGTTTCCTCGTTTGTCTCCAGCGTTTCCTCATTTATCTCCAGCGTTTCCTCGTTTATCTCCAGCGTTTCCTCGTTTATCTCCAGCGTTTCCTCGTACGTCTCCAGCGTTTCCTCGTTTATCTCCAGCGTTTCCTCGTTTATCTCCAGCGTTTCCTCATTTTTATCCAGCGTTTTTCTCGTTTATCTCCAGCGTTTTCTCGTTTATCTCCGGCGTTTCCTCGTTCGTCTCCAGCGTTTCCTCATTTGTCTCCAGCATTTTCTCCTTTATCTCCAGCGTTTCCTCGTTCGTCTGCAGCGTTTCCTCGTTCGTCTCCAGCATTTCCTCGTTTATCTCCAGCGTTTTCTCGTTCATCTCCGGCGTTTCCTCATTTATCTCCAGCATTTCCTCGTTTATCTCCAGCGTTTCCTTATTTATCTCCAGCGTTTCCTCGTTTATCTCCAGCATTTCTTCGTTTATCTCCAGCGTTTCCTCGTTCGTCTCCAGCGTTTCCTCGTTCGTCTCCAGCGTTTCCTCGTTTATGTCCAGCGTTTCCTCGTTCGTCTGCAGCGTTTCCTCGTTCGTCTCCAGCGTGTCCTCGTTTATCTCCAGCGTTTTCTCGTTTATCTCCAGCGTTTCCTCGTCTATCTCCAGCGTTTCCTCGTTTATCTCCAGCGTTTCCTCGTTTATCTCCAGCGTTTCCTCATTTTTATCCAGCGTTTTTCTCGTTTATCTCCAGCGTTTTCTCGTTTATCTCCGGCGTTTCCTCGTTCGTCTCCAGCGTTTCCTCATTTGTCTCCAGCATTTTCTCCTTTATCTCCAGCGTTTCCTCGTTCGTCTGCAGCGTTTCCTCGTTCGTCTCCAGCATTTCCTCGTTTATCTCCAGCGTTTTCTCGTTCATCTCCGGCGTTTCCTCATTTATCTCCAGCGTTTCCTCGTTTATCTCCAGCGTTTCCTCGTTTATCTCCAGCGTTTCCTCGTTTATCTCCAGCGTTTTCTCGTTTATCTCCAGCGTTTCCTCGTTCGTCTCCAGCGTTTCCTCGTTTATCTCCAGCGTTTCCTCGTTTATATCCAGCGTTTTCTCGTTTATCTCCAGCGTTTCCTCGTTTATCTCCAGCGTTTCCTCGTTTGTCTCCAGCGTTTCCTCATTTATCTCCAGCGTTTCCTCGTTTATCTCCGGCGTTTCCTCATTTATCTCCAGCGTTTCCTCGTTTATCTCCAGCGTTTCCTCGTTTATCTCCAGCGTTTCCTCGTACGTCTCCAGCGTTTCCTCGTCTATCTCCAGCGTTTCCTCGTTTATCTCCAGCGTTTCCTCGTTTATCTCCAGCGTTTCCTCATTTTTATCCAGCGTTTTTCTCGTTTATCTCCAGCGTTTTCTCGTTTATCTCCGGCGTTTCCTCGTTCGTCTCCAGCGTTTCCTCATTTGTCTCCAGCATTTTCTCCTTTATCTCCAGCGTTTCCTCGTTCGTCTGCAGCGTTTCCTCGTTCGTCTCCAGCATTTCCTCGTTTATCTCCAGCGTTTTCTCGTTCATCTCCGGCGTTTCCTCATTTATCTCCAGCATTTCCTCGTTTATCTCCAGCGTTTCCTTATTTATCTCCAGCGTTTCCTCGTTTATCTCCAGCATTTCTTCGTTTATCTCCAGCGTTTCCTCGTTCGTCTCCAGCGTTTCCTCGTTCGTCTCCAGCGTTTCCTCGTTTATGTCCAGCGTTTCCTCGTTCGTCTGCAGCGTTTCCTCGTTCGTCTCCAGCGTGTCCTCGTTTATCTCCAGCGTTTTCTCGTTTATCTCCAGCGTTTCCTCGTTTATCTCCAGCGTTTCCTCATTTATCTACAGCATTTTTTCCTTTATCTCCAGCGTTTCCTCGTTCGTCTGCAGCGTTTCCTCGTTCGTCTCCAGCATTTCCTCGTTTATCTCCAGCGTTTTCTCGTTCATCTCCGGCGTTTCCTCATTTATCTCCAGCGTTTCCTCGTTTATATCCAGCGTTTCCTCGTTTATCTCCAGCGTTTCCTCGTTTATCTCCAGCGTTTTCTCGTTTATCTCCAGCGTTTCCTCGTTCGTCTCCAGCGTTTCCTCGTTTATCTCCAGCGTTTCCTCGTTTATATCCAGCGTTTTCTCGTTTATCTCCAGCGTTTCCTCGTTTATCTCCAGCGTTTCCTCGTTTGTCTCCAGCGTTTCCTCATTTATCTCCAGCGTTTCCTCGTTTATCTCCAGCGTTTCCTCATTTATCTCCAGCGTTTCCTCGTTTATCTCCAGCGTTTCCTCGTTTATCTCCAGCGTTTCCTCGTACGTCTCCAGCGTTTCCTCGTCTATCTCCAGCGTTTCCTCGTTTATCTCCAGCGTTTCCTCGTTTATCTCCAGCGTTTCCTCATTTTTATCCAGCGTTTTTCTCGTTTATCTCCAGCGTTTTCTCGTTTATCTCCGGCGTTTCCTCGTTCGTCTCCAGCGTTTCCTCGTTTATGTCCAGCGTTTCCTCGTTCGTCTGCAGCGTTTCCTCGTTCGTCTCCAGCGTGTCCTCGTTTATCTCCAGCATTTTCTCGTTTATCTCCAGCGTTTCCTCGTCTATCTCCAGCGTTTCCTCGTTTATCTCCAGCGTTTCCTCGTTTATCTCCAGCGTTTCCTCATTTTTATCCAGCGTTTTTCTCGTTTATCTCCAGCGTTTTCTCGTTTATCTCCGGCGTTTCCTCGTTCGTCTCCAGCGTTTCCTCATTTGTCTCCAGCATTTTCTCCTTTATCTCCAGCGTTTCCTCGTTCGTCTGCAGCGTTTCCTCGTTCGTCTCCAGCATTTCCTCGTTTATCTCCAGCGTTTTCTCGTTCATCTCCGGCGTTTCCTCATTTATCTCCAGCGTTTCCTCGTTTATATCCAGCGTTTCCTCGTTTATCTCCAGCGTTTCCTCGTTTATCTCCAGCGTTTTCTCGTTTATCTCCAGCGTTTCCTCGTTCGTCTCCAGCGTTTCCTCGTTTATCTCCAGCGTTTCCTCGTTTATATCCAGCGTTTTCTCGTTTATCTCCAGCGTTTCCTCGTTTATCTCCAGCGTTTCCTCGTTTGTCTCCAGCGTTTCCTCGTTTATCTCCAGCGTTTCCTCGTTTATCTCCAGCGTTTCCTCATTTATCTCCAGCGTTTCCTCGTTTATCTCCAGCGTTTCCTCGTTTATCTCCAGCGTTTCCTCGTACGTCTCCAGCGTTTCCTCGTCTATCTCCAGCGTTTCCTCGTTTATCTCCAGCGTTTCCTCGTTTATCTCCAGCGTTTCCTCATTTTTATCCAGCGTTTTTCTCGTTTATCTCCAGCGTTTTCTCGTTTATCTCCGGCGTTTCCTCGTTCGTCTCCAGCGTTTCCTCATTTGTCTCCAGCATTTTCTCCTTTATCTCCAGCGTTTCCTCGTTCGTCTGCAGCGTTTCCTCGTTCGTCTCCAGCATTTCCTCGTTTATCTCCAGCGTTTTCTCGTTCATCTCCGGCGTTTCCTCATTTATCTCCAGCATTTCCTCGTTTATCTCCAGCGTTTCCTTATTTATCTCCAGCGTTTCCTCGTTTATCTCCAGCATTTCTTCGTTTATCTCCAGCGTTTCCTCGTTCGTCTCCAGCGTTTCCTCGTTCGTCTCCAGCGTTTCCTCGTTTATGTCCAGCGTTTCCTCGTTCGTCTGCAGCGTTTCCTCGTTCGTCTCCAGCGTGTCCTCGTTTATCTCCAGCGTTTTCTCGTTTATCTCCAGCGTTTCCTCGTTTATCTCCAGCGTTTCCTCATTTATCTACAGCATTTCCTCGTTTATCTCCAGCGTTTCCTCGTTTGTCTCCAGCGTTTCCTCATTTATCTCCAGCGTTTCCTCGTTTATCTCCAGCGTTTCCTCATTTATCTCCAGCGTTTCCTCGTTTATCTCCAGCGTTTCCTCGTTTATCTCCAGCGTTTCCTCGTACGTCTCCAGCGTTTCCTCGTCTATCTCCAGCGTTTCCTCGTTTATCTCCAGCATTTCCTCGTTTATCTCCAGCGTTTCCTCATTTATATCCAGCGTTTTTCTCGTTTATCTCCAGCGTTTTCTCGTTTATCTCCAACGTTTCCTCGTTCGTCTGCAGCATTTCCTCGTTTATATCCGGCGTTTTCTCTTTTATCTCCAGCGTTTCCTCGTTCGTCTCCAGCGTTTCCTCATTTATCTCCAGCGTTTCCTCGTTTATCTCCAGCGTTTCCTCGTTCGTCTCCAGCGTTTTCTCGTTTATCTCCAGCGTTTCCTCATACATCTCCGGCGTTTCCTCGTTCGTCTCCAGCGTTTCCTCATTTGTCTCCAGCATTTTCTCCTTTATCTCCAGCGTTTCCTCGTTCGTCTGCAGCGTTTCCTCGTTCGTCTCCAGCATTTCCTCGTTTATCTCCAGCGTTTTCTCGTTCATCTCCGGCGTTTCCTCATTTATCTCCAGCATTTCCTCGTTTATCTCCAGCGTTTCCTTATTTATCTCCAGCGTTTCCTCGTTTATCTCCAGCATTTCTTCGTTTATCTCCAGCGTTTCCTCGTTCGTCTCCAGCGTTTCCTCGTTCGTCTCCAGCGTTTCCTCGTTTATGTCCAGCGTTTCCTCGTTCGTCTGCAGTGTTTCCTCGTTCGTCTCCAGCGTTTCCTCATTTATCTCCAGCGTTTCCTCGTTTATATCCAGCGTTTCCTCGTTTATCTCCAGCGTTTCCTCGTTTATCTCCAGCGTTTTCTCGTTTATCTCCAGCGTTTCCTCGTTCGTCTCCAGCGTTTCCTCGTTTATCTCCAGCGTTTCCTCGTTTATATCCAGCGTTTTCTCGTTTATCTCCAGCGTTTCCTCGTTTATCTCCAGCGTTTCCTCGTTTGTCTCCAGCGTTTCCTCATTTATCTCCAGCGTTTCCTCGTTTATCTCCAGCGTTTCCTCATTTATCTCCAGCGTTTCCTCGTTTATCTCCAGCGTTTCCTCGTACGTCTCCAGCGTTTCCTCGTCTATCTCCAGCGTTTCCTCGTTTATCTCCTGCGTTTCCTCGTTTATCTCCAGCGTTTCCTCATTTTTATCCAGCGTTTTTCTCGTTTATCTCCAGCGTTTTCTCGTTTATCTCCGGCGTTTCCTCGTTCGTCTCCAGCGTTTCCTCATTTGTCTCCAGCATTTTCTCCTTTATCTCCAGCGTTTCCTCGTTCGTCTGCAGCGTTTCCTCGTTCGTCTCCAGCATTTCCTCGTTTATCTCCAGCGTTTTCTCGTTCATCTCCGGCGTTTCCTCATTTATCTCCAGCGTTTCCTCGTTTATATCCAGCGTTTCCTCGTTTATCTCCAGCGTTTCCTCGTTTATCTCCAGCGTTTCCTCGTTTATATCCAGCGTTTTCTCGTTTATCTCCGGCGTTTCCTCGTTCGTCTCCAGCGTTTCCTCATTTGTCTCCAGCATTTTCTCGTTTATCTCCAGCGTTTCCTCATACATCTCCGGCGTTTCCTCGTTCGTCTCCAGCGTTTCCTCATTTGTCTCCAGCATTTTCTCCTTTATCTCCAGCGTTTCCTCGTTCGTCTGCAGCGTTTCCTCGTTCGTCTCCAGCATTTCCTCGTTTATCTCCAGCGTTTTCTCGTTCATCTCCGGCGTTTCCGTGTTTCCTCGTTCGTCTCCAGCGTTTCCTCATTTATCTCCAGCGTTTCCTCGTTTATATCCAGCGTTTCCTCGTTTATCTCCAGCGTTTCCTCGTTTATCTCCAGCGTTTTCTCGTTTATCTCCAGCGTTTCCTCGTTCGTCTCCAGCGTTTCCTCGTTTATCTCCAGCGTTTCCTCGTTTATCTCCAGCGTTTCCTCGTACGTCTCCAGCGTTTCCTCGTCTATCTCCAGCGTTTCCTCGTTTATCTCCAGCGTTTCCTCGTTTATCTCCAGCGTTTCCTCATTTTTATCCAGCGTTTTTCTCGTTTATCTCCAGCGTTTTCTCGTTTATCTCCGGCGTTTCCTCGTTCGTCTCCAGCGTTTCCTCATTTGTCTCCAGCATTTTCTCCTTTATCTCCAGCGTTTCCTCGTTCGTCTGCAGCGTTTCCTCGTTCGTCTCCAGCATTTCCTCGTTTATCTCCAGCGTTTTCTCGTTCATCTCCGGCGTTTCCTCATTTATCTCCAGCATTTCCTCGTTTATCTCCAGCGTTTCCTTATTTATCTCCAGCGTTTCCTCGTTTATCTCCAGCATTTCTTCGTTTATCTCCAGCGTTTCCTCGTTCGTCTCCAGCGTTTCCTCGTTCGTCTCCAGCGTTTCCTCGTTTATGTCCAGCGTTTCCTCGTTCGTCTGCAGTGTTTCCTCGTTCGTCTCCAGCGTTTCCTCATTTATCTCCAGCGTTTCCTCGTTTATATCCAGCGTTTCCTCGTTTATCTCCAGCGTTTCCTCGTTTATCTCCAGCGTTTTCTCGTTTATCTCCAGCGTTTCCTCGTTCGTCTCCAGCGTTTCCTCGTTTATCTCCAGCGTTTCCTCGTTTATATCCAGCGTTTTCTCGTTTATCTCCAGCGTTTCCTCGTTTATCTCCAGCGTTTCCTCGTTTGTCTCCAGCGTTTCCTCATTTATCTCCAGCGTTTCCTCGTTTATCTCCAGCGTTTCCTCATTTATCTCCAGCGTTTCCTCGTTTATCTCCAGCGTTTCCTCATTTTTATCCAGCGTTTTTCTCGTTTATCTCCAGCGTTTTCTCGTTTATCTCCGGCGTTTCCTCGTTCGTCTCCAGCGTTTCCTCATTTGTCTCCAGCATTTTCTCCTTTATCTCCAGCGTTTCCTCGTTCGTCTGCAGCGTTTCCTCGTTCGTCTCCAGCATTTCCTCGTTTATCTCCAGCGTTTTCTCGTTCATCTCCGGCGTTTCCTCATTTATCTCCAGCGTTTCCTCGTTTATATCCAGCGTTTCCTCGTTTATCTCCAGCGTTTCCTCGTTCGTCTCCAGCGTTTCCTCGTTCGTCTCCAGCGTTTCCTCGTTTATGTCCAGCGTTTCCTCGTTCGTTTGCAGCGTTTCCTCGTTCGTCTCCAGCGTTTCCTCGTTTATCTCCAGCGTTTCCTCATTTATCTACGCCATTTCCTCGTTTATCTCCAGCGTTTCCTCGTTCGTCTCCAGCGTTTCCTCATTTATCTCCAGTGTTTCCTCGTTTATGTCCAGCGTTTCCTCGTTCGTCTGCAGCGTTTCCTCGTTCGTCTCCAGCGTGTCCTCGTTTATCTCCAGCGTTTTCTCGTTTATCTCCAGCGTTTCCTCGTTCGTCTCCAGCGTTTCCTAGTTTATCTCCAGCGTTTCCTCGTTTATCTCCAGCGTTTCCTCGTTCGTCTCCAGCGTTTCCTAGTTTATCTCCAGCGTTTCCTCGTTTATCTCCAGCGTTTCCTCGTTCGTCTCCAGCGTTTCCTAGTTTATCTCCAGCGTTTCCTCGTTTATCTCCACCGTTTCCTCATACATCTCCGGCGTTTCCTCGTTCGTCTCCAGCGTTTCCTCGTTTATCTCCAGCATTTTCTCCTTTATCTCCAGCGTTTCCTCGTTCGTCTGCAGCGTTTCCTCGTTCGTCTCCAGCATTTCCTCGTTTATCTCCAGCGTTTTCTCGTTCATCTCCGGCGTTTCCTCGTTCATCTCCAGCGTTTCCTCGTTTATCTCCAGCGTTTCCTCGTTCGTCTCCAGCGTTTCCTAGTTTATCTCCAGCGTTTCCTCGTTTATCTCCAGCGTTTCCTCGTTCGTCTCCAGCGTTTCCTAGTTTATCTCCAGCGTTTCCTCGTTTATCTCCACCGTTTCCTCATATATCTCCGGCGTTTCCTCGTTCGTCTCCAGCGTTTCCTCGTTTATCTCCAGCATTTTCTCCTTTATCTCCAGCGTTTCCTCGTTCGTCTGCAGCGTTTCCTCGTTCGTCTCCAGCATTTTCTCGTTTGTCTCCAGCGTTTTCTCGTTCATCTCCGGCGTTTCCTCGTTTATCTCCAGCGTTTCCTTATTTATCTCCAGCGTTTCCTCGTTTATCTCTAGCATTTCCTCGTTTATCTCCAGCGTTTCCTCGTTTATGTCCAGCGTTTCCTCGTTCGTCTGCAGCGTGTCCTCGTTTATCTCCAGCGTTTTCTCGTTTATCTCCAGCGTTTCCTCGTTTATCTCCAGCGTTTCCTCATTTATCTACAGAATTTCCTCGTTTATCTCCAGCGTTTTCTCGTTTATCTCCAGCGTTTCCTCGTTCGTCTCCAGCGTTTCCTCGTTTATCTCCAGCGTTTCCTCATTTATCTCCAGCGTTTCCTCGTTTATCTCCAGCGTTTCCTCGTTCGTCTCCAGCGTTTCCTCATTTATCTCCAGCGTTTCCTCGTTTATATCCAGCGTTTCCTCGTTTATCTCCAGCGTTTCCTCGTTTATCTCCAGCGTTTTCTCGTTTATCTCCAGCGTTTCCTCGTTCGTCTCCAGCGTTTCCTCGTTTATCTCCAGCGTTTCCTCGTTTATATCAAGCGTTTTCTCGTTTATCTCCAGCGTTTCCTTGTTCGTCTCCAGCGTTTCCTCGTTTATCTCCAGCGTTTCCTCGTTTATCTCCAGCGTTTCCTCATTTATCTCCAGCGTTTCCTCGTTTATCTCCAGTGTTTCCTCGTTTGTCTCCAGCGTTTCCTCGTTTATCTCCAGCGTTTCCTCATTTATCTCCAGCGTTTCCTCGTTTATCTCCAGCGTTTCCTCGTTTATCTCCAGCGTTTCCTCGTACGTCTCCAGCGTTTCCTCGTCTATCTCCAGCGTTTCCTTGTTTATCTCCAGCGTTTCCTCATTTATCTCCAGCGTTTCCTCATTTATATCCAGCGTTTTTCTCGTTTATCTCCAGCGTTTTCTCGTTTATCTCCAACGTTTCCTCGTTCGTCTGCAGCGTTTCCTCGTTTATATCCGGCGTTTTCTCTTTTATCTCCAGCGTTTCCTCGTTCGTCTCCAGCGTTTCCTCATTTATCTCCAGCGTTTCCTCGTTTATCTCCAGCGTTTCCTCGTTCGTCTCCAGCGTTTTCTCGTTTATCTCCAGCGTTTCCTCATACATCTCCGGCGTTTCCTCGTTCGTCTCCAGCGTTTCCTCATTTGTCTCCAGCATTTTCTCCTTTATCTCCAGCGTTTCCTCGTTCGTCTGCAGCGTTTCCTCGTTCGTCTCCAGCATTTCCTCGTTTATCTCCAGCGTTTTCTCGTTCATCTCCGGCGTTTCCTCATTTATCTCCAGCATTTCCTCGTTTATCTCCAGCGTTTCCTTATTTATCTCCAGCGTTTCCTCGTTTATCTCCAGCATTTCTTCGTTTATCTCCAGCGTTTCCTCGTTCGTCTGCAGCGTTTCCTCGTTCGTCTCCAGCGTTTCCTCATTTATCTCCAGCGTTTCCTCGTTTATATCCAGCGTTTCCTCGTTTATCTCCAGCGTTTCCTCGTTTATCTCCAGCGTTTTCTCGTTTATCTCCAGCGTTTCCTCGTTCGTCTCCAGCGTTTCCTCGTTTATATCCAGCGTTTTCTCGTTTATCTCCAGCGTTTCCTCGTTCGTCTCCAGCGTTTCCTCGTTTATCTCCAGCGTTTCCTCGTTTATCTCCAGCGTTTCCTCATTTATCTCCAGCGTTTCCTCGTTTATCTCCAGCGTTTCCTCGTTTGTCTCCAGCGTTTCCTCATTTATCTCCAGCGTTTCCTCGTTTATCTCCAGCGTTTCCTCATTTATCTCCAGCGTTTCTTCGTTTATCTCCAGCGTTTCCTCGTTTATCTCCAGCGTTTCCTCGTACGTCTCCAGCGTTTCCTCGTCTATCTCCAGTGTTTCCTCGTTTATCTCCAGCGTTTCCTCGTTTATCTCCAGCGTTTCCTCATTTATATCCAGCGTTTTTCTCGTTTATCTCCAGCGTTTTCTCGTTTATCTCCGGCGTTTCCTCGTTCGTCTCCAGCGTTTCCTCATTTGTCTCCAGCATTTTCTCCTTTATCTCCAGCGTTTCCTCGTTCGTCTGCAGCGTTTCCTCGTTCGTCTCCAGCATTTCCTCGTTTATCTCCAGCGTTTTCTCGTTCATCTCCGGCGTTTCCTCATTTATCTCCAGCATTTCCTTGTTTATCTCCAGCGTTTCCTTATTTATCTCCAGCGTTTCCTCGTTTATCTCCAGCATTTCTTCGTTTATCTCCAGCGTTTCCTCGTTCGTCTCCAGCGTTTCCTCGTTCGTCTCCAGCGTTTCCTCGTTTATGTCCAGCGTTTCCTCGTTCGTCTGCAGCGTTTCCTCGTTCGTCTCCAGCGTGTCCTCGTTTATCTCCAGCGTTTTCTCGTTTATCTCCAGCGTTTCCTCGTTTATCTCCAGCGTTTCCTCATTTATCTACAGCATTTCCTCGTTTATCTCCAGCGTTTCCTCGTTTATCTCCAGCGTTTCCTCGTTCGTCTCCAGCGTTTCCTCGTTTATATCCAGCGTTTTCTCGTTTATCTCCAGCGTTTCCTCGTTTATCTCCAGCGTTTCCTCGTTTGTCTCCAGCGTTTCCTCATTTATCTCCAGCGTTTCCTCGTTTATCTCCAGCGTTTCCTCATTTATCTCCAGCGTTTCCTCGTTTATCTCCAGCGTTTCCTCGTACGTCTCCAGCGTTTCCTCGTCTATCTCCAGCGTTTCCTCGTTTATCTCCAGCGTTTCCTCGTTTATCTCCAGCGTTTCCTCATTTTTATCCAGCGTTTTTCTCGTTTATCTCCAGCGTTTTCTCGTTTATCTCCGGCGTTTCCTCGTTCGTCTCCAGCGTTTCCTCATTTGTCTCCAGCATTTTCTCCTTTATCTCCAGCGTTTCCTCGTTCGTCTGCAGCGTTTCCTCGTTCGTCTCCAGCATTTCCTCGTTTATCTCCAGCGTTTTCTCGTTCATCTCCGGCGTTTCCTCATTTATCTCCAGCGTTTCCTCGTTTATAGCCAGCGTTTCCTCGTTTATCTCCAGCGTTTCCTCGTTTATCTCCAGCGTTTTCTCGTTTATCTCCAGCGTTTCCTCGTTCGTCTCCAGCGTTTCCTCGTTTATCTCCAGCGTTTCCTCGTTTATATCCAGCGTTTTCTCGTTTATCTCCGGCGTTTCCTCGTTCGTCTCCAGCGTTTCCTCATTTGTCTCCAGCATTTTCTCGTTTATCTCCAGCGTTTCCTCATACATCTCCGGCGTTTCCTCGTTCGTCTCCAGCGTTTCCTCATTTGTCTCCAGCATTTTCTCCTTTATCTCCAGCGTTTCCTCGTTCGTCTGCAGCGTTTCCTCGTTCGTCTCCAGCATTTCCTCGTTTATCTCCAGCGTTTTCTCGTTCATCTCCGGCGTTTCCGTGTTTCCTCGTTCGTCTCCAGCGTTTCCTCATTTATCTCCAGCGTTTCCTCGTTTATATCCAGCGTTTCCTCGTTTATCTCCAGCGTTTCCTCGTTTATCTCCAGCGTTTTCTCGTTTATCTCCAGCGTTTCCTCGTTCGTCTCCAGCGTTTCCTCGTTTATCTCCAGCGTTTCCTCGTTTATATCCAGCGTTTTCTCGTTTATCTCCAGCGTTTCCTCGTTTGTCTCCAGCGTTTCCTCATTTATCTCCAGCGTTTCCTCGTTTATCTCCAGCGTTTCCTCATTTATCTCCAGCGTTTCCTCGTTTATCTCCAGCGTTTCCTCGTTTATCTCCAGCGTTTCCTCGTACGTCTCCAGCGTTTCCTCGTCTATCTCCAGCGTTTCCTCGTTTATCTCCAGCGTTTCCTCGTTTATCTCCAGCGTTTCCTCATTTTTATCCAGCGTTTTTCTCGTTTATCTCCAGCGTTTTCTCGTTTATCTCCGGCGTTTCCTCGTTCGTCTCCAGCGTTTCCTCATTTGTCTCCAGCATTTTCTCCTTTATCTCCAGCGTTTCCTCGTTCGTCTGCAGCGTTTCCTCGTTCGTCTCCAGCATTTCCTCGTTTATCTCCAGCGTTTTCTCGTTCATCTCCGGCGTTTCCTCATTTATCTCCAGCGTTTCCTCGTTTATATCCAGCGTTTCCTCGTTTATCTCCAGCGTTTCCTCGTTTATCTCCAGCGTTTTCTCGTTTATCTCCAGCGTTTCCTCGTTCGTCTCCAGCGTTTCCTCGTTTATCTCCAGCGTTTCCTCGTTTATATCCAGCGTTTTCTCGTTTATCTCCAGCGTTTCCTCGTTTATCTCCAGCGTTTCCTCGTTTGTCTCCAGCGTTTCCTCATTTATCTCCAGCGTTTCCTCGTTTATCTCCGGCGTTTCCTCATTTATCTCCAGCGTTTCCTCGTTTATCTCCAGCGTTTCCTCGTTTATCTCCAGCGTTTCCTCGTACGTCTCCAGCGTTTCCTCGTCTATCTCCAGCGTTTCCTCGTTTATCTCCAGCGTTTCCTCGTTTATCTCCAGCGTTTCCTCATTTTTATCCAGCGTTTTTCTCGTTTATCTCCAGCGTTTTCTCGTTTATCTCCGGCGTTTCCTCGTTCGTCTCCAGCGTTTCCTCATTTGTCTCCAGCATTTTCTCCTTTATCTCCAGCGTTTCCTCGTTCGTCTGCAGCGTTTCCTCGTTCGTCTCCAGCATTTCCTCGTTTATCTCCAGCGTTTTCTCGTTCATCTCCGGCGTTTCCTCATTTATCTCCAGCATTTCCTCGTTTATCTCCAGCGTTTCCTTATTTATCTCCAGCGTTTCCTCGTTTATCTCCAGCATTTCTTCGTTTATCTCCAGCGTTTCCTCGTTCGTCTCCAGCGTTTCCTCGTTCGTCTCCAGCGTTTCCTCGTTTATGTCCAGCGTTTCCTCGTTCGTCTGCAGCGTTTCCTCGTTCGTCTCCAGCGTGTCCTCGTTTATCTCCAGCGTTTTCTCGTTTATCTCCAGCGTTTCCTCGTTTATCTCCAGCGTTTCCTCATTTATCTACAGCATTTTTTCCTTTATCTCCAGCGTTTCCTCGTTCGTCTGCAGCGTTTCCTCGTTCGTCTCCAGCATTTCCTCGTTTATCTCCAGCGTTTTCTCGTTCATCTCCGGCGTTTCCTCATTTATCTCCAGCGTTTCCTCGTTTATATCCAGCGTTTCCTCGTTTATCTCCAGCGTTTCCTCGTTTATCTCCAGCGTTTTCTCGTTTATCTCCAGCGTTTCCTCGTTCGTCTCCAGCGTTTCCTCGTTTATCTCCAGCGTTTCCTCGTTTATATCCAGCGTTTTCTCGTTTATCTCCAGCGTTTCCTCGTTTATCTCCAGCGTTTCCTCGTTTGTCTCCAGCGTTTCCTCATTTATCTCCAGCGTTTCCTCGTTTATCTCCAGCGTTTCCTCATTTATCTCCAGCGTTTCCTCGTTTATCTCCAGCGTTTCCTCGTTTATCTCCAGCGTTTCCTCGTACGTCTCCAGCGTTTCCTCGTCTATCTCCAGCGTTTCCTCGTTTATCTCCAGCGTTTCCTCGTTTATCTCCAGCGTTTCCTCATTTTTATCCAGCGTTTTTCTCGTTTATCTCCAGCGTTTTCTCGTTTATCTCCGGCGTTTCCTCGTTCGTCTCCAGCGTTTCCTCGTTTATGTCCAGCGTTTCCTCGTTCGTCTGCAGCGTTTCCTCGTTCGTCTCCAGCGTGTCCTCGTTTATCTCCAGCATTTTCTCGTTTATCTCCAGCGTTTCCTCGTCTATCTCCAGCGTTTCCTCGTTTATCTCCAGCGTTTCCTCGTTTATCTCCAGCGTTTCCTCATTTTTATCCAGCGTTTTTCTCGTTTATCTCCAGCGTTTTCTCGTTTATCTCCGGCGTTTCCTCGTTCGTCTCCAGCGTTTCCTCATTTGTCTCCAGCATTTTCTCCTTTATCTCCAGCGTTTCCTCGTTCGTCTGCAGCGTTTCCTCGTTCGTCTCCAGCATTTCCTCGTTTATCTCCAGCGTTTTCTCGTTCATCTCCGGCGTTTCCTCATTTATCTCCAGCGTTTCCTCGTTTATATCCAGCGTTTCCTCGTTTATCTCCAGCGTTTCCTCGTTTATCTCCAGCGTTTTCTCGTTTATCTCCAGCGTTTCCTCGTTCGTCTCCAGCGTTTCCTCGTTTATCTCCAGCGTTTCCTCGTTTATATCCAGCGTTTTCTCGTTTATCTCCAGCGTTTCCTCGTTTATCTCCAGCGTTTCCTCGTTTGTCTCCAGCGTTTCCTCGTTTATCTCCAGCGTTTCCTCGTTTATCTCCAGCGTTTCCTCATTTATCTCCAGCGTTTCCTCGTTTATCTCCAGCGTTTCCTCGTTTATCTCCAGCGTTTCCTCGTACGTCTCCAGCGTTTCCTCGTCTATCTCCAGCGTTTCCTCGTTTATCTCCAGCGTTTCCTCGTTTATCTCCAGCGTTTCCTCATTTTTATCCAGCGTTTTTCTCGTTTATCTCCAGCGTTTTCTCGTTTATCTCCGGCGTTTCCTCGTTCGTCTCCAGCGTTTCCTCATTTGTCTCCAGCATTTTCTCCTTTATCTCCAGCGTTTCCTCGTTCGTCTGCAGCGTTTCCTCGTTCGTCTCCAGCATTTCCTCGTTTATCTCCAGCGTTTTCTCGTTCATCTCCGGCGTTTCCTCATTTATCTCCAGCATTTCCTCGTTTATCTCCAGCGTTTCCTTATTTATCTCCAGCGTTTCCTCGTTTATCTCCAGCATTTCTTCGTTTATCTCCAGCGTTTCCTCGTTCGTCTCCAGCGTTTCCTCGTTCGTCTCCAGCGTTTCCTCGTTTATGTCCAGCGTTTCCTCGTTCGTCTGCAGCGTTTCCTCGTTCGTCTCCAGCGTGTCCTCGTTTATCTCCAGCGTTTTCTCGTTTATCTCCAGCGTTTCCTCGTTTATCTCCAGCGTTTCCTCATTTATCTACAGCATTTCCTCGTTTATCTCCAGCGTTTCCTCGTTTGTCTCCAGCGTTTCCTCATTTATCTCCAGCGTTTCCTCGTTTATCTCCAGCGTTTCCTCATTTATCTCCAGCGTTTCCTCGTTTATCTCCAGCGTTTCCTCGTTTATCTCCAGCGTTTCCTCGTACGTCTCCAGCGTTTCCTCGTCTATCTCCAGCGTTTCCTCGTTTATCTCCAGCATTTCCTCGTTTATCTCCAGCGTTTCCTCATTTATATCCAGCGTTTTTCTCGTTTATCTCCAGCGTTTTCTCGTTTATCTCCAACGTTTCCTCGTTCGTCTGCAGCATTTCCTCGTTTATATCCGGCGTTTTCTCTTTTATCTCCAGCGTTTCCTCGTTCGTCTCCAGCGTTTCCTCATTTATCTCCAGCGTTTCCTCGTTTATCTCCAGCGTTTCCTCGTTCGTCTCCAGCGTTTTCTCGTTTATCTCCAGCGTTTCCTCATACATCTCCGGCGTTTCCTCGTTCGTCTCCAGCGTTTCCTCATTTGTCTCCAGCATTTTCTCCTTTATCTCCAGCGTTTCCTCGTTCGTCTGCAGCGTTTCCTCGTTCGTCTCCAGCATTTCCTCGTTTATCTCCAGCGTTTTCTCGTTCATCTCCGGCGTTTCCTCATTTATCTCCAGCATTTCCTCGTTTATCTCCAGCGTTTCCTTATTTATCTCCAGCGTTTCCTCGTTTATCTCCAGCATTTCTTCGTTTATCTCCAGCGTTTCCTCGTTCGTCTCCAGCGTTTCCTCGTTCGTCTCCAGCGTTTCCTCGTTTATGTCCAGCGTTTCCTCGTTCGTCTGCAGTGTTTCCTCGTTCGTCTCCAGCGTTTCCTCATTTATCTCCAGCGTTTCCTCGTTTATATCCAGCGTTTCCTCGTTTATCTCCAGCGTTTCCTCGTTTATCTCCAGCGTTTTCTCGTTTATCTCCAGCGTTTCCTCGTTCGTCTCCAGCGTTTCCTCGTTTATCTCCAGCGTTTCCTCGTTTATATCCAGCGTTTTCTCGTTTATCTCCAGCGTTTCCTCGTTTATCTCCAGCGTTTCCTCGTTTGTCTCCAGCGTTTCCTCATTTATCTCCAGCGTTTCCTCGTTTATCTCCAGCGTTTCCTCATTTATCTCCAGCGTTTCCTCGTTTATCTCCAGCGTTTCCTCGTACGTCTCCAGCGTTTCCTCGTCTATCTCCAGCGTTTCCTCGTTTATCTCCTGCGTTTCCTCGTTTATCTCCAGCGTTTCCTCATTTTTATCCAGCGTTTTTCTCGTTTATCTCCAGCGTTTTCTCGTTTATCTCCGGCGTTTCCTCGTTCGTCTCCAGCGTTTCCTCATTTGTCTCCAGCATTTTCTCCTTTATCTCCAGCGTTTCCTCGTTCGTCTGCAGCGTTTCCTCGTTCGTCTCCAGCATTTCCTCGTTTATCTCCAGCGTTTTCTCGTTCATCTCCGGCGTTTCCTCATTTATCTCCAGCGTTTCCTCGTTTATATCCAGCGTTTCCTCGTTTATCTCCAGCGTTTCCTCGTTTATCTCCAGCGTTTTCTCGTTTATCTCCAGCGTTTCCTCGTTCGTCTCCAGCGTTTCCTCGTTTATCTCCAGCGTTTCCTCGTTTATATCCAGCGTTTTCTCGTTTATCTCCGGCGTTTCCTCGTTCGTCTCCAGCGTTTCCTCATTTGTCTCCAGCATTTTCTCGTTTATCTCCAGCGTTTCCTCATACATCTCCGGCGTTTCCTCGTTCGTCTCCAGCGTTTCCTCATTTGTCTCCAGCATTTTCTCCTTTATCTCCAGCGTTTCCTCGTTCGTCTGCAGCGTTTCCTCGTTCGTCTCCAGCATTTCCTCGTTTATCTCCAGCGTTTTCTCGTTCATCTCCGGCGTTTCCGTGTTTCCTCGTTCGTCTCCAGCGTTTCCTCATTTATCTCCAGCGTTTCCTCGTTTATATCCAGCGTTTCCTCGTTTATCTCCAGCGTTTCCTCGTTTATCTCCAGCGTTTTCTCGTTTATCTCCAGCGTTTCCTCGTTCGTCTCCAGCGTTTCCTCGTTTATCTCCAGCGTTTCCTCGTTTATCTCCAGCGTTTCCTCGTACGTCTCCAGCGTTTCCTCGTCTATCTCCAGCGTTTCCTCGTTTATCTCCAGCGTTTCCTCGTTTATCTCCAGCGTTTCCTCATTTTTATCCAGCGTTTTTCTCGTTTATCTCCAGCGTTTTCTCGTTTATCTCCGGCGTTTCCTCGTTCGTCTCCAGCGTTTCCTCATTTGTCTCCAGCATTTTCTCCTTTATCTCCAGCGTTTCCTCGTTCGTCTGCAGCGTTTCCTCGTTCGTCTCCAGCATTTCCTCGTTTATCTCCAGCGTTTTCTCGTTCATCTCCGGCGTTTCCTCATTTATCTCCAGCATTTCCTCGTTTATCTCCAGCGTTTCCTTATTTATCTCCAGCGTTTCCTCGTTTATCTCCAGCATTTCTTCGTTTATCTCCAGCGTTTCCTCGTTCGTCTCCAGCGTTTCCTCGTTCGTCTCCAGCGTTTCCTCGTTTATGTCCAGCGTTTCCTCGTTCGTCTGCAGTGTTTCCTCGTTCGTCTCCAGCGTTTCCTCATTTATCTCCAGCGTTTCCTCGTTTATATCCAGCGTTTCCTCGTTTATCTCCAGCGTTTCCTCGTTTATCTCCAGCGTTTTCTCGTTTATCTCCAGCGTTTCCTCGTTCGTCTCCAGCGTTTCCTCGTTTATCTCCAGCGTTTCCTCGTTTATATCCAGCGTTTTCTCGTTTATCTCCAGCGTTTCCTCGTTTATCTCCAGCGTTTCCTCGTTTGTCTCCAGCGTTTCCTCATTTATCTCCAGCGTTTCCTCGTTTATCTCCAGCGTTTCCTCATTTATCTCCAGCGTTTCCTCGTTTATCTCCAGCGTTTCCTCATTTTTATCCAGCGTTTTTCTCGTTTATCTCCAGCGTTTTCTCGTTTATCTCCGGCGTTTCCTCGTTCGTCTCCAGCGTTTCCTCATTTGTCTCCAGCATTTTCTCCTTTATCTCCAGCGTTTCCTCGTTCGTCTGCAGCGTTTCCTCGTTCGTCTCCAGCATTTCCTCGTTTATCTCCAGCGTTTTCTCGTTCATCTCCGGCGTTTCCTCATTTATCTCCAGCGTTTCCTCGTTTATATCCAGCGTTTCCTCGTTTATCTCCAGCGTTTCCTCGTTCGTCTCCAGCGTTTCCTCGTTCGTCTCCAGCGTTTCCTCGTTTATGTCCAGCGTTTCCTCGTTCGTTTGCAGCGTTTCCTCGTTCGTCTCCAGCGTTTCCTCGTTTATCTCCAGCGTTTCCTCATTTATCTACGCCATTTCCTCGTTTATCTCCAGCGTTTCCTCGTTCGTCTCCAGCGTTTCCTCATTTATCTCCAGTGTTTCCTCGTTTATGTCCAGCGTTTCCTCGTTCGTCTGCAGCGTTTCCTCGTTCGTCTCCAGCGTGTCCTCGTTTATCTCCAGCGTTTTCTCGTTTATCTCCAGCGTTTCCTCGTTCGTCTCCAGCGTTTCCTAGTTTATCTCCAGCGTTTCCTCGTTTATCTCCAGCGTTTCCTCGTTCGTCTCCAGCGTTTCCTAGTTTATCTCCAGCGTTTCCTCGTTTATCTCCAGCGTTTCCTCGTTCGTCTCCAGCGTTTCCTAGTTTATCTCCAGCGTTTCCTCGTTTATCTCCACCGTTTCCTCATACATCTCCGGCGTTTCCTCGTTCGTCTCCAGCGTTTCCTCGTTTATCTCCAGCATTTTCTCCTTTATCTCCAGCGTTTCCTCGTTCGTCTGCAGCGTTTCCTCGTTCGTCTCCAGCATTTCCTCGTTTATCTCCAGCGTTTTCTCGTTCATCTCCGGCGTTTCCTCGTTCATCTCCAGCGTTTCCTCGTTTATCTCCAGCGTTTCCTCGTTCGTCTCCAGCGTTTCCTAGTTTATCTCCAGCGTTTCCTCGTTTATCTCCAGCGTTTCCTCGTTCGTCTCCAGCGTTTCCTAGTTTATCTCCAGCGTTTCCTCGTTTATCTCCACCGTTTCCTCATATATCTCCGGCGTTTCCTCGTTCGTCTCCAGCGTTTCCTCGTTTATCTCCAGCATTTTCTCCTTTATCTCCAGCGTTTCCTCGTTCGTCTGCAGCGTTTCCTCGTTCGTCTCCAGCATTTTCTCGTTTGTCTCCAGCGTTTTCTCGTTCATCTCCGGCGTTTCCTCGTTTATCTCCAGCGTTTCCTTATTTATCTCCAGCGTTTCCTCGTTTATCTCTAGCATTTCCTCGTTTATCTCCAGCGTTTCCTCGTTTATGTCCAGCGTTTCCTCGTTCGTCTGCAGCGTGTCCTCGTTTATCTCCAGCGTTTTCTCGTTTATCTCCAGCGTTTCCTCGTTTATCTCCAGCGTTTCCTCATTTATCTACAGAATTTCCTCGTTTATCTCCAGCGTTTTCTCGTTTATCTCCAGCGTTTCCTCGTTCGTCTCCAGCGTTTCCTCGTTTATCTCCAGCGTTTCCTCATTTATCTCCAGCGTTTCCTCGTTTATCTCCAGCGTTTCCTCGTTCGTCTCCAGCGTTTCCTCATTTATCTCCAGCGTTTCCTCGTTTATATCCAGCGTTTCCTCGTTTATCTCCAGCGTTTCCTCGTTTATCTCCAGCGTTTTCTCGTTTATCTCCAGCGTTTCCTCGTTCGTCTCCAGCGTTTCCTCGTTTATCTCCAGCGTTTCCTCGTTTATATCAAGCGTTTTCTCGTTTATCTCCAGCGTTTCCTTGTTCGTCTCCAGCGTTTCCTCGTTTATCTCCAGCGTTTCCTCGTTTATCTCCAGCGTTTCCTCATTTATCTCCAGCGTTTCCTCGTTTATCTCCAGTGTTTCCTCGTTTGTCTCCAGCGTTTCCTCGTTTATCTCCAGCGTTTCCTCATTTATCTCCAGCGTTTCCTCGTTTATCTCCAGCGTTTCCTCGTTTATCTCCAGCGTTTCCTCGTACGTCTCCAGCGTTTCCTCGTCTATCTCCAGCGTTTCCTTGTTTATCTCCAGCGTTTCCTCATTTATCTCCAGCGTTTCCTCATTTATATCCAGCGTTTTTCTCGTTTATCTCCAGCGTTTTCTCGTTTATCTCCAACGTTTCCTCGTTCGTCTGCAGCGTTTCCTCGTTTATATCCGGCGTTTTCTCTTTTATCTCCAGCGTTTCCTCGTTCGTCTCCAGCGTTTCCTCATTTATCTCCAGCGTTTCCTCGTTTATCTCCAGCGTTTCCTCGTTCGTCTCCAGCGTTTTCTCGTTTATCTCCAGCGTTTCCTCATACATCTCCGGCGTTTCCTCGTTCGTCTCCAGCGTTTCCTCATTTGTCTCCAGCATTTTCTCCTTTATCTCCAGCGTTTCCTCGTTCGTCTGCAGCGTTTCCTCGTTCGTCTCCAGCATTTCCTCGTTTATCTCCAGCGTTTTCTCGTTCATCTCCGGCGTTTCCTCATTTATCTCCAGCATTTCCTCGTTTATCTCCAGCGTTTCCTTATTTATCTCCAGCGTTTCCTCGTTTATCTCCAGCATTTCTTCGTTTATCTCCAGCGTTTCCTCGTTCGTCTGCAGCGTTTCCTCGTTCGTCTCCAGCGTTTCCTCATTTATCTCCAGCGTTTCCTCGTTTATATCCAGCGTTTCCTCGTTTATCTCCAGCGTTTCCTCGTTTATCTCCAGCGTTTTCTCGTTTATCTCCAGCGTTTCCTCGTTCGTCTCCAGCGTTTCCTCGTTTATATCCAGCGTTTTCTCGTTTATCTCCAGCGTTTCCTCGTTCGTCTCCAGCGTTTCCTCGTTTATCTCCAGCGTTTCCTCGTTTATCTCCAGCGTTTCCTCATTTATCTCCAGCGTTTCCTCGTTTATCTCCAGCGTTTCCTCGTTTGTCTCCAGCGTTTCCTCATTTATCTCCAGCGTTTCCTCGTTTATCTCCAGCGTTTCCTCATTTATCTCCAGCGTTTCTTCGTTTATCTCCAGCGTTTCCTCGTTTATCTCCAGCGTTTCCTCGTACGTCTCCAGCGTTTCCTCGTCTATCTCCAGTGTTTCCTCGTTTATCTCCAGCGTTTCCTCGTTTATCTCCAGCGTTTCCTCATTTATATCCAGCGTTTTTCTCGTTTATCTCCAGCGTTTTCTCGTTTATCTCCGGCGTTTCCTCGTTCGTCTCCAGCGTTTCCTCATTTGTCTCCAGCATTTTCTCCTTTATCTCCAGCGTTTCCTCGTTCGTCTGCAGCGTTTCCTCGTTCGTCTCCAGCATTTCCTCGTTTATCTCCAGCGTTTTCTCGTTCATCTCCGGCGTTTCCTCATTTATCTCCAGCATTTCCTCGTTTATCTCCAGCGTTTCCTTATTTATCTCCAGCGTTTCCTCGTTTATCTCCAGCATTTCTTCGTTTATCTCCAGCGTTTCCTCGTTCGTCTCCAGCGTTTCCTCGTTCGTCTCCAGCGTTTCCTCGTTTATGTCCAGCGTTTCCTCGTTCGTCTGCAGCGTTTCCTCGTTCGTCTCCAGCGTGTCCTCGTTTATCTCCAGCGTTTTCTCGTTTATCTCCAGCGTTTCCTCGTTTATCTCCAGCGTTTCCTCATTTATCTACAGCATTTCCTCGTTTATCTCCAGCGTTTCCTCGTTTATCTCCAGCGTTTCCTCGTTCGTCTCCAGCGTTTCCTCGTTTATATCCAGCGTTTTCTCGTTTATCTCCAGCGTTTCCTCGTTTATCTCCAGCGTTTCCTCGTTTGTCTCCAGCGTTTCCTCATTTATCTCCAGCGTTTCCTCGTTTATCTCCAGCGTTTCCTCATTTATCTCCAGCGTTTCCTCGTTTATCTCCAGCGTTTCCTCGTACGTCTCCAGCGTTTCCTCGTCTATCTCCAGCGTTTCCTCGTTTATCTCCAGCGTTTCCTCGTTTATCTCCAGCGTTTCCTCATTTTTATCCAGCGTTTTTCTCGTTTATCTCCAGCGTTTTCTCGTTTATCTCCGGCGTTTCCTCGTTCGTCTCCAGCGTTTCCTCATTTGTCTCCAGCATTTTCTCCTTTATCTCCAGCGTTTCCTCGTTCGTCTGCAGCGTTTCCTCGTTCGTCTCCAGCATTTCCTCGTTTATCTCCAGCGTTTTCTCGTTCATCTCCGGCGTTTCCTCATTTATCTCCAGCGTTTCCTCGTTTATAGCCAGCGTTTCCTCGTTTATCTCCAGCGTTTCCTCGTTTATCTCCAGCGTTTTCTCGTTTATCTCCAGCGTTTCCTCGTTCGTCTCCAGCGTTTCCTCGTTTATCTCCAGCGTTTCCTCGTTTATATACAGCGTTTTCTCGTTTATCTCCGGCGTTTCCTCGTTCGTCTCCAGCGTTTCCTCATTTGTCTCCAGCATTTTCTCGTTTATCTCCAGCGTTTCCTCATACATCTCCGGCGTTTCCTCGTTCGTCTCCAGCGTTTCCTCATTTGTCTCCAGCATTTTCTCCTTTATCTCCAGCGTTTCCTCGTTCGTCTGCAGCGTTTCCTCGTTCGTCTCCAGCATTTCCTCGTTTATCTCCAGCGTTTTCTCGTTCATCTCCGGCGTTTCCGTGTTTCCTCGTTCGTCTCCAGCGTTTCCTCATTTATCTCCAGCGTTTCCTCGTTTATATCCAGCGTTTCCTCGTTTATCTCCAGCGTTTCCTCGTTTATCTCCAGCGTTTTCTCGTTTATCTCCAGCGTTTCCTCGTTCGTCTCCAGCGTTTCCTCGTTTATCTCCAGCGTTTCCTCGTTTATATCCAGCGTTTTCTCGTTTATCTCCAGCGTTTCCTCGTTTGTCTCCAGCGTTTCCTCATTTATCTCCAGCGTTTCCTCGTTTATCTCCAGCGTTTCCTCATTTATCTCCAGCGTTTCCTCGTTTATCTCCAGCGTTTCCTCGTTTATCTCCAGCGTTTCCTCGTACGTCTCCAGCGTTTCCTCGTCTATCTCCAGCGTTTCCTCGTTTATCTCCAGCGTTTCCTCGTTTATCTCCAGCGTTTCCTCATTTTTATCCAGCGTTTTTCTCGTTTATCTCCAGCGTTTTCTCGTTTATCTCCGGCGTTTCCTCGTTCGTCTCCAGCGTTTCCTCATTTGTCTCCAGCATTTTCTCCTTTATCTCCAGCGTTTCCTCGTTCGTCTGCAGCGTTTCCTCGTTCGTCTCCAGCATTTCCTCGTTTATCTCCAGCGTTTTCTCGTTCATCTCCGGCGTTTCCTCATTTATCTCCAGCGTTTCCTCGTTTATATCCAGCGTTTCCTCGTTTATCTCCAGCGTTTCCTCGTTTATCTCCAGCGTTTTCTCGTTTATCTCCAGCGTTTCCTCGTTCGTCTCCAGCGTTTCCTCGTTTATCTCCAGCGTTTCCTCGTTTATATCCAGCGTTTTCTTGTTTATCTCCAGCGTTTCCTCGTTTATCTCCAGCGTTTCCTCGTTTGTCTCCAGCGTTTCCTCATTTATCTCCAGCGTTTCCTCGTTTATCTCCAGCGTTTCCTCATTTATCTCCAGCGTTTCCTCGTTTATCTCCAGCGTTTCCTCGTTTATCTCCAGCGTTTCCTCGTACGTCTCCAGCGTTTCCTCGTCTATCTCCAGCGTTTCCTCGTTTATCTCCAGCGTTTCCTCGTTTATCTCCAGCGTTTCCTCATTTTTATCCAGCGTTTTTCTCGTTTATCTCCAGCGTTTTCTCGTTTATCTCCGGCGTTTCCTCGTTCGTCTCCAGCGTTTCCTCATTTGTCTCCAGCATTTTCTCCTTTATCTCCAGCGTTTCCTCGTTCGTCTGCAGCGTTTCCTCGTTCGTCTCCAGCATTTCCTCGTTTATCTCCAGCGTTTTCTCGTTCATCTCCGGCGTTTCCTCATTTATCTCCAGCATTTCCTCGTTTATCTCCAGCGTTTCCTTATTTATCTCCAGCGTTTCCTCGTTTATCTCCAGCATTTCTTCGTTTATCTCCAGCGTTTCCTCGTTCGTCTCCAGCGTTTCCTCGTTCGTCTCCAGCGTTTCCTCGTTTATGTCCAGCGTTTCCTCGTTCGTCTGCAGTGTTTCCTCGTTCGTCTCCAGCGTTTCCTCATTTATCTCCAGCGTTTCCTCGTTTATATCCAGCGTTTCCTCGTTTATCTCCAGCGTTTCCTCGTTTATCTCCAGCGTTTTCTCGTTTATCTCCAGCGTTTCCTCGTTCGTCTCCAGCGTTTCCTCGTTTATCTCCAGCGTTTCCTCGTTTATATCCAGCGTTTTCTCGTTTATCTCCAGCGTTTCCTCGTTTATCTCCAGCGTTTCCTCGTTTGTCTCCAGCGTTTCCTCATTTATCTCCAGCGTTTCCTCGTTTATCTCCAGCGTTTCCTCATTTATCTCCAGCGTTTCCTCGTTTATCTCCAGCGTTTCCTCATTTTTATCCAGCGTTTTTCTCGTTTATCTCCAGCGTTTTCTCGTTTATCTCCGGCGTTTCCTCGTTCGTCTCCAGCGTTTCCTCATTTGTCTCCAGCATTTTCTCCTTTATCTCCAGCGTTTCCTCGTTCGTCTGCAGCGTTTCCTCGTTCGTCTCCAGCATTTCCTCGTTTATCTCCAGCGTTTTCTCGTTCATCTCCGGCGTTTCCTCATTTATCTCCAGCGTTTCCTCGTTTATATCCAGCGTTTCCTCGTTTATCTCCAGCGTTTCCTCGTTCGTCTCCAGCGTTTCCTCGTTCGTCTCCAGCGTTTCCTCGTTTATGTCCAGCGTTTCCTCGTTCGTTTGCAGCGTTTCCTCGTTCGTCTCCAGCGTTTCCTCGTTTATCTCCAGCGTTTCCTCATTTATCTACGCCATTTCCTCGTTTATCTCCAGCGTTTCCTCGTTCGTCTCCAGCGTTTCCTCATTTATCTCCAGTGTTTCCTCGTTTATGTCCAGCGTTTCCTCGTTCGTCTGCAGCGTTTCCTCGTTCGTCTCCAGCGTGTCCTCGTTTATCTCCAGCGTTTTCTCGTTTATCTCCAGCGTTTCCTCGTTCGTCTCCAGCGTTTCCTAGTTTATCTCCAGCGTTTCCTCGTTTATCTCCAGCGTTTCCTCGTTCGTCTCCAGCGTTTCCTAGTTTATCTCCAGCGTTTCCTCGTTTATCTCCAGCGTTTCCTCGTTCGTCTCCAGCGTTTCCTAGTTTATCTCCAGCGTTTCCTCGTTTATCTCCACCGTTTCCTCATACATCTCCGGCGTTTCCTCGTTCGTCTCCAGCGTTTCCTCGTTTATCTCCAGCATTTTCTCCTTTATCTCCAGCGTTTCCTCGTTCGTCTGCAGCGTTTCCTCGTTCGTCTCCAGCATTTCCTCGTTTATCTCCAGCGTTTTCTCGTTCATCTCCGGCGTTTCCTCGTTCATCTCCAGCGTTTCCTCGTTTATCTCCAGCGTTTCCTCGTTCGTCTCCAGCGTTTCCTAGTTTATCTCCAGCGTTTCCTCGTTTATCTCCAGCGTTTCCTCGTTCGTCTCCAGCGTTTCCTAGTTTATCTCCAGCGTTTCCTCGTTTATCTCCAGCGTTTCCTCATTTATCTCCAGCGTTTCCTCGTTTATCTCCAGTGTTTCCTCGTTTGTCTCCAGCGTTTCCTCATTTATCTCCAGCGTTTCCTCGTTTATCTCCAGCGTTTCCTCATTTATCTCCAGCGTTTCCTCGTTTATCTCCAGCGTTTCCTCGTTTATCTCCAGCGTTTCCTCGTACGTCTCCAGCGTTTCCTCGTCTATCTCCAGCGTTTCCTTGTTTATCTCCAGCGTTTCCTCATTTATCTCCAGCGTTTCCTCATTTATATCCAGCGTTTTTCTCGTTTATCTCCAGCGTTTTCTCGTTTATCTCCAACGTTTCCTCGTTCGTCTGCAGCGTTTCCTCGTTTATATCCGGCGTTTTCTCTTTTATCTCCAGCGTTTCCTCGTTCGTCTCCAGCGTTTCCTCATTTATCTCCAGCGTTTCCTCGTTTATCTCCAGCGTTTCCTCGTTCGTCTCCAGCGTTTTCTCGTTTATCTCCAGCGTTTCCTCATACATCTCCGGCGTTTCCTCGTTCGTCTCCAGCGTTTCCTCATTTGTCTCCAGCATTTTCTCCTTTATCTCCAGCGTTTCCTCGTTCGTCTGCAGCGTTTCCTCGTTCGTCTCCAGCATTTCCTCGTTTATCTCCAGCGTTTTCTCGTTCATCTCCGGCGTTTCCTCATTTATCTCCAGCATTTCCTCGTTTATCTCCAGCGTTTCCTTATTTATCTCCAGCGTTTCCTCGTTTATCTCCAGCATTTCTTCGTTTATCTCCAGCGTTTCCTCGTTCGTCTGCAGCGTTTCCTCGTTCGTCTCCAGCGTTTCCTCATTTATCTCCAGCGTTTCCTCGTTTATATCCAGCGTTTCCTCGTTTATCTCCAGCGTTTCCTCGTTTATCTCCAGCGTTTTCTCGTTTATCTCCAGCGTTTCCTCGTTCGTCTCCAGCGTTTCCTCGTTTATATCCAGCGTTTTCTCGTTTATCTCCAGCGTTTCCTCGTTCGTCTCCAGCGTTTCCTCGTTTATCTCCAGCGTTTCCTCGTTTATCTCCAGCGTTTCCTCATTTATCTCCAGCGTTTCCTCGTTTATCTCCAGCGTTTCCTCGTTTGTCTCCAGCGTTTCCTCATTTATCTCCAGCGTTTCCTCGTTTATCTCCAGCGTTTCCTCATTTATCTCCAGCGTTTCTTCGTTTATCTCCAGCGTTTCCTCGTTTATCTCCAGCGTTTCCTCGTACGTCTCCAGCGTTTCCTCGTCTATCTCCAGTGTTTCCTCGTTTATCTCCAGCGTTTCCTCGTTTATCTCCAGCGTTTCCTCATTTATATCCAGCGTTTTTCTCGTTTATCTCCAGCGTTTTCTCGTTTATCTCCGGCGTTTCCTCGTTCGTCTCCAGCGTTTCCTCATTTGTCTCCAGCATTTTCTCCTTTATCTCCAGCGTTTCCTCGTTCGTCTGCAGCGTTTCCTCGTTCGTCTCCAGCATTTCCTCGTTTATCTCCAGCGTTTTCTCGTTCATCTCCGGCGTTTCCTCATTTATCTCCAGCATTTCCTCGTTTATCTCCAGCGTTTCCTTATTTATCTCCAGCGTTTCCTCGTTTATCTCCAGCATTTCTTCGTTTATCTCCAGCGTTTCCTCGTTCGTCTCCAGCGTTTCCTCGTTCGTCTCCAGCGTTTCCTCGTTTATGTCCAGCGTTTCCTCGTTCGTCTGCAGCGTTTCCTCGTTCGTCTCCAGCGTGTCCTCGTTTATCTCCAGCGTTTTCTCGTTTATCTCCAGCGTTTCCTCGTTTATCTCCAGCGTTTCCTCATTTATCTACAGCATTTCCTCGTTTATCTCCAGCGTTTCCTCGTTTATCTCCAGCGTTTCCTCGTTCGTCTCCAGCGTTTCCTCATTTATCTTCAGCGTTTCCTTGTTTATGTCCAGCGTTTCCTCGTTCGTCTGCAGCATTTCCTCGTTCGTCTCCAGCGTTTCCTCATTTATCTCCAGCGTTTCCTCGTTTATCTCCAGCGTTTCCTCGTTCGTCTCCAGCGTTTCCTCATTTATCTCCAGCGTTTCCTCGTTTATATCCAGCGTTTCCTCGTTTATCTCCAGCATTTCCTCGTTTATCTCCAGCGTTTTCTCGTTTATCTCCAACGTTTCCTTGTTCGTCTGCAGCGTTTCCTCGTTTATATCCAGCGTTTTCTCGTTTATCTCCAGCGTTTCCTCGTTCGTCTCCAGCGTTTCCTCGTTTATCACCAGCGTTTCCTCGTTTATCTCCAGCGTTTCCTCATTTATCTCCAGCGTTTCCTCGTTTATCTCCAGCGTTTCCTCGTTCGTCTCCAGCGTTTCCTCGTTTATCACCAGCGTTTCCTCGTTTATCTCCAGCGTTTCCTCATTTATCTCCAGCGTTTCCTCGTTCGTCTCCAGCGTTTCCTCATTTATCTCCAGCGTTTCCTCGTTTATCTCCAGCGTTTCCTCGTTTATCTCCAGCGTTTCCTCGTTTATCTCCAGCGTTTTCTCGTTTATCTCCAGCGTTTCCTCGTTTATCTCCAACGTTTCCTCGTTCGTCTGCAGCGTTTCCTCGTTTATATCCTGCGTTTTCTCTTTTATCTCCAGCGTTTCCTCGTTCGTCTCCAGCGTTTCCTCATTTATCTCCAGCGTTTCCTCGTTTATCTCCAGCGTTTCCTCGTTCGTCTCCAGCGTTTTCTCGTTTATGTCCAGCGTTTCCTCGTTCGTCTGCAGCGTTTCCTCGTTTATCTCCAGCGTTTTCTCGTTCATCTCCGGCGTTTCCTCATTTATCTCCAGCGTTTCCTCGTTTATCTCCAGCGTTTCCTTATTTATCTCCAGCGTTTCCTCGTTTATCTCCAGCATTTCCTCGTTTATCTCCAGCGTTTCCTCGTTCGTCTCCAGCGTTTCCTCGTTCGTCTCCAGCGTTTCCTCGTTTATGTCCAGCGTTTCCTCGTTCGTCTGCAGCGTTTCCTCGTTCGTCTCCAGCGTGTCCTCGTTTATCTCCAGCGTTTCCTCGTTTATCTCCAGCGTTTCCTCATTTATCTACAGCATTTCCTCGTTTATCTCCAGCGTTTCCTCGTTCGTCTCCAGCGTTTCCTCATTTATCTTCAGCGTTTCCTCGTTTATGTCCAGCATTTCCTCGTTCGTCTGCAGCATTTCCTCGTTCGTCTCCAGCGTGTCCTCGTTTATCTCCAGCGTTTTCTCGTTTATCTCCAGCGTTTCCTCGTTTATCACCAGCATTTCCTCGTTTATCTCCAGCGTTTCCTCGTTCGTCTCCAGCTTTTTCCTCGTTTATCTCCAGCGTTTCCTCATTTATCTCCAGCGTTTCCTCGTTTATCTCCAGCGTTTCCTCGTTCGTCTCCAGCGTTTCCTCATTTATCTCCAGCGTTTCCTCGTTTATATCCAGCGTTTCCTCTTTTATCTCCAGCATTTCCTCGTTTATCTCCAGCGTTTTCTCGTTTATCTCCAACGTTTCCTCGTTCGTCTGCAGCGTTTCCTCGTTTATATCCAGCGTTTTCTCGTTTATCTCCAGCGTTTCCTCGTTCGTCTCCAGCGTTTCCTCGTTTATCACCAGCGTTTCCTCGTTTATCTCCAGCGTTTCCTCATTTATCTCCAGCATTTCCTCGTTTATCTCCAGCATTTCCTCGTTCGTCTCCAGCGTTTCCTCATTTATCTCCAGCGTTTCCTCGTTTATCTCCAGCGTTTCCTCGTTTATCTCCAGCGTTTCCTCGTTTATCTCCAGCGTTTCCTCGTTTATCTCCAGTGTTTTCTCGTTTATCTCCAGCGTTTCCTCGTTTATCTCCAGCGTTTCCTCATTTATCTCCAGCGTTTTCTCGTTTATCTGCAGCGTTTCCTCGTTTATATCCTGCTTTTTTTTTTTTTATCTTCAGCGTTTCCTCGTTCGTCTCCAGCGTTTCCTCATTTATCTCCAGCGTTTCCTCGTTTATCTCCAGCGTTTCCTCGTTCGTCTCCAGCGTTTTCTCGTTTATGTCCAGCGTTTCCTCGTTCGTCTGCAGCGTTTCCTCGTTCTTCTCCAGCGTTTTCTCGTTCATCTCCGGCGTTTCCTCATTTATCTCCAGCATTTCCTCGTTTATCTCCAGCGTTTCCTTATTTATCTCCAGCGTTTCCTCGTTTATCTCCAGCATTTCCTCGTTTATGTCCAGCGTTTCCTCGTTCGTCTGCAGCGTTTCCTCGTTCGTCTCCAGCGTGTCCTCGTTTATCTCCAGCGTTTCCTCATTTATCTCCATCGTTTCCTCATTTATCTACAGCATTTCCTCGTTTCACTCCAGCGTTTCCTCGTTCGTCTCCAGCGTTTCCTCATTTATCTTCAGCGTTTCCTCGTTTATGTCCAGCATTTCCTCGTTCGTCTGCAGCATTTCCTCGTTCGTCTCCAGCGTGTCCTCGTTTATCTCCAGCGTTTTCTCGTTTATCTCCAGCGTTTCCTCGTTTATCACCAGCATTTCCTCGTTTATCTCCAGGGTTTCCTCGTTCGTCTCCAGCGTTTCCTCGTTTATCTCCAGCGTTTCCTCATTTATCTCCAGCGTTTCCTCGTTTATCTCCAGCGTTTCCTCGTTCGTCTCCAGCGTTTCCTCATTTATCTCCAGCGTTTCCTCATTTATCTCCAGCGTTTCCTCGTTTATATCCAGCGTTTCCTCGTTTATCTCCAGCATTTCCTCGTTTATCTCCAGCGTTTTCTCGTTTATCTCCAACGTTTCCTCGTTCGTCTGCAGCGTTTCCTCGTTTATATCCAGCGTTTTCTCGTTTATCTCCAGCGTTTCCTCGTTCGTCTCCAGCGTTTCCTCGTTTATCACCAGCGTTTCCTCGTTTATCTCCAGCGTTTCCTCATTTATCTCCAGCGTTTCCTCGTTTATCTCCAGCATTTCCTCGTTCGTCTCCAGCGTTTCCTCATTTATCTCCAGCGTTTCCTCGTTTATTTTCAGCGTTTCCTCGTTTATCTCCAGCGTTTCCTCGTTTATCTCCAGTGTTTTCTCGTTTATCTCCAGCGTTTCCTCATTTATCTCCAGCGTTTCCTCGTTTATCTCCAGCGTTTTCTCGTTTATCTCCAACGTTTCCTCGTTCGTCTGCAGCGTTTCCTCGTTTATATCCTGCGTTTTCTCTTTTATCTCCAGCGTTTCCTCGTTCGTCTCCAGCGTTTCCTCATTTATCTCCAGCGTTTCCTCGTTTATCTCCAGCGTTTCCTCGTTTGTCTCCAGCGTTTTCTCGTTTATCTCCAGCGTTTCCTCGTTCGTCTGCAGCGTTTCCTTATTTATCTCCAGCGTTTCCTCGTTTATCTCCAGCGTTTCCTCGTTTTATCTCCAGCGTTTCCTCATTTATGTCCAGCGTTTCCTAGTTCGTCTCCAGCGTTTCCTCGTTTATCTCCAGCGTTTCTTCATTTATCTCCAGCGTTTCCTCGTTCGTCTCCAGCGTGTCTTCGTTTATCTCCAGCGTTTTCTCGTTTATCTCCAGCGTTTCCTCGTTTGTCTCCAGCGTTTCCTCGTTTATCTCCAGCGTTTCCTCGTTTATCTCCAGCGTTTCCTCGTTCGTCTCCAGCGTTTCCTCATTTATCTCCAGCGTTTCCTCGTTTATCTCCAGCGTTTCCTCGTTTATCTCCAGCGTTTCCTCGTTTATCTCCAGCGTTTTCTCGTTTATCTCCAGCGTTTCCCCGTTCGTCTCCAGCGTTTCCTCGTTCGTCTGCAGCGTTTCCTTATTTATCTCCAGCGTTTCCTCGTTTATCTCCAGCGTTTCCTCGTTTATCTCCAGCGTTTCCTCGTTTATCTCCAGCGTTTCCTCGTTTATCTCCAGCGTTTTCTCGTTTATCTCCAACGTTTCCTCGTTCGTCTGCAGCGTTTCCTCGTTTATATCCAGCGTTTTCTCGTTTATCTCCAGCGTTTCCTCGTTCGTCTCCAGCGTTTCCTCGTTTATCTCCAGCGTTTCCTCGTTTATCTCCAGCGTTTCCCCGTTCGTCTCCAGCGTTTCCTCGTTCGTCTGCAGCGTTTCCTTATTTATCTCCAGCGTTTCCTCGTTTATCTCCAGCGTTTCCTCGTTTATCTCCAGCGTTTCCTCGTTTATCTCCAGCGTTTCCTCGTTCGTCTCCAGCGTTTCCTCATTTATCTCCAGCGTTTCCTCGTTTATATCCAGCGTTTCCTCGTTTATCTCCAGCGTTTCCTCGTTTATCTCCAGCGTTTTCTCGTTTATCTCCAACGTTTCCTCGTTCGTCTGCAGCGTTTCCTCGTTTATATCCAGCGTTTTCTCGTTTATCTCCAGCGTTTCCTCGTTCGTCTCCAGCGTTTCCTCGTTTATCACCAGCGTTTCCTCGTTTATCTCCAGCGTTTCCTTATTTATCTCCAGCGTTTCCTCGTTTATCTCCAGCGTTTCCTCGTTTTATCTCCAGCGTTTCCTCATTTATCTCCAGCGTTTCCTCGTTCGTCTCCAGCGTTTCCTCGTTTATCTCCAGCGTTTCCTCATTTATCTCCAGCGTTTCCTCGTTCTTCTTCAGCGTGTCCTCGTTTATCTCCAGCGTTTTCTCGTTTATCTCCAGCGTTTCCTCGTTTGTCTCCAGCGTTTCCTCGTTTATCTCCAGCGTTTCCTCGTTTATCTCCAGCGTTTCCTCGTTTATCTCCAGCGTTTCCTCGTTCGTCTCCAGCGTTTCCTCATTTATCTCCAGCGTTTCCTCGTTTATCTCCAGCGTTTCCTCGTTTATCTCCAGCGTTTTCTCGTTTATCTCCAACGTTTCCTCGTTCGTCTGCAGCGTTTCCTCGTTTATATCCAGCGTTTTCTCGTTTATCTCCAGCATTTCCTCGTTCGTCTCCAGCGTTTCCTCGTTTATCTCCAGTGTTTCCTCGTTTATCTCCAGCGTTTCCTCGTTCGTCTCCAGCGTTTCCTCGTTCTTCTGCAGCGTTTCCTTATTTATCTCCAGCGTTTCCTCGTTTATCTCCAGCGTTTCCTCATTTATCTCCAGCGTTTCCTCGTTCGTCTCCAGCATTTCCTCGTTTATCTCCAGCGTTTCCTCATTTATCTCCAGCGTTTCCTCGTTCGTCTCCAGCGTTTCCTCGTTTATCTCCAGCGTTTCCTCGTTTATCTCCAGCGTTTCCTCATTTATCTCCAGCGTTTCCTTGTTTATCTCCAGCGTTTCCTCGTTTATGTCCAGCGTTTCCTCGTTCGTCTCCAGCATTTCCTCATTTATCTCCAGCGTTTTCTCGTTTATCTCCAGCGTTTCCTCGTTCGTCTCCAGCATTTCCTCGTTCATCTGCTGATTGTTCCCGTGTTTACACAGGACAATTATTGGCAATGAGCGTTATATGAACTAATGATCTGCCCCATAATCGCCCCGTGTAAAACCCCATTTATTTCTCGTCTGGAGTAGTTGAAGGTTAGTTGAAGGTTAGTGACAAAACTCCCTTCACCCGAGAACTGTGGTGTTGTCTGGTATCTGAAGAAAGCCACTGATTTTATCCAGTTACAGCGCCCCCTCCCCATCCATGATTGTCTCTGGTATTGCAGCTGGGCCCATTTTCACACATCCAACCCCTAAGAGTGTGGGTGATTTAGTGAAAGCCCTGATGCTTGTGCAGTGGTTTGCCACCTCTAGAGTTGGTCTACCACATTATTTCGGACAAGTTATGGGTGGTTTGAGGATGGAAGACCTCTCTCTCTGGAAACCTCGCACTCTAGAAGACCTCTCTCTCTCTGGAACGCCTCTCTCTCTGGAACACCTCTCTCTCTGGAAGACCTCTCTCTCTAGAAAACCTCTCTCTCTCTGGAAACCTCTCACTCTAGAAGACCTCTCTCTCTGGAACGCCTCTCTCTCTGGAACACCTCTCTCTCTCTAGAAAACCTCTCTCTCTGGAAGACCTCTCTCTCTGGAAACATCTCACTCTAGAAGACCTCTCTCTCTGGAACGCCTCTCTCTGGCAGACCTCTCTCTCTGGAACACCTCTCTCTCTGGCAGACCTCTCTCTCTAGAAAACCTCTCTCTCTGGCAGACCTCTCTCTCTGGAAAACCTCTCTCTCTGAAAAACCTCTCTCTCTGGAACGCCTCTCTCTCTGGAACACCTCTCTCTCTAAAAGACCTCTCTCTCTGGAAGACCTCTCTCTCTGGAAGACCTCTCTCTCTATCACTTTCTGTTCTTGCTGCGTTTAGGCGGAGACTTTACAGATCTGTTATCTGGGACCAAGAAACGTAATAAACAAAGTCAGAGATTTCTACATAACCATTGTTGTCCCTCTCTTCCTGGAACATTTCTACTTACACCTGCTGAGGGTTCTACTCAGGGGAAAAAAACGTGTTATACTCCACCCACAGGCTACAAACAAGGCGAGAACTTATCACCCGTGCTCCCACCCCAATGTTCTCACACAACTACTGAGAAAACACCTGGATTGTCCCAGCAGCATCTAGAGAAGACAGGTGAGGAACGTCCTTCACAGCATTCAGAAGCTTTCATTCCAAAATGAGAGGTTGTCACAGTCCCGCCCACCCACTATACTACACCTTATACTACAGTAACAGCTACTCATCTATTACTACTGACAACCCGCCTGTATATCATGTGTGAGAGGTTGTCACAGCCCCGCCCCCTGTTACTGACATCACTGATATATAATATAACTACATTGTGATCAGACATGAGATCCACACATCTTATATACAGTCACAGCTATTCATCTATTACTACTGACAACCAGCCTGTGTATCATGTGTGAGAGGTTGTCACAGCCCCGCCCCCTGTTACTGACATCACTGATATATAATATAATTACACTGTGATCAGACATGAGATCCACACATCTTATATACAGTAACAGCTATTCATCTATTACCACTGACAACCAGCCTGTATATCATGTGTGAGAGGTTGTCACAGCTCCGCCCTCTGTTACTGACATCACTGATATATAATATAATTACATTGTGATCAGACATGAGATCCATACATCTTATATACAGTGACAGCTATTCATCTATTACTACTGACAACCAGCCTGTATATCATGTGTGAGAGGTTGTCACAGCCCCGCCCCTGTTACTGACATCACTGATATATAATATAATTACATTGTGATCAGACATGAGATCCATACATCTTATATACAGTAACAGCTATTCATCTATTACTACTGACAACCAGCCTGTATATCATGTGTGAGAGGTTGTCACAGCTCCGCCCCCTGTTACTGACATCACTGATATATAATTACATTGTGATCAGACACGAGATCCACACATCTTATATACAGTAACAGCTATTCATCTATTACTGCTGACAACCAGCCTGTATATCATGTGTGAGAGGTTGTCGCAGCCCCGCCCCGTTACTGACATCACTGATATATAATATAATTACATGTGATCAGACATGAGATCCACACATCTTATATACAGTAACAACGATTCATCTATTACTACTGACAACCAGCCTGTATATCATGTGAGAGGTTGTCACAGCCCCGCTGTAAAGGATCTGCCAGACACAATGTAAAGGATCTGCCAGGCACAGCTTCGGGGTTAACTCCCAGAACTAATCAGTCAGCACCTGAGAATACATCCCTGAGACTGACTCCTGCTTCCACCATTCAGGCTGGCAGGCTTAGGAGTGGGAGAGCCTATCGTAACCTGGCCAGACTCAGCTAGCTCCCGCCCTCGGTCTATTTAAGCCTGCACTTCCTGTCCCTCGGTGCTTGTGATTCTTTCCTTGTGGTTTCCTGGCCCAGCTACAGCTCCTGCTATTTTTGATCCTGCTCCATACAGACCCTGGCTTACCGACTACTCTTCTGCTTTTCATTTTGTACCTCGCACACTCCTGGCTTGACTCGGCTCGTTCACCACTCTGGTTGCTCACGGTGTTGCCGTGGGCAACGGCCCCTTTTCCTTGCTTGTGTTCCTTTGTATGTTTGTCGTGCACTTACTGAGCGCAGGGACCGCCGCCCAGTTGTACCCCGTCGCCTAGGGCGGGTCGTTGCAAGTAGGCAGGGACAGAGTGGCGGGTAGATTAGGGCTCACTTGTCCGTCTCCCTACCCCCTGCCATTACATAATCACAAGCCCATACCTAGTCTACCCCTGGTCCCTGACACCACTTTGGACCCCCGTGAGACCCTGGCTCACCAAATGCAGGGTCTCTCCCTACAGGTCCAGGCCCTGGCTCAGAGGGTCAACCAGCCTGATGCTACCCTGGTAGTTCCCCTCACCGCACCTCTTGAACCCCACCTCAAGTTGCCCGACCGGTTCTCAGGGGACCAGAGGGCTTTTTTCTCCTTTCGGGAGAGTTGTAGGCTTTACTTTCGTTTAAAGCCTCATTCCTCAGGTTCTGAGAGCCAGCGGGTGGGTATAATTATGTCCCGGCTCCAGGAAGGGCCCCAAGAGTGGGCCTTCTCCTTGGCTCCTGACGCCCCTGAACTTTCCTCCGTTGATTGTTTCTTTTCTGCTCTCGGATGTTAGGGATCTGCCAGGTACTACGTCTAGGTATACTCCTGGGATTAATCAATCCACACCTGAGGCCAGACCTGTTCGACTGACACCATCTCCCACCAACCAGGGTGGCAGGCTCAGGAGTGGGAGAGCCTATCGTGGCCTGGTCAGTCAGAGTTAGCTCCGCCCCCTGTCCTTTATTACCTGCTGTGTTCTCTTCCTCAGTGCTTGTAATTCTTCTGGATTCCTGGCCTCTCTGCTGCTTGCTCCAGCCTGCTTCTGCCGTGCTTCTGCCTTGTTGCAGTTCCGCTTAACCTGCTTCGCTTTGCCACTGGCTTGCTTCCTTCTCCGTGCTCACTTTGGTATACTCCACTTCATCCTGGTCCTGACTACTCATTCACCGCTCCGTTTCCTCGCGGCGTTCCGTGGCTACTGCCCCTTCCCTTGCGTGTTCCATGTTTGTTCTCCCGTGCACTTAGACAGCGTAGGGACCGCCGCCCAGTTGTACCCCGTCGCCTAGGGCGGGTCGTTGCAAGTAGGCAGGGACAGGCGGTGGGTAGATTAGGGCTCACTTTCCCTTCACCTCCTTCCTGCCATTACATCGGACTTATTTATGACGAGACTGACAGGACTGCCTTTGCCGAGAGTCAGCTGGTGACCTTAAGTCAGGGTAAGAGACCTGTTGAGGAGTATTGCTCTGACTTTCGGAAGTGGTGCGTAGCTTCTCGGTGGAATGACCCTGCCTTAAGGTGCCAGTTTAGGTTGGGTCTGTCGAATGCCCTGAAAGACCTGCTAGTTAGCTATCCCTCTTCTGACTCCCTAGACCAGGTTATGACTTTAGCGGTACGACTTGACCGACGTCTCAGGGAACGACAACGTGAACGTTTATGTGTTTTCTCCTCCGACTCCCCTATGATGCCTCCTGAAGCTCCGTTGCTTCGTTCCTCCCCGAAAGCTTCAGAGATACCTATGCAACTCGGGGCCTCCGTGTCCCCCCAACAACGTAGAGAATTCCGCAGGAAGAATGGTCTCTGCTTCTACTGTGGGGACGACAAGCATCAAGTGAACAACTGTCCTAAGCGTAAGATTTCAGCCAGAGAACTTCCGCGTCTAAGTGATCATCGTGGAGGTCACTTGGGCGCTCAGGTATTTCCCGTAAATATGAAACGTACTAAGATCTTGCTTCCCTTTCAGGTCTCTTTTGGTGGTAGGTCTGCTACCGGCAGTGCCTTCGTGGATTCAGGGTCCTCTACTAATATCATGTCTGTGGAATTTGCTATGTCTCTTGCTATGCCTCTGATTGATTTGCCTAAACCTGTCCCGGTAGTGGGTATCGACTCCACTCCTCTTGCTAATGGTTATTTTACACAGCATACCCCTGTTTTTGAACTCCTTGTTGGCTCCATGCATTTGGAGCAATGCTCTGTACTGTTGATGCAGGGATTATCGTACGATTTGGTTCTAGGTCTTCCCTGGTTGCAGTTGCATAATACCACGTTTGACTGGAATACTGGGGAGCTTACCAAATGGGGTAATGAATGTTGTACGTCATGTTTTCTGTTAATTCTATTTCTCCCCCTAAGGAGGCGAATACGCTACCCGAGTTTGTTCAGGACTTCGCTGATGTTTTCTCTAGGGAGGCCTCCGAAGTGTTACCTCCTCATAGAGAATACGATTGCGCTATCGAATTGGTACCAGGAGCTAAGCTCCCTAAGAGTAGGATATTTAATCTCTCTTGTCCCGAACGTGAAGCCATGAGAGAGTATATCCAGGGATGCCTGGCCAAGGGTTACATTCGTCCCTCTTCTTCTCCGGTAGGTGCTGGCTTCTTCTTCGTGGGGAAGAAGGATGGTGGTCTTAGGCCATGCATTGACTACCATAGCCTGAATAAGGTCACGGTAAGGAACCAGTATCCCCTTCCTTTGATTCCTGATCTCTTTAATCAGGTTCAGGGGGCCCAATGGTTTTCTAAATTGGATCTACGGGGGGCGTATAACCTTATTCGCATCAAAGAGGGGGATGAGTGGAAGACTGCGTTTAACACGCCCGAAGGCCATTTCGAATACCTCGTCATGCCCTTTGGGTTGTGTAATGCCCCTGCGGTCTTCCAGAATTTCATAAATGAGATTTTGAGAAATTACCTGGGGGTATTTCTTGTAGTGTACCTTGATGACATACTGGTGTTTTCCAAGGACTGGTCCTCCCACATTGAGCATGTCAGGAAGGTGCTCCAGGTCCTTCGGGAAAACAAACTGTTTGCCAAAACCGAAAAATGTGTGTTTGGGGTACAGGAGATTCCATTTTTGGGTCAAATCCTCACTCCTCATGAATTCCGCATGGACCCCGCCAAGGTTCAGGCTGTGGCGGAATGGGTCCAACCTGCCTCCCTGAAGGCGTTACAGTGTTTTTTGGGGTTCGCTAATTATTACAGGAGATTTATTGCTAACTTCTCGGTCATCGCTAAGCCCCTTACGGACCTCACTCGCAAAGGTGCTGATCTCCTTCACTGGCCTCCTGAGGCTGTCCAGGATTTTGAGGTCCTTAAGAAGTGCTTTGTCTCGGCCCCGGTGCTGGTTCAGCCCAACCAAATGGAGCCATTTATCGTGGAAGTTGACGCATCTGAGGTGGGAGTGGGGGCTGTCTTGTCCCAGGGTACCAGGTCCCTCACCCATCTCCGCCCCTGTGCCTACTTCTCCAGGAAGTTTTCGCCAACTGAAAGTAACTATGATATTGGCAACCGCAAACTCTTAGCCATTAAATGGGCATTTGAAGAGTGGCGCCACTTCCTGGAGGGGGCTAGGCACCAGGTAACGGTCCTTACCGACTACAAGAATCTGGTTTTCCTAGAATCTGCCCGGAGGCTAAACCCGAGACAAGCTCGATGGGCGTTATTTTTTACCAGATTCAATTTTTTGGTTACCTATAGGGCTGGGTCTAAAAATATTAAGGCTGATGCACTGTCGCGTAGCTTCATGGCCAGCCCTCCTTCGGAGGAAGATCCTGCTTGTATTTTGCCTCCAGGTATAATCATTTCCTCGATCGATTCTGATTTAGTCTCTGATATTGCTGCTGATCAAGGTGCAGCTCCCGGGAACCTTCCTGAGAACAAGCTGTTTGTTCCCCTGCAATTCCGGCTAAGGGTACTTAGGGAAAATCATGACTCTGCACTATCTGGCCATCCAGGCATCCTGGGTACCAAACACCTCATTTCCAGAAATTATTGGTGGCCTGGGTTGCCTAAAGACGTTAAGGCCTACGTCGCCGCTTGTGAGGTTTGTGCTAGGTCCAAGACTCCCAGGTCCCGACCAGCGGGCTTACTGCGTTCGTTGCCCATTCCCCAGAGACCTTGGACACATATCTCCATGGATTTTATCACCGATTTGCCTCCATCCCAAGGCAAGTCGGTGGTGTGGGTGGTGGTGGACCGCTTCAGTAAGATGTGCCACTTTGTGCCTCAAGAAACTACCCAACGCCAAAACGTTGGCTACCTTGTTTGTCAAACACATCCTGCGTCTCCATGGGGTCCCTGTCAATATTGTTTCGGACAGAGGGGTACAATTTGTTTCATTGTTTTGGAGAGCCTTCTGTATGAAGTTGGGGATTGATCTGTCCTTCTCCTCTGCCTTCCATCCTGAAACCAATGGTCAAACGGAGAGGACTAATCAATCTCTAGAACAATACTTAAAGAGGCTCTGTCACCACATTGTGCAACCCCTATCTGCTATTGCAGCAGATCGGCGCTGCAATGTAGATTACAGTAACGTTTTTATTTTTAAAAAACGAGCATTTTTGGCCAAGTTATGACCATTTTCGTATTTATGCAAATGAGGCTTGCAAAAGTACAACTGGGCGTGTTGAAAAGTAAAAGTACAACTGGGCGTGTATTATGTGCGTACATCGGGGCGTGTTTACTACTATTACTAGCTGGGCGTTGTGTATAGAAGTGTCATCCACTTCTCTTCACAACGCCCAGCTTCTGGCAGTGCAGATCTGTGACGTCACTCACAGGTCCTGCATCGTGTCGGCACCAGAGGCTACAGTTGATTCTGCAGCAGCATCAGCATTTGCAGGTAAGTAGCTACATCGACTTACCTGCAAACGCCGATGCTGCTGCAGAATCATCTGTAGCCTCTGGTGCCGACACGATGCAGGACCTGTGAGTGACGTCACAGTGCTGCACTGCCAGAAGCTGGGCGTTGTGAAGAGAAGTGGATGACACTTCTATACACAACGCCCAGCTAGTAAAAGTAGTAAACACGCCCCGATGTACGCACATAATACACGCCCAGTTGTACTTTTACTTTTCAACACGCCCACTTGTACTTTTGCAAGCCTCATTTGCATAAATACGAAAATGGTCATAACTTGGCCAAAAATGCTCGTTTTTTAAAAATAAAAACGTTACTGTAATCTACATTGCAGCGCCGATCTGCTGCAATAGCAGATAGGGGCTGCAAAATCTGGTGACAGAGCCTCTTTAAGGTGTTTTGTCTCTGACTGTCAATATGATTGGGTCTCATTCATTCCCCTCGCCGAATTTTCCCTTAATAACCGGGTCAGTAACTCGTCAGGGGTCTCTCCTTTTTTTTGTAATTTTGGGTTTAATCCATGGTTCTCCTCCGTTTCACCTGGTAGTTCCAACAATCCTGAGGTAGAGGTCGTTCATCGGGAACTGTGCACAGTCTGGGCCCAGGTTCAGAAAAACCTAGAGGTGTCCCAGAGCGTACAAAAAACTCAGGCTGATAAAAAACGTTCTGCTAACCCCCTGTTTATGGTCGGGGATCTGGTGTGGTTATCGTCTAGGAACTTGCGTCTCAAGGTTCCGTCCAAGAAGTTTGCTCCTTGGTTTATTGGGCCGTATAAGGTCATTGAGGTCCTCAATCCTGTCTCCTTTCCGGCTGGAGTTACCCCCGTCTTTTCGGATACACGACGTGTTTCATGCCTCCCTCCTCAAACGCTGCTCCCCGTCCTTGGCTCCCTCGAGGAGACCTCCTGTTCTTATCCTCACCCCTGAGGGGGTGGAATTCGAGGTGGCCAGGATTGTGGACAGCAAGACGGTCCAAGGCTCCCTCCAGTACCTGGTCCATTGGAGAGGATACGGGCCCGAGGAGAGGACTTGGGTACCCGCCCGGGATGTTCACGCTGGGGTATTGGTCAGGAGGTTCCACCTGCGTTTCCCCAGTAAGTCAGGTCCACTTAGAAAGGGTCCGGTGGCCCCTCATAAAAGGGGGGGTACTGTAAAGGATCTGCCAGGCACAGCTTCGGGGTTAACTCCCAGAACTAATCAGTCAGCACCTGAATCTTCATCCCTGAGACTGACTCCTGCTTCCACCATTCAGGCTGGCAGGCTTAGGAGTGGGAGAGCCTATCGTAACCTGGCCAGACTCAGCTAGCTCCCGCCCTCGGTCTATTTAAGCCTGCACTTCCTGTCCCTCGGTGCTTGTGATTCTTTCCTTGTGGTTTCCTGGCCCAGCTACAGCTCCTGCTATTTTTGATCCTGCTCCATACAGACCCTGGCTTACCGACTACTCTTCTGCTTTTCGTTTTGTACCTCGCACACTCCTGGCTTGACTCGGCTCGTTCACCACTCTGGTTGCTCACGGTGTTGCCGTGGGCAACGGCCCCTTTTCCTTGCTTGTGTTCCTTTGTATGTTTGTCGTGCACTTACTGAGCGCAGGGACCGCCGCCCAGTTGTACCCCGTCGCCTAGGGCGGGTCGTTGCAAGTAGGCAGGGACAGAGTGGCGGGTAGATTAGGGCTCACTTGTCCGACTCCCTACCCCCTGCCATTACACACAACTTCTGTGTCGACACCCATAGGTAATCAGTCTGCACCTGCTTCTATGTCTGTGAGACTGACTCCATCTTCAACCACTCAGGATGGCAGGCTTAGGAGTGGGAGAGCCTATCACAGCCTGGCCAGACGGAGCTAGCTCCCGCCCTCTGTCTATTTATACCTGCCTTTCCTGTTCCTCCTTTGCTTGTGATTCTTCTCTGTTGATTTCCTGGCCCTGCTGCAGCTTCTTGAACTACTGATCCTCTGCTTGTGATTGACCTTGGCTTCTCTGACCACTCTTCTGCTCTGCGTTTTTGTACCTCGCTCATCTCCTGGTTTGACTCGGCTCGTTCACCTTGCTTGTTGCTCACGGTGTTCCCGTGGGCAACTTCCCCATTTCCCTGTCTTCTTTGTACCCTTGTCTGTTTGTCTGTCATGCACCTATTGAGTGTAGGGACCGTCGCCCAGTTGTACCCCGCAGCCTAGGGCGGGTCGTTGCAAGTAGGCAGGGACTGAGTGGCGGGTAGATTAGGGCTCACTTGTCTGTTTCCCTACCCCGACATTACACCCGCCCCCTGTTACTGACATCACTGATATATAATATAATTACACTGTAAATCAGACATGAGATCCACACATCTTATATACAGTAACAGCTATTCATCTATTACTACTGACAACCAGCCTCTATATCATGTGTGAGAGGTTGTCACAGCCCCGCCCCCTGTTACTGACATCACTGATATATAATATAATTACACTGTGATCAGACATGAGATCCACACATCTTATATACAGTCACAGCTATTCATCTATTACTACTGACAACCAGCCTGCATATCATGTGTGAGAGGTTGTCACAGCCCCGCCCCCTGTTACTGACATCACTGATATATAATATAATTACATGTGATCAGACATGAGATCCACACATCTTATATACAGTCACAGCTATTCATCTATTACTACTGACAACCAGCCTGTATATCATGTGTGAGAGGTTGTCACAGCTCCGCCCCCTGTTACTGACATCACTGATATATAATATAATTACATGTGATCAGACATGAGATCCACACATCTTATATACAGTAACAGCTATTCATCTATTACTACTGACAACCAGCCTGCATATCATGTGTGAGAGGTTGTCACGGCCCCGCCCCTGTTCATGTGCTGATATTTATACAGTAATTTGCTGATTATTATTCCCTCTCTTTTATACATTTTCTATCATTTAGAAACCAATAATCTTGTTGATCTTTTCGTATCCAGGGTGAGGGAAGGTCCACATCTTGTGTCCACAGCACACGGCTCGGACAGACTGATATACCTTTTCTTTTACTTTGCAGAGACTCCACTATGAGGGGTTTGGTTCTGGTCTGGCTGCTGCCCATGTTCCTCAGTCATGGACTTGCTGCTCCTAGGACAGATAGCAGGTAAGTGACACAGTAAGTGGGACAATGTGGAGGCTGCAGCGTCTCCTTCAGGTTCTGGTTCCACTAGTCCGACTTATCACATCCCCTACTAGAAAATCCAGTGGATGAAAAATACAGGCAAATTGGGGTCAAACCCCGAGATACAACCCATAAATGTGACTTCTTATGTTTAGAATACGTTCCTAGTCCTAATTTATGATGCAACTTCAGCACCTAATGCAGTCTTTGAGGTCCACCAACAATATAGTTATCCTACTCCTGGTTTGGATAGTCTATGTCCCCAACTCTCTTGTAAAACTACAATGATTGGAAATCCCTCTTCAGTTCCCATCAGCGTGGCCGGATGTGGATCGGATCTGTCTGGTTCTATCTGTAGATGTCAGGTCCAGGCCTGCTGATAAGGACCCAGTACAATGTCACCCTGGTTCTATCTCAGTGGGTTCTCTGCATGGTTCTATCTGTAGATGTCAGGTCCAGGCCTGCTGATAAGGACCCAGTACAATGTCACCGTGGTTCCATCTCAGTGGGTTCTCTGCATGGTTCTATCTGTAGATGTCAGGTCCAGGCCTGCTGATAAGGACCCAGTACAATGTCACCCTGGTTCTATCTCAGTGGGTTCTCTCTATGGTTCTATCTGTAGATGTCAGGTCCAGGCCTGCTGATAAGGACCCAGTACAATGTCACCCTGGTTCTATCTCAGTGGGTTCTCTGCATGGTTCCATCTGTAGATGTCAGGTCCAGGCCTGCTGATAAGGACCCAGTACAATGTCACCCTGGTTCCATCTCAGTGGGTTCTCTGCATGGTTCTATCTGTAGATGTCAGGTCCAGGCCTGCTGATAAGGACCCAGTACAATGTCACCCTGGTTCTATCTCAGTGGGTTCTCTCTATGGTTCTATCTGTAGATGTCAAGTCCAGGCCTGCTGATAAGGACCCAGTACAATGTCACCCTGGTTCTATCTCAGTGAGTTCTCTCTAAGGTTCTATCTGTAGATGTCAGGTCCAGGCCTGCTGATAAGGACCCAGTACAATGTCACCCTGGTTCTATCTCAGTGGGTTCCCTGCATGGTTCCATCTGTAGATGTCAGGTCCAGGCCTGCTGATAAGGACCCAGTACAATGTCACCGTGGTTCCATCTCAGTGGGTTCTCTGCATGGTTCTATCTGTAGATGTCAGGTCCAGGCCTGCTGATAAGGACCCAGTACAATGTCACCCTGGTTCTATCTCAGTGGGTTCTCTGCATGGTTCTATCTGTAGATGTCAGGTCCAGGCCTGCTAATAAGGACCCAGTACAATGTCACCCTGGTTCTATCTCAGTGAGTTCTCTGCATGGTTCTATCTGTAGATGTCAGGTCCAGGCCTGCTAATAAGGACCCAGTACAATGTCACCCTGGTTCTATCTCAGTGAGTTCTCTGCATGGTTCTATCTGTAGATGTCAGGTCCAGGCTTGTTGATGAGGCCCCAGTACAATGCCACCCTGGTTCTATCTCAGTGGGTTCCCTGCATGGTTCCATCTGTAGATGTCAGGTCGAGGCCTACTGATAAGGACCCAGTACAATGTCACCCTGGTTCTATCTGTAGATGTCAGGTCCAGGCCTGCTGATAAGGACCCAGTACAATGTCACCCTGGTTCTATCTCAGTGGGTTCCCTGCATGGTCCTATCTTCAGATGTCAGGTCCAGGCCTGCTGAGGAGGCCCCAGTACAATGTCACCCTGGTTCTATCTCAGTGGGTTCCCTGCATGGTTCCATCTGTAGATGTCAGGTCCAGGCCTGCTGATAAGGACCCAGTACAATGTCACCGTGGTTCCATCTCAGTGGGTTCTCTGCATGGTTCTATCTGTAGATGTCAGGTCCAGGCCTGCTGATAAGGACCCAGTACAATGTCACCCTGGTTCTATCTCAGTGGGTTCTCTGCATGGTTCTATCTGTAGATGTCAGGTCCAGGCCTGCTGATAAGGACCCAGTACAATGTCACCCTGGTTCTATCTCAGTGGGTTCCCTGCATGGTTCCATCTGTAGATGTCAGGTCCAGGCCTGCTGATAAGGACCCAGTACAATGTCACCGTGGTTCCATCTCAGTGGGTTCTCTGCATGGTTCTATCTGTAGATGTCAGGTCCAGGCATGCTGATAAGGACCCAGTACAATGTCACCCTGGTTCTATCTCAGTGGGTTCTCTGCATGGTTCTATCTGTAGATGTCAGGTCCAGGCCTGCTAATAAGGACCCAGTACAATGTCACCCTGGTTCTATCTCAGTGAGTTCTCTCTATGGTTCTATCTGTAGATGTCAGGTCCAGGCCTGCTGATAAGCACCCAGTACAATGTCACCCTGGTTCTATCTCAGTGGGTTCTCTGCATGGTTCTATCTGTAGATGTCAGGTCCAGGCCTGCTGATAAGGACCCAGTACAATGTCACCCTGGTTCTATCTCAGTGGGTTCTCTGCATGGTTCTATCTGTAGATGTCAGGTCCAGGCCTGCTAATAAGGACCCAGTACAATGTCACCCTGGTTCTATCTCAGTGAGTTCTCTGCATGGTTCTATCTGTAGATGTCAGGTCCAGGCTTGTTGATGAGGCCCCAGTACAATGCCACCCTGGTTCTATCTCAGTGGGTTCCCTGCATGGTTCCATCTGTAGATGTCAGGTCCAGGCCTACTGATAAGGACCCAGTACAATGTCACCCTGGTTCTATCTGTAGATGTCAGGTCCAGGCCTGCTGATAAGGACCCAGTACAATGTCACCCTGGTTCTATCTCAGTGGGTTCCCTGCATGGTCCTATCTTCAGATGTCAGGTCCAGGCCTGCTGAGGAGGCCCCAGTACAATGTCACCCTGGTTCTATCTCAGTGGGTTCTCTACATGGTCCTATCTTCAGATGTCAGGTCCAGGCCTGCTGATAAGGACCCAGTACAATGTCACCCTGGTTCTATCTCAATGGGTTCTCTATGGTTCCATCTGTAGATGTCAGTTCCAGGCCTGCTGATAAGGACCCAGTACAATGTCACCCTGGTTCTATCTCAGTGGGTACTCTGCATGGTCCTATCTGTAGATGTCAGGTCCAGGCCTGCTGATGAGGCCCCAGCACAATGTCACCCTGGTTCTATCTGTAGATATCAGGTCCAGGCCTGCTGATAAGGACCCAGTACAATGTCACCCTGGTTCTATCTCAGTGGGTTCTCTGCATGGTCCTATCTTCAGATGTCAGGTCCAGGCCTGCTGATGAGGCCCCAGTACAATGTCACCCTGGTTCTATCTCAGTGGGTTCTCTGCATGGTCCTATCTTCAGATGTCAGGTCCAGGCCTACTGATAAGGACCCAGTACAATGTCCCCCTGGTTCTATCTCAGTGGGTTCCCTGCATGGTCCTATCTTCAGATGTCAGGTCCAGGCCTGCTGATAAGGACCCAGTACAATGTCACCCTGGTTCTATCTGTAGATGTCAGGTCCAGGCCTGCTGATAAGGACCCAGTACAATGTTACCCTGGTTCTATCTCAGTGGGTTCTCTGCATGGTTCTATCTGTAGATGTCAGGTCCAGGCCTGCTGATAAGGACCCAGTACAATGTCACCCTTGTTCTATCTTAGTGGGTTCTCTGCATGGTCCTATCTTCAGATGTCAAGTCCAGGCCTGCTGATGAGGCCCCAGTACAATGTCTACCTGGTTCTATCTCAGTGGGTTCTCTGCATGGTTCTATCTGTAGATGTCAGGTCCAGGCAGGTTGATGAGGCCCAGTACAATGTCACCCTGGTTCTATCTGTAGATATCAGGTCCAGGCCTGCTGATGAGGCCCCAGTACAATGTCTACCTGGTTCTATCTGTAGATGTCAGGTCCAGGCAGGTTGATGAGGCCCAGTACAATGTCACCCTGGTTCTATCTCAGTGGGTTCTCTGCATGGTTCTATCTGTAGATGTCAGGTCCAGGCCTGCTGATAAGGACCCAGTACAATGTCACCCTGGTTCTATCTGTAGATGTAAGGTCCAGGCCTGCTGATAAGGACCCAGTACAATGTCACCCTGGTTCTATCTCAGTGGGTTCTCTCTATGGTTCTATCTGTAGATGTCAGGTCCAGGCCTGCTGATGAGGCCCCAGTACAATGTCTACCTGGTTCTATCTCAGTGGGTACTCTGCATGGTTCTATCTGTAGATGTCAGGTCCAGGCCTGCTGGTAAGGACCCAGTACAATGTCACCCTGGTTCTATCTCAGTGGGTTCCCTGCATGGTTCTATCTTCAGATGTCAGGTCCAGGCCTGCTGATAAGGACCGAGTACAATGTCACCCTGGTTCTATCTGTAGATGTCAGGTCCAGGCCTGCTGGTAAGGACCCAGTACAATGTCACCCTGGTTCTATCTCAGTGAGTTCTCTGCATGGTTCTATCTGTAGATGTCAGGTCCAGGTCTGCTGATAAGGACCCAGTACAATGTCACCCTGGTTCTATCTCAGTGGGTTCTCTGCATGGTTCTATCTGTAGATGTCAGGTCCAGGCCTGCTGATAAGGACCGAGTACAATGTCACCCTGGTTCTATCTCAGTGGGTTCTCTACATGGTTCTATCTTCAGATGTCAGGTCCAGGCATGCTGATGAGGCCCCAGTACAATGTCACCCTGGTTCTATCTCAGTGGGTACTCTGCATGGTCCTATCTTCAGATGTCAGGTCCAGGCCTGCTGATGAGGCCCCAGTACAATGTCTACCTGGTTCTATGTTAGTTGGTCATCTGTCTGGTTCTATCTTCGGATGTCAGGTCCAGGCAGGTTAATGAGGCCCTGTACATCTCCATTCTGTTTCTATCTCAGTGGGGTACCTGTCTGGTTCTACAGTATCTTCAGATGTCATGGTATGGATCCTTCTTGTAGAAGCACAGATGGTGGCCGTACCTTCATAGTTTCAGGTTTGGGTGGTAACGTACTGAATTTCGTTGGTCTTCTTCACGGTCACAGTCCCTGGTACTGCTTGTTTCTTCGGACAGCGATTTTCCATGTTCTAGTATTGGAGAATTTACGGCTATGGGATCTTGGTCCCAGTCAGCAGCCAGATAATCCAGATAGACATCAGCCTCTGTATTATAGGGTTATTTCATGAATACAAGCTCTGTATATAGGGTATATGGAGGCCAGGACCTTCTCCCTATGAGCCAGAATGGAGAGCTGCTCTGTAATGGAGGACTTGCGCCATTCATGTATTACATGGTATATTCTTCTCAGTGGTGGCTATGTAGTACTATATTTCCCCCGCAGCGGCCAGAGAAGGCTTCCCCCGACACAGTTACCTGTTTGGAGATGGATCCACAGCAATTGGTTGATTGCCGCAGCGGCTTTAATATGAAAGAAGTCGCCTCTAATGATTCAGCCCCATTACTGCTCCACAATGATGAGGCTCCTTCTCTAGACTATCCATCATTACTTCTCCTCCTAATCCTGGATGTTTCTTCCCAGGTCAGGGCAGTCAGACGGCATCCGCATATCCAACCCATTCACTGCGGCAGAAGAACATCTCAGGTGAGAATAAACTGACTCCACCTGTCCGAATGTGAGGTGACGTGACCCCATCACACCATCTATTATCTCAAGCACGTGCTGGCCTTCATCTCTACTCTGACTGATCCTGTAGATTTCAGTACTTCTAAAACTGTTGGTTCTGTTGGACCTGAGAACCCCAGCGGACACATTACAGAGCCAGCTGCAGATTGTTATTGAGCTACCAGATTTCAGAGAAAAAAGTTCTGGTCCATAGAATAAAGTAAGAAATATCCCGTCAGTCATACACGAGCCTTCCCTCGTAGTCGCCCGGGTACATGGCTCAGCAGGGCCAGATGTCCCATGAGTCATAGGATGACCAGGTCTAGGGGTGACCCTGCAGAAAAGGGCAGCTGCTCCTCAAGGTCAGGTCTGGATGTAGCACTGAGAGCTGGTGCAGTTGTCTTCAGTCCATTCTTCTCTACATGGGTTGGAGGTCTGGAGGCTCAATAAAAAAAAATACCTATTTACCTACAAGAAGGGTTTGTTTTTTAGAGTGACTTATTATTTGGGAGGGCACTGAGGCACCAGATATGAGGCTACAGGCCCGGGGGTCGGGATACATCTGATGGTGTAACACAAGTTGTTCTGCCTCTTCTCTTCTCAGTGTTCTACACGGATATCTAAAGGAACAAGATCCTCTGGGAGAAAATGATTCAAACATGACCCGAGAGACAGGTGAGTGTGACGAGAGATCTTCTATATCCTCATCATCCTCATCTCCTGATAATACTGGGTCTGCTATATCCTCATCATCCTCATCTCCTGATAATACTGGGTCTCCTATATCCTCCTCATCCCCTGGTCTCCTGATAATACTGGGTCTCCTATATCCTCATCATCCTCTGATCTCCTGATAATACTGGGTCTTCTATATCCTCATCATCCTCATCTCCTGATAATACTGGGTCTGCTATATCCTCATCATCCTCTGGTCTCCTGATAATACTGGTCCTATATTCTCCTCATCCTCTGGTCTCCTGATAATACTGGGTCTCCTATATCCTCATCATCCTCATCTCCTGATAATACTGGGTCTCCTATATTCTCCTCATCCCCTGGTCTCCTGATAATACTGGGTCTCCTATATCCTCCTCATCCTCTGGTCTCCTGATAATACTGGTCCTATATTCTCCTCATCCTCTGATCTCCTGATAATACTGGGTCTCCTATATTCTCCTCATCCTCTGATCTCCTGATAATACTGGGTCTCCTATATTCTCCTCATCCTCTGATCTCCTGATAATACTGGGTCTCCTATATCCTCCTCATCCTCTGGTCTCCTGATAATACTGGGTCTCCTATATCCTTCTCATCCTCTGGTCTCCTGATAATACTGGGTCTCCTATATTCTCCTCATCCTCTGGTCTCCTGATAATACTGGGTCTCCTATATTCTCCTCATCCTCTGGTCTCCTGATAATACTGGTCCTATATTCTCCTCATCCTCTGATCTCCTGATAATACTGGGTCTCCTATATTCTCCTCATCCTCTGATCTCCTGATAATACTGGGTCTCCTATATTCTCCTCATCCTCTGATCTCCTGATAATACTGGGTCTCCTATATTCTCCTCATCCTCTGGTCTCCTGATAATACTGGGTCTCCTATATTCTCCTCATCCTCTGGTCTCCTGATAATACTGGGTCTCCTATATTCTCCTCATCCTCTGATCTCCTGATAATACTGGGTCTCTTATATCCTCCTCATCCTCTGATCTCCTGATAATACTGGTCCTATATCCTCCTCATCCTCTGGTCTCCTGATAATACTGGGTCTCCTATATTCTCCTCATCCTCTGGTCTCCTGATAATACTGGGTCTCCTATATCCTCCTCATCCTCTGGTCTCCTGATAATACTGGGTCTCCTATATTCTCCTCATCCTCTGATCTCCTGATAATACTGGGTCTCCTATATTCTGCTCATCCTCTGGTCTCCTGATAATACTGGTCTCCTATATTCTCCTCATCCTCTGATCTCCTGATAATACTGGGTCTCCTATATTCTGCTCATCCTCTGGTCTCCTGATAATACTGGGTCTCCTATATTCTCCTCATCCTCTGGTCTCCTGATAATACTGGGTCTCCTATATCCTCCTCATCCTCTGATCTCCTGATAATACTGGGTCTCCTATATCCTCCTCATCCTCTGATCTCCTGATAATACTGGGTCTCCTATATCCTCCTCATCCTCTGATCTCCTGATAATACTGGGTCTCCTATATTCTCCTCCTCATCCTCTGGTCTCCTGATAATACTGGGTCTCCTATATTCTCCTCATCCTCTGGTCTCCTGATAATACTGGGTCTCCTATATCCTCCTCATCCTCTGGTCTCCTGATAATACTGGGTCTCCTATATCCTCCTCATCCTCTGGTCTCCTGATAATACTGGGTCTCCTATATTCTCCTCATCCTCTGATCTCCTGATAATACTGGGTCTCCTATATCCTCCTCATCCTCTGGTCTCCTGATAATACTGGGTCTCCTATATTCTCCTCATCCTCTGATCTCCTGATAATTCTGGGTCTCCTATATCCTCCTCATCCTCTGATCTCCTGATAATACTGGGTCTCCTATATTCTCCTCATCCTCTGATCTCCTGATAATACTGGGTCTCCTATATTCTCCTCATCCTCTGATCTCCTGATAATACTAGGTCTCCTATATTCTCCTCATCCTCTGATCTCCTGATAATACTGGGTCTCCTATATTCTCCTCATCCTCTGATCTCCTGATAATACTGGTCCTATATTCTCCTCATCCTCTGGTCTCCTGATAATACTGGGTCTCCTATATTCTCCTCATCCTCTGATCTCCTGATAATACTGGGTCTCCTATATTCTCCTCATCCTCTGGTCTCCTGATAATACTGGTCCTATATTCTCCTCATCCTCTGATCTCCTGATAATACTGGGTCTCCTATATTCTCCTCATCCTCTGATCTCCTGATAATACTGGGTCTCCTATATTCTCCTCATCCTCTGATCTCCTGATAATACTGGGTCTCCTATATTCTCCTCATCCTCTGGTCTCCTGATAATACTGGTCTCCTATATCCTCCTCTTCCTCTGATCTCCTGATAATACTGGTCCTATATTCTCCTCATCCTCTGGTCTCCTGATAATACTGGGTCTCCTATATCCTCCTCATCCCCTGGTCTCCTGATAATACTGGTCCTATATCCTCCTCATCCTCTGATCTCCTGATAATACTGGGTCTCCTATATTCTCCTCATCATCCTCATCTCCTGATAATACTGGGTCTCCTATATTCTCCTCATCCTCTGATCTCCTGATAATACTGGGTCTCCTATATTCTCCACATCCTCTGATCTCCTGATAATACTGGGTCTCCTATATTCTCCTCATCCTCTGGTCTCCTGATAATACTGGGTCTCCTATATCCTCCTCATCCTCTGGTCTCCTGATAATACTGGGTCTCCTATATTCTCCTCATCCTCTGATCTCCTGATAATACTGGGTCTCCTATATTCTCCTCATCCTCTGATCTCCTGATAATACTGGGTCTCCTATATTCTCCTCATCCTCTGATCTCCTGATAATACTGGGTCTCCTATATTCTCCTCATCCTCTGATCTCCTGATAATACTGGGTCTCCTATATTCTCCTCATCCTCTGATCTCCTGATAATACTGGGTCTCCTATATTCTCCTCATCCTCTGATCTCCTGATAATACTGGGTCTCCTATATCCTCCTCATCCTCTGGTCTCCTGATAATACTGGTCTCCTATATTCTCCTCATCCTCTGGTTTCCTGATAATACTGGGTCTCCTATATTCTCCTCATCCTCTGATCTCCTGATAATACTGGGTCTCCTATATTCTCCTCATCCTCTGATCTCCTGATAATACTGGGTCTCCTATATTCTCCTCATCCTCTGGTCTCCTGATAATACTGGGTCTCCTATATTCTCCTCATCCTCTGATCTCCTGATAATACTGTGTCTCCTATATTCTCCTCATCCTCTGGTCTCCTGATAATACTGGGTCTCCTATATTCTTCTCATCCTCTGATCTCCTGATAATACTGGGTCTCCTATATTCTCCTCATCCTCTGATCTCCTGATAATACTGGGTCTCCTATATTCTCCTCATCCTCTGGTCTCCTGATAATACTGGGTCTCCTATATCCTTCTCATCCTGTGGTCTCCTGATAATACTGGGTCTCCTATATTCTCCTCATCCTCTGGTCTCCTGATAATACTGGGTCTCCTATATTCTCCTCATCCTCTGATCTCCTGATAATACTGGGTCTCCTATATTCTCCTCATCCTCTGATCTCCTGATAATACTGGGTCTCCTATATTCTCCTCATCCTCTGATCTCCTGATAATACTGGGTCTCCTATATCCTCCTCATCCTCTGGTCTCCTGATAATACTGGGTCTCCTATATTCTCCTCATCATCCTCTGGTCTCCTGATAATACTGGTCTCCTATATTCTCCTCATCCTCTGGTCTCCTGATAATACTGGGTCTCCTATATTCTCCTCATCCTCTGATCTCCTGATAATACTGGTCTCCTATATCCTCCTCATCCTCTGATCTCCTGATAATACTGGTCCTATATTCTTCTCATCCTCTGATCTCCTGATAATACTGGGTCTCCTATATTCTCCTCATCCTCTGATCTCCTGATAATACTGGGTCTCCTATATTCTCCTCATCCTCTGGTCTCCTGATAATACTGGGTCTCCTATATCCTTCTCATCCTGTGGTCTCCTGATAATACTGGGTCTCCTATATTCTCCTCATCCTCTGATCTCCTGATAATACTGGGTCTCCTATATTCTCCTCATCCTCTGGTCTCCTGATAATACTGGGTCTCCTATATTCTCCTCATCCTCTGGTCTCCTGATAATACTGGGTCTCCTATATTCTCCTCATCCTCTGATCTCCTGATAATACAGGGTCTCCTATATTCTCCTCATCCTCTGATCTCCTGATAATACTGGGTCTCCTATATTCTCCTCATCCTCTGGTCTCCTGATAATACTGGGTCTCCTATATTCTCCTCATCCTCTGGTCTCCTGATAATACTGGGTCTCCTATATTCTCCTCATCCTCTGGTCTCCTGATAATACTGGGTCTCCTATATCCTCCTCATCCTCTGATCTCCTGATAATACTGGTCCTATATTCTCCTCATCCTCTGGTCTCCTGATAATACTGGGTCTCCTATATTCTCCTCATCCTCTGATCTCCTGATAATACTGGGTCTCCTATATTCTCCTCATCCTCTGATCTCCTGATAATACTGGGTCTCCTATATTCTCCTCATCCTCTGATCTCCTGATAATACTGGGTCTCCTATATTCTCCTCATCCTCTGATCTCCTGATAATACTGGGTCTCCTATATCCTCCTCATCCTCTGATCTCCTGATAATACTGGGTCTCCTATATTCTCCTCATCCTCTGATCTCCTGATAATACTGGGTCTCCTATATTCTCCTCATCCTCTGATCTCCTGATAATACTGGGTCTCCTATATTCTCCTCATCCTCTGGTCTCCTGATAATACTGGGTCTCCTATATTCTCCTCATCCTCTGATCTCCTGATAATACTGGGTCTCCTATATTCTCCTCATCCTCTGATCTCCTGATAATACTGGGTCTCCTATATTCTCCTCATCCTCTGATCTACTGATAATACTGGGTCTCCTATATTCTCCTCATCCTCTGGTCTCCTGATAATACTGGGTCTCCTATATTCTTCTCATCCTCTGGTTTCCTGATAATACTGGGTCTCCTATATTCTCCTCATCCTCTGGTCTCCTGATAATACTGGGTCTCCTATATTCTCCTCATCCTCTGGTCTCCTGATAATACTGGGTCTCCTATATTCTCCTCATCCTCTGGTCTCCTGATAATACTGGGTCTCCTATATTCTCCTCATCCTCTGGTCTCCTGATAATACTGGGTCTCCTATATTCTCCTCATCCTCTGGTCTCCTGATAATACTGGGTCTCCTATATTCTCCTCATCCTCTGATCTACTGATAATACTGGGTCTCCTATATTCTCCTCATCCTCTGGTCTCCTGATAATACTGGGTCTCCTATATTCTTCTCATCCTCTGGTTTCCTGATAATACTGGGTCTCCTATATTCTCCTCATCCTCTGGTCTCCTGATAATACTGGGTCTCCTATATTCTTCTCATCCTCTGGTTTCCTGATAATTCTGGGTCTCCTATATTCTCCTCATCCTCTGGTCTCCTGATAATACTGGGTCTCCTATATTCTCCTCATCCTCTGATCTCCTGATAATTCTGGGTCTCCTATATTCTCCTCATCCTCTGGTCTCCTGATAATACTGGGTCTCCTATATTCTCCTCATCCTCTGATCTCCTGATAATACTGGGTCTCCTATATTCTCCTCATCCTCTGGTCTCCTGATAATACTGGGTCTCCTATATCCTCCTCATCCTCTGGTCTCCTGATAATACTGGTCCTATATTCTCCTCATCCTCTGATCTCCTGATAATACTGGGTCTCCTATATTCTCCTCATCCTCTGGTCTCCTGATAATACTGGGTCTCCTATATTCTCCTCATCCTCTGATCTCCTGATAATACTGGGTCTCCTATATTCTCCTCATCCTCTGGTCTCCTGATAATACTGGGTCTCCTATATTCTCCTCATCCTCTGGTCTCCTGATAATACTGGGTCTCCTATATCCTCCTCATCCTCTGGTCTCCTAAAAAATACTGGGTCTCCTATATTCTCCTCATCCTCTGGTCTCCTGATAATACTGGGTCTCCTATATTCTCCTCATCCTCTGGTCTCCTGATAATACTGGGTCTCCTATATTCTCCTCATCCTCTGTCTCCTGATAATACTGGGTCTCCTATATTCTCCTCATCCTCTGGTCTCCTGATAATACTGGGTCTCCTATATTCTTCTCATCCTCTGGTCTCCTGATAATACTGGGTCTCCTATATTCTCCTCATCCTCTGATCTCCTGATAATACTGGGTCTCCTATATTCTCCTCATCCTCTGGTCTCCTGATAATACTGGTCCTATATCCTTCTCATCCTCTGGTCTCCTGATAATACTGGGTCTCCTATATTCTGCTCATCCTCTGGTCTCCTGATAATACTGGGTCTCCTATATTCTTCTCATCCTCTGGTCTCCTGATAATACTGGGTCTCCTATATTCTCCTCATCCTCTGATCTCCTGATAATACTGGGTCTCCTATATTCTCCTCATCCTCTGGTCTCCTGATAATACTGGTCCTATATCCTTCTCATCCTCTGGTCTCCTGATAATACTGGGTCTCCTATATTCTCCTCATCCTCTGATCTCCTGATAATACTGGGTCTCCTATATTCTCCTCATCCTCTGATCTCCTGATAATACTGGGTCTCCTATATTCTCCTCATCCTCTGATCTCCTGATAATACTGGGTCTCCTATATTCTCCTCATCCTCTGGTCTCCTGATAATACTGGGTCTCCTATATTCTCCTCATCCTCTGATCTCCTGATAATACTGGGTCTCCTATATTCTCCTCATCCTCTGATCTCCTGATAATACTGGGTCTCCTATATTCTGCTCATCCTCTGGTCTCCTGATAATACTGGGTCTCCTATATTCTCCTCATCATCCTCTGGTCTCCTGATAATACTGGTCCTATATCCTCCTCATCCTCTGGTCTCCTGATAATACTGGGTCTCCTATATTCTCCTCATCCTCTGGTCTCCTGATAATACTGGGTCTCCTATATTCTGCTCATCCTCTGGTCTCCTGATAATACTGGGTCTCCTATATTCTCCTCATCCTCTGGTCTCCTGATAATACTGGGTCTCCTATATTCTGCTCATCCTCTGGTCTCCTGATAATACTGGGTCTCCTATATTCTCCTCATCCTCTGATCTCCTGATAATACTGGGTCTCCTATATCCTCCTCATCCTCTGATCTCCTGATAATACTGGTCCTATATTCTCCTCATCCTCTGGTCTCCTGATAATACTGGTCCTATATTCTCCTCATCCTCTGGTCTCCTGATAATACTGGGTCTCCTATATCCTCCTCATCCTCTGATCTCCTGATAATACTGGGTCTCCTATATCCTCCACATCCTCTGGTCTCCTGATAATACTGGGTCTCCTATATCCTCCTCATCCTCTGGTCTCCTGATAATACTGGGTCTCCTATATTCTCCTCATCCTCTGATCTCCTGATAATACTGGGTCTTCTATATCCTCCTCATCCTCTGGTCTCCTGATAATACTGGGTCTCCTATATTCTCCTCATCCTCTGGTCTCCTGATAATACTGGGTCTCCTATATTCTCCTCATCCTCTGATCTCCTGATAATACTGGGTCTCCTATATTCTCCTCATCCTCTGGTCTCCTGATAATACTGGGTCTCCTATATTCTCCTCATCCTCTGATCTCCTGATAATACTGGGTCTCCTATATTCTCCTCATCCTCTGATCTCCTGATAATACTGGGTCTCCTATATTCTTCTCATCCTCTGATCTCCTGATAATACTGGGTCTCCTATATTCTCCTCATCCTCTGGTCTCCTGATAATACTGGGTCTCCTATATTCTCCTCATCCTCTGATCTCCTGATAATACTGGGTCTCCTATATTCTCCTCATCCTCTGGTCTCCTGATAATACTGGGTCTCCTATATTCTCCTCATCCTCTGATCTCCTGATAATACTGGGTCTCCTATATTCTCCTCATCCTCTGGTCTCCTGATAATACTGGGTCTCCTATATTCTCCTCATCCTCTGGTCTCCTGATAATACTGGGTCTCCTATATCCTTCTCATCCTCTGATCTCCTGATAATACTGGGTCTCCTATATTCTCCTCATCCTCTGATCTCCTGATAATACTGGGTCTCCTATATTCTCCTCATCCTCTGATCTCCTGATAATACAGGGTCTCCTATATTCTCCTCATCCTCTGATCTCCTGATAATACTGGGTCTCCTATATTCTCCTCATCCTCTGATCTCCTGATAATACTGGGTCTCCTATATTCTCCTCATCCTCTGGTCTCCTGATAATACTGGGTCTCCTATATTCTCCTCATCCTCTGATCTCCTGATAATACTGGTCCTATATTCTCCTCATCCTCTGGTCTCCTGATAATACTGGGTCTCCTATATTCTCCTCATCCTCTGGTCTCCTGATAATACTGGGTCTCCTATATCCTCCTCATCCTCTGATCTCCTGATAATTCTGGGTCTCCTATATTCTCCTCATCCTCTGATCTCCTGATAATACTGGGTCTCCTATATCCTTCTCATCCTGTGGTCTCCTGATAATACTGGGTCTCCTATATTCTCCTCATCCTCTGATCTCCTGATAATACTGGGTCTCCTATATTCTCCTCATCCTCTGATCTCCTGATAATACTGGTCCTATATTCTCCTCATCCTCTGGTCTCCTGATAATACTGGTCCTATATTCTCCTCATCCTCTGGTCTCCTGATAATACTGGCTCTCCTATATTCTCCTCATCCTCTGATCTCCTGATAATACTGGGTCTCCTATATCCTCCTCATCCTCTGGTCTCCTGATAATACTGGGTCTCCTATATCCTCCTCATCCTCTGGTCTCCTGATAATACTGGTCCTATATTCTCCTCATCCTCTGATCTCCTGATAATACTGGGTCTCCTATATTCTCCTCATCCTCTGATCTCCTGATAATACTGGGTCTGCTATATCCTTCTCATCCCCTGATCTCCTGATAATACTGGGTCTCCTATATTCTCCTCATCCTCTGGTCTCCTGATAATACTGGGTCTTCTATATTCTCCTCATCCTCTGGTCTCCTGATAATACTGGGTCTCCTATATTCTCCTCATCCTCTGGTCTCCTGATAATACTGGGTCTCCTATATTCTCCTCATCCTCTGGTCTCCTGATAATACTGGGTCTCCTATATCCTCCTCATCCTCTGGTCTCCTGATAATACTGGGTCTCCTATATTCTCCTCATCCTCTGGTCTCCTGATAATACTGGGTCTCCTATATCCTTCTCATCCTCTGGTCTCCTGATAATACTGGGTCTCCTATATTCTGCTCATCCTCTGATCTCCTGATAATACTGGGTCTCCTATATCCTCCTCATCCTCTGGTCTCCTGATAATACTGGTCCTATATTCTCCTCATCCTCTGGTCTCCTGATAATACTGGGTCTCCTATATCCTTCTCATCCTCTGGTCTCCTGATAATACTGGGTCTCCTATATTCTCCTCATCCTCTGATCTACTGATAATACTGGGTCTCCTATATTCTCCTCATCCTCTGATCTCCTGATAATACTGGGTCTCCTATATTCTCCTCATCCTCTGATCTCCTGATAATACTGGGTCTCCTATATTCTCCTCATCCTCTGGTCTCCTGATAATACTGGGTCTCCTATATTCTCCTCATCCTCTGATCTCCTGATAATACTGGGTCTCCTATATTCTCCTCATCCTCTGATCTCCTGATAATACTGGGTCTCCTATATTCTGCTCATCCTCTGGTCTCCTGATAATACTGGGTCTCCTATATTCTCCTCATCATCCTCTGGTCTCCTGATAATACTGGTCCTATATCCTCCTCATCCTCTGGTCTCCTGATAATACTGGGTCTCCTATATTCTCCTCATCCTCTGGTCTCCTGATAATACTGGGTCTCCTATATTCTCCTCATCCTCTGGTCTCCTGATAATACTGGGTCTCCTATATCCTCCTCATCCTCTGATCTCCTGATAATACTGGGTCTCCTATATTCTCCTCATCCTCTGGTCTCCTGATAATACTGGCTCTCCTATATCCTCCTCATCCTCTGGTCTCCTGATAATACTGGGTCTCCTATATTCTCCTCATCATCCTCTGATCTCCTGATAATACTGGGTCTCCTATATCCTCCTCATCCTCTGATCTCCTGATAATACTGGGTCTCCTATATTCTCCTCATCATCCTCTGATCTCCTGATAATACTGGGTCTCCTATATTCTCCTCATCCTCTGGTCTCCTGATAATACTGGGTCTCCTATATTCTCCTCATCCTCTGATCTCCTGATAATACTGGGTCTCCTATATCCTCCTCATCCTCTGATCTCCTGATAATACTGGTCCTATATTCTCCTCATCCTCTGGTCTCCTGATAATACTGGTCCTATATTCTCCTCATCCTCTGGTCTCCTGATAATACTGGGTCTCCTATATCCTCCTCATCCTCTGATCTCCTGATAATACTGGGTCTCCTATATCCTCCACATCCTCTGGTCTCCTGATAATACTGGGTCTCCTATATCCTCCTCATCCTCTGGTCTCCTGATAATACTGGGTCTCCTATATTCTCCTCATCCTCTGATCTCCTGATAATACTGGGTCTTCTATATCCTCCTCATCCTCTGGTCTCCTGATAATACTGGGTCTCCTATATTCTCCTCATCCTCTGGTCTCCTGATAATACTGGGTCTCCTATATTCTCCTCATCCTCTGATCTCCTGATAATACTGGGTCTCCTATATTCTCCTCATCCTCTGGTCTCCTGATAATACTGGGTCTCCTATATTCTCCTCATCCTCTGATCTCCTGATAATACTGGGTCTCCTATATTCTCCTCATCCTCTGATCTCCTGATAATACTGGGTCTCCTATATTCTTCTCATCCTCTGATCTCCTGATAATACTGGGTCTCCTATATTCTCCTCATCCTCTGGTCTCCTGATAATACTGGGTCTCCTATATTCTCCTCATCCTCTGATCTCCTGATAATACTGGGTCTCCTATATTCTCCTCATCCTCTGGTCTCCTGATAATACTGGGTCTCCTATATTCTCCTCATCCTCTGATCTCCTGATAATACTGGGTCTCCTATATTCTCCTCATCCTCTGGTCTCCTGATAATACTGGGTCTCCTATATTCTCCTCATCCTCTGGTCTCCTGATAATACTGGGTCTCCTATATCCTTCTCATCCTCTGATCTCCTGATAATACTGGGTCTCCTATATTCTCCTCATCCTCTGATCTCCTGATAATACTGGGTCTCCTATATTCTCCTCATCCTCTGATCTCCTGATAATACAGGGTCTCCTATATTCTCCTCATCCTCTGATCTCCTGATAATACTGGGTCTCCTATATTCTCCTCATCCTCTGATCTCCTGATAATACTGGGTCTCCTATATTCTCCTCATCCTCTGGTCTCCTGATAATACTGGGTCTCCTATATTCTCCTCATCCTCTGGTCTCCTGATAATACTGGGTCTCCTATATTCTCCTCATCCTCTGATCTCCTGATAATACTGGTCCTATATTCTCCTCATCCTCTGGTCTCCTGATAATTCTGGGTCTCCTATATTCTCCTCATCCTCTGATCTCCTGATAATACTGGGTCTCCTATATCCTTCTCATCCTGTGGTCTCCTGATAATACTGGGTCTCCTATATTCTCCTCATCCTCTGATCTCCTGATAATACTGGGTCTCCTATATCCTCCTCATCCTCTGATCTCCTGATAATACTGGGTCTCCTATATCCTCCTCATCCTCTGGTCTCCTGATAATACTGGGTCTCCTATATCCTCCTCATCCTCTGGTCTCCTGATAATACTGGTCCTATATTCTCCTCATCCTCTGATCTCCTGATAATACTGGGTCTCCTATATTCTCCTCATCCTCTGATCTCCTGATAATACTGGGTCTGCTATATCCTTCTCATCCCCTGATCTCCTGATAATACTGGGTCTCCTATATTCTCCTCATCCTCTGGTCTCCTGATAATACTGGGTCTTCTATATTCTCCTCATCCTCTGGTCTCCTGATAATACTGGGTCTCCTATATTCTCCTCATCCTCTGGTCTCCTGATAATACTGGGTCTCCTATATTCTCCTCATCCTCTGGTCTCCTGATAATACTGGTCCTATATTCTCCTCATCCTCTGATCTCCTGATAATACTGTGTCTCCTATATTCTCCTCATCCTCTGGTCTCCTGATAATACTGGGTCTCCTATATCCTTCTCATCCTCTGGTCTCCTGATAATACTGGGTCTCCTATATTCTCCTCATCCTCTGGTCTCCTGATAATACTGGGTCTCCTATATCCTTCTCATCCTCTGGTCTCCTGATAATACTGGGTCTCCTATATTCTCCTCATCCTCTGGTCTCCTGATAATACTGGTCTCCTATATCCTCCTCTTCCTCTGATCTCTTGATAATACTGGTCCTATATCCTCCTCATCCTCTGGTCTCCTGATAATACTGGGTCTCCTATATTCTCCTCATCCTCTGGTCTCCTGATAATACTGGGTCTCCTATATTCTCCTCATCCTCTGGTCTCCTGATAATACTGGGTCTCCTATATTCTGCTCATCCTCTGGTCTCCTGATAATACTGGTCTCCTATATTCTCCTCATCCTCTGGTCTCCTGATAATACTGGTCTCCTATATCCTTCTCATCCTCTGATCTCCTGATAATACTGGTCTCCTATATTCTTCTCATCCTCTGGTCTCCTGATAATACTGGTCCTATATTCTCCTCATCCTCTGGTCTCCTGATAATACTGGGTCTCCTATATTCTCCTCATCCTCTGGTCTCCTGATAATACTGGGTCTCCTATATCCTCCTCATCCTCTGGTCTCCTGATAATACTGGGTCTCCTATATTCTCCTCATCCTCTGGTCTCCTGATAATACTGGGTCTCCTATATCCTTCTCATCCTCTGGTCTCCTGATAATACTGGGTCTCCTATATTCTGCTCATCCTCTGATCTCCTGATAATACTGGGTCTCCTATATCCTCCTCATCCTCTGGTCTCCTGATAATACTGGTCCTATATTCTCCTCATCCTCTGGTCTCCTGATAATACTGGGTCTCCTATATTCTCCTCATCCTCTGATCTACTGATAATACTGGGTCTCCTATATTCTCCTCATCCTCTGATCTCCTGATAATACTGGGTCTCCTATATTCTCCTCATCCTCTGGTCTCCTGATAATACTGGTCCTATATTCTCCTCATCCTCTGATCTCCTGATAATACTGGGTCTCCTATATTCTCCTCATCCTCTGGTCTCCTGATAATACTGGGTCTCCTATATTCTCCTCATCCTCTGGTCTCCTGATAATACTGGTCCTATATTCTCCTCATCCTCTGATCTCCTGATAATACTGGGTCTCCTATATCCTCCTCATCCTCTGGTCTCCTGATAATACTGGGTCTCCTATATTCTCCTCATCCTCTGATCTACTGATAATACTGGGTCTCCTATATTCTCCTCATCCTCTGATCTCCTGATAATACTGGGTCTCCTATATTCTCCTCATCCTCTGATCTCCTGATAATACTGGGTCTCCTATATCCTTCTCATCCTGTGGTCTCCTGATAATACTGGGTCTCCTATATTCTCCTCATCCTCTGATCTCCTGATAATACTGGGTCTCCTATATCCTCCTCATCCTCTGATCTCCTGATAATACTGGGTCTCCTATATCCTCCTCATCCTCTGGTCTCCTGATAATACTGGGTCTCCTATATCCTCCTCATCCTCTGGTCTCCTGATAATACTGGTCCTATATTCTCCTCATCCTCTGATCTCCTGATAATACTGGGTCTCCTATATTCTCCTCATCCTCTGATCTCCTGATAATACTGGGTCTGCTATATCCTTCTCATCCCCTGATCTCCTGATAATACTGGGTCTCCTATATTCTCCTCATCCTCTGGTCTCCTGATAATACTGGGTCTTCTATATTCTCCTCATCCTCTGGTCTCCTGATAATACTGGGTCTCCTATATTCTCCTCATCCTCTGGTCTCCTGATAATACTGGGTCTCCTATATTCTCCTCATCCTCTGGTCTCCTGATAATACTGGTCCTATATTCTCCTCATCCTCTGATCTCCTGATAATACTGTGTCTCCTATATTCTCCTCATCCTCTGGTCTCCTGATAATACTGGGTCTCCTATATCCTTCTCATCCTCTGGTCTCCTGATAATACTGGGTCTCCTATATTCTCCTCATCCTCTGGTCTCCTGATAATACTGGGTCTCCTATATCCTTCTCATCCTCTGGTCTCCTGATAATACTGGGTCTCCTATATTCTCCTCATCCTCTGGTCTCCTGATAATACTGGTCTCCTATATCCTCCTCTTCCTCTGATCTCCTGATAATACTGGTCCTATATCCTCCTCATCCTCTGGTCTCCTGATAATACTGGGTCTCCTATATTCTCCTCATCCTCTGGTCTCCTGATAATACTGGGTCTCCTATATTCTCCTCATCCTCTGGTCTCCTGATAATACTGGGTCTCCTATATCCTCCTCATCCTCTGGTCTCCTGATAATACTGGGTCTCCTATATTCTCCTCATCCTCTGGTCTCCTGATAATACTGGGTCTCCTATATCCTTCTCATCCTCTGGTCTCCTGATAATACTGGGTCTCCTATATTCTGCTCATCCTCTGATCTCCTGATAATACTGGGTCTCCTATATCCTCCTCATCCTCTGGTCTCCTGATAATACTGGTCCTATATTCTCCTCATCCTCTGGTCTCCTGATAATACTGGGTCTCCTATATTCTCCTCATCCTCTGATCTACTGATAATACTGGGTCTCCTATATTCTCCTCATCCTCTGATCTCCTGATAATACTGGGTCTCCTATATTCTCCTCATCCTCTGGTCTCCTGATAATACTGGTCCTATATTCTCCTCATCCTCTGATCTCCTGATAATACTGGGTCTCCTATATTCTCCTCATCCTCTGGTCTCCTGATAATACTGGGTCTCCTATATTCTCCTCATCCTCTGGTCTCCTGATAATACTGGTCCTATATTCTCCTCATCCTCTGATCTCCTGATAATACTGGGTCTCCTATATCCTCCTCATCCTCTGGTCTCCTGATAATACTGGGTCTCCTATATTCTCCTCATCCTCTGATCTACTGATAATACTGGGTCTCCTATATTCTCCTCATCCTCTGATCTCCTGATAATACTGGGTCTCCTATATTCTCCTCATCCTCTGATCTCCTGATAATACTGGGTCTCCTATATTCTCCTCATCCTCTGGTCTCCTGATAATACTGGTCCTATATTCTCCTCATCCTCTGATCTCCTGATAATACTGGGTCTCCTATATCCTCCTCATCCTCTGGTCTCCTGATAATACTGGGTCTCCTATATTCTCCTCATCCTCTGATCTACTGATAATACTGGGTCTCCTATATTCTCCTCATCCTCTGGTCTCCTGATAATACTGGGTCTCCTATATCCTTCTCATCGTCTGGTCTCCTGATAATACTGGGTCTCCTATATTCTCCTCATCCTCTGGTCTCCTGATAATACTGGTCCTATATTCTCCTCATCCTCTGATCTCCTGATAATACTGGGTCTCCTATATCCTCCTCATCCTCTGGTCTCCTGATAATACTGGGTCTCCTATATTCTCCTCATCCTCTGATCTACTGATAATACTGGGTCTCCTATATTCTCCTCATCCTCTGGTCTCCTGATAATACTGGGTCTCCTATATTCTCCTCATCCTCTGATCTCCTGATAATACTGGGTCTCCTATATTCTCCTCATCCTCTGGTCTCCTGATAATACTGGGTCTCCTATATTCTCCTCATCCTCTGATCTCCTGATAATACTGGGTCTCCTATATTCTCCTCATCCTCTGGTCTCCTGATAATACTTGGTCTCCTATATTCTCCTCATCCTCTGGTCTCCTGATAATACTGGGTCTCCTATATCCTCCTCATCCTCTGGTCTCCTGATAATACTGGGTCTCCTATATTCTCCTCATCCTCTGATCTCCTGATAATACTGGGTCTCCTATATTCTCCTCATCCTCTGGTCTCCTGATAATACTGGGTCTCCTATATTCTCCTCATCCTCTGATCTCCTGATAATACTGGGTCTCCTATATTCTTCTCATCCTCTGGTCTCCTGATAATACTGGGTCTCCTATATTCTCCTCATCCTCTGGTCTCCTGATAATACTGGGTCTCCTATATTCTCCTCATCCTCTGGTCTCCTGATAATACTGGGTCTCCTATATTCTCCTCATCCTCTGGTCTCCTGATAATACTGGGTCTCCTATATTCTCCTCATCCTCTGGTCTCCTGATAATACTGGGTCTCCTATATCCTCCTCATCCTCTGGTCTCCTGATAATACTGTGTCTCCTATATTCTCCTCATCCTCTGGTCTCCTGATAATACTGGGTCTCCTATATTCTCCTCATCCTCTGGTCTCCTGATAATACTGGGTCTCCTATATTCTCCTCATCCTCTGATCTCCTGATAATACTGGGTCTCCTATATTCTCCACATCCTCTGGTCTCCTGATAATACTGGTCCTATATTCTCCTCATCCTCTGGTCTCCTGATAATACTGGGTCTCCTATATTCTCCTCATCCTCTTATCTCCTGATAATACAGGGTCTCCTATATTCTCCTCATCCTCTGATCTCCTGATAATACTGGGTCTCCTATATTCTCCTCATCCTCTGATCTCCTGATAATACTGGGTCTCCTATATTCTCCTCATCCTCTGGTCTCCTGATAATACTGGGTCTCCTATATTCTCCTCATCCTCTGATCTCCTGATAATACTGGGTCTCCTATATCCTCCTCATCCTCTGATCTCCTGATAATACTGGGTCTCCTATATTCTCCTCATCCTCTGGTCTCCTGATAATACTATGTCTCCTATATTCTCCTCATCCTCTGATCTCCTGATAATACTGGGTCTCCTATATTCTCCTCATCCTCTGGTCTCCTGATAATACTGGGTCTCCTATATTCTCATCCTCTGGTCTCCTGATAATACTGGGTCTCCTATATTCTCCTCCTCTGGTCTCCTGATAATACTGGGTCTCCTATATTCTCCTCATCCTCTGGTCTCCTGATAATACTGGTCCTATATCCTCCTCATCCTCTGGTCTCCTGATAATACTGGTCCTATATTCTCCTCATCCTCTGGTCTCCTGATAATACTGGGTCTCATATATCCTGCTCATCCTCTGGTCTCCTGATAATACTGGGTCTCCTATATCCTCCTCATCCTCTGATCTCCTGATAATACTGGGTCTCCTATATTCTCATCCTCTGGTCTCCTGATAATACTGGGTCTCCTATATTCTGCTCATCCTCTGGTCTCCTGATAATACTGGGTCTCCTATATTCTCCACATCCTCTGGTCTCCTGATAATACTGGGTCTCCTATATCCTCCTCATCTTCTGATCTCCTGATAATACTGGGTCTCCTATATTCTCCTCATCCTCTGGTCTCCTGATAATACTGGGTCTCCTATATCCTCCTCATCCTCTGATCTCCTGATAATACTGGTCTACTATATTCTCCTCATCCTCTGGTCTCCTGATAAAACTGGTCCTATATTCTCCTCATCCTCTGGTCTCCTGATAATACTGGGTCTCCTATATCCTTCTCATCCTCTGATCTCCTGATAATACTGGTCTCCTATATTCTCCTCATCCTCTGGTCTCCTGATAATACTGGTCTCCTATATTCTCCTCATCCTCTGGTCTCCTGATAATACTGGGTCTCCTATATTCTCCTCATCCTCTGGTCTCCTGATAATACTGGGTCTCCTATATTCTCCTCATCCTCTGGTCTCCTGATAATACTGGGTCTCCTATATCCTTCTCATCCTCTGATCTCCTGATAATACTGGTCTCCTATATTCTCCTCATCCTCTGATCTCCTGATAATACTGGGTCTCCTATATTCTCCTCATCCTCTGGTCTCCTGATAATACTGGGTCTCCTATATCCTCCTCATCTTCTGATCTCCTGATAATACTGGGTCTCCTATATTCTCCTCATCCTCTGGTCTCCTGATAATACTGGGTCTCCTATATCCTCCTCATCCTCTGATCTCCTGATAATACTGGTCTCCTATATTCTCCTCATCCTCTGGTCTCCTGATAATACTGGTCCTATATTCTCCTCATCCTCTGGTCTCCTGATAATACTGGGTCTCCTATATCCTTCTCATCCTCTGATCTCCTGATAATACTGGTCTCCTATATTCTCCTCATCCTCTGGTCTCCTGATAATACTGGGTCTCCTATATTCTCCTCATCCTCTGGTCTCCTGATAATACTGGGTCTCCTATATTCTCCTCATCCTCTGATCTCCTGATAATACTGGGTCTCCTATATTCTCCTCATCCTCTGATCTCCTGATAATACTGGGTCTCCTATATTCTCCTCATCCTCTGATCTCCTGATAATACTGGGTCTCCTATATTCTCCTCATCCTCTGGTCTCCTGATAATACTGGGTCTCCTATATTCTTCTCATCCTCTGGTCTCCTGATAATACTGGGTCTCCTATATTCTTCTCATCCTCTGATCTCCTGATAATACTGGGTCTCCTATATTCTCCTCATCCTCTGATCTCCTGATAATACTGGGTCTCCTATATTCTCCTCATCCTCTGATCTCCTGATAATACTGGGTCTCCTATATTCTCCTCATCCTCTGGTCTCCTGATAATACTGGGTCTCCTATATTCTTCTCATCCTCTGGTCTCCTGATAATACTGGGTCTCCTATATTCTCCTCATCCTCTGGTCTCCTGATAATACTGGGTCTCCTATATCCTCCTCATCCTCTGATCTCCTGATAATACTGGGTCTCCTATATTCTCCTCATCCTCTGGTCTCCTGATAATACTGGGTCTCCTATATTCTCCTCATCATCCTCTGGTCTCCTGATAATACTGGGTCTCCTATATTCTCCTCATCCTCATCTCCTGATAATACTGGGTCTCCTATGTCCTCCTCATCCTCTGGTCTCCTGATAATACTATGTCTCCTATATTCTCCTCATCCTCTGATCTCCTGATAATACTGGGTCTCCTATATTCTCCTCATCCTCTGATCTCCTGATAATACTGGGTCTCCTATATTCTCCTCATCCTCTGATCTCCTGATAATACTGGGTCTCCTATATCCTCCTCATCCTCTGATCTCCTGATAATACTGGTCCTATATTCTCCTCATCCTCTGATCTCCTGATAATACTGGGTCTCCTATATCCTCCTCATCCTCTGATCTCCTGATAATACTGGGTCTCCTATATTCTCCTCATCCTCTGGTCTCCTGATAATACTGGGTCTCCTATATTCTCCTCATCCTCTGGTCTCCTGATAATACTGGGTCTCCTATATCCTCCTCATCCTCTGGTCTCCTGATAATACTGGGTCTCCTATATCCTCCTCATCCTCTGGTCTCCTGATAATACTGGGTCTCCTATATTCTCCTCATCCTCTGATCTCCTGATAATACTGGGTCTCCTATATTCTCCTCATCCTCTGGTCTCCTGATAATACTGGGTCTCCTATATCCTCCTCATCCTCTGGTCTCCTGATAATACTGGGTCTCCTATATTCTTCTCTACCTTTTAGTCTACCGATAATATGGATCTCCTATATTCTTCTCATGCTCTGGTCTCTGCATAATACCGGCTCTTCTATATTCTTCTGACCCTCTGGTCTCATAATTCTGGTCCTATAGTCTCCACATTTGTATTGAGTGCTGACATTTTTGGGGCTCACATTTCTGCAGGTTTGGTATTTGTGTTGTGTGTATGTGATTTTATGTGTGAATAATGAAAATGTCTCATGATTTAGGAATGTCTTTTGTTCTGCTTTCAGCCATCTTACACCTCTTTGTTCTCCATGACTATGACAAGAGTGGTCTTCTTGATGGTCTGGAGCTCATGCAGCTGCTTTACGGTGTCCTGACAAGGAGACTGCAGGAGAAACCAACTGAATACTCAGTAACGTCTCATTCTTACTGTTAATATCTTCACATCATGGAAGTTATAATTGACATATGCCTTTTTGTTAAAAAGGTATCTCAAAGTTAATCTGAGCACAGGGTGTCCTGCTGCTGGGACCCCAGGAGAATGCAGCAATGCACACAGGGATGTAACTCGAAAGTACGGCCCATTCCTCCCTGAGAAAGAACGTTTACCAGCTCCACGCAAAAGTTAGGACATTGTGGTGCCTGGAACCTGTATCTCTAGATGCACTAGTCCAGTCCCCAAGTAATTGACCCCATAATAAACACTAATATATATATATATATATATATATAAAATGAGAAAAAGAATAAAGCAGCACAGCAACAGCAGTGGGTGCAGGCCTCCTAGGTTGAGGCTAGGAACCCATGTTAGTGAAATCCCAAAAAAATGAAGAGGCGGCACTCCAAGGAAATTGGTGAAAAAAAGTGGATCGAAACGTTGCCTGCCTGGGGTGGATAAACACACCACTTTTTTTCACAAATTTCCTTGGAGTGCTGCCTCTTCTTTTTTTTGGGATATATATATATATCAGTTTACCTCTCAGTATTACAGTCATGCACTTTCCAAATTAATACGTCCACACCATGACCACATATATCTACCACAAAGACCAATACAACCAATAATATCACCATACGGTGCCCATACAGTGGTTACATACTGGTACTACACTGGCGCTGGAGTATAATCCTGCTGTGAATATGGTGCAATTACATCCAGTGACTCAGAGGTGACGTCTTCTCTGATTGGACTCGTACACTTTTCTCTCTATCCGACCTAGACCGCTATGACTCATTTCTGCGCAGTTTGCTGCCCAGTTGTTTAGTTCTTTGCTTTAACCAGCACATCCTTATGCTGTACAGAAACTTATCACCCTGCTGCCTTTACCAGTGCCCTCCTGCTGCAAAGATAGTGGCACACAGATTGTGCCCACAAAAATAATAGGGCAAGCAGACACAGCCTGCCACACATTAATATTGCCCTCTCTCAGTAAGAGTGCCCCTTTGTGCCCCAACACTTTCATTGTGCCCCCTTTGTGTGGCACACTGTAATGACGGGGGTAGGGAAACGGACAAGTGAGCCCTAATCTACCCGCCACTCTGTCCCTGCCTACTTGCAACGACCCGCCCTAGGCGACGGGGTGCAACTGGGCGGCGGTCCCTACACTCAGTAAGTGCACGAGACAAACAGACAAGGGAACACAAAGCAAAGGGGCAGTTGTCCACGGCAACACCATGAGCAACAAGAGTGGTGAAGGAGCCGAGTCAAACCAGGAGTGCACGAGGTACCAAACGCAGAGCAGGAGAGTAGTCAGAAAGCCAGGGTCAGTATGGAGCAGGATCAAATAGTTAGAAGCTGTAGCTGGGCCAGGAAACCACACGAGAAGAATCACAAGCAAAGGAGGAACAGGAAAGGCAGGTATTAATAGACAGAGGGCGGGAGCTAGCTCCGCCTGGCCAGGCTGCGATAGGCTCTCCCACTCCTAAGCCTGCCATCCTGAGTGGTGGAAGATGGAGTCAGTCTCAGAGACATAGACTCAGGTGCAGACTGATTACCTATGGGCGTATACACAGAAGTTGTGCCTGGCAGATCCTTTACAGTACCCCCCCTTTTATGAGGGGCCACCGGACCCTTTCTAAGTGGACCTAGTTTATTGGGGAAACGAAGGTGGAACCTCCTGACCAATACCCCAGCGTGAACATCCCGGGCGGGTACCCAAGTCCTCTCCTCAGGCCCATATCCTCTCCAATGGACCAGGTACTGGAGGGAGCCTTGGACCATCTTGCTGTCCACAATCTTGGCCACCTCGAATTCCACCCCCTCAGGGGTGAGAATGGAAACAGGAGGTTTCCTCGAGGGAGCCAAGGACGGGGAGCAGCGTTTAAGGAGGGAGGCATGAAACACATCGTGTATTCTAAAAGACGGGGGTAACTCCAGCCGGAAGGAGACAGGATTGAGGACTTCAATGACCTTATACGGCCCAATAAACCGGGGAGCAAACTTCTTGGACGGGACCTTAAGGCGCAAGTTCCTAGACGATAACCACACCAGATCCCCGACCATAAACAAGGGGTTAGCAGAACGTCTTCTATCAGCCTGAGTTTTTTGTACGCTCTGGGACGCCTCTAGGTTCTTCTGAACCTGGGCCCAGACTGTGCACAGTTCCCGATGAACGACCTCTACCTCGGGATTGTTGGAACTACCAGGTGAAACGGAGGAGAACCGTGGATTAAACCCAAAATTACAAAAAAAGGGGGAGACCCCTGACGAGTTACTGACCCGGTTATTAAGGGAAAATTCGGCGAGGGGAATGAATGAGACCCAATCATATTGACAGTCAGAGATAAAACACCTTAAATATTGTTCTAGAGACTGATTAGTCCTCTCGGTTTGGCCATTAGTTTCAGGATGGAAGGCAGAGGAGAAGGACAGATCAATCTCCAACTTTTTACAGAAGGCTCTCCAAAACAATGAAACAAATTGTACCCCTCTGTCCGAAACAATATTGACAGGGACCCCATGGAGACGCAGGATGTGTTTGACAAACAAGATAGCTAACGTCTTGGCGTTGGGTAGTTTCTTGAGGGGCACAAAGTGGCACATCTTACTGAAGCGGTCTACTACCACCCACACCACCGACTTGTCTTGAGATGGAGGCAAATCGGTGATAAAATCCATGGAGATATGGGTCCAAGGTCTCTGGGGAATGGGCAACGAACGCAGTAAGCCCGCTGGTCGGGACCTGGGAGTCTTGGACCTAGCACAAACCTCACAAGCGGCGACGTAGGCCTTAACGTCTTTAGGCAACCCAGGCCACCAATAGTTTCTGGCAATGAGGTGTTTGGTACCCAGGATGCCTGGATGACCAGATAGTGCGGAGTCATGATTTTTCCTGTAATAATTAGCGAACCCCAAAAAACACTGTAACGCCTTCAGGGAGGCAGGTTGGACCCATTCCGCCACAGCCTGGACCTTGGCAGGGTCCATGCGGAATTCATGAGGAGTGAGGATTTGACCCAAAAATGGTATCTCCTGTACCCCAAACACACATTTTTCGGTTTTCGCAAACAGTTTGTTTTCCCGAAGGGCCTGGAGCACCTTCCTGACATGCTCAATGTGGGAGGACCAGTCCTTGGAAAACACCAGTATGTCATCAAGGTACTCTACAAGAAATACCCCCAGGTAATCTCTCAAAATCTCATTTATGAAATTCTGGAAGACCGCAGGAGCATTACACAACCCAAAGGGCATGACGAGGTATTCGAAATGGCCTTCGGGCGTGTTAAACGCAGTCTTCCACTCATCCCCCTCTTTGATGCGGATAAGGTTATACGCCCCCCGTAGATCCAATTTAGAAAACCATTGGGCCCCCTGAACCTGATTAAAGAGTTCAGGAATCAAAGGAAGGGGATACTGGTTCCTTATAGTGACCTTATTCAGGCTATGGTAGTCAATGCATGGCCTAAGACCACCATCCTTCTTTCCTACGAAGAAGAAGCCAGCACCTACCGGGGAAGTAGAGGGGCGAATGTAACCCTTGGCCAGGCATTCCTGGATATACTCTCTCATGGCTTCACGTTCGGGACAAGAAAGATTAAATATCCTACCCTTAGGAAGCTTAGCTCCTGGTACCAAATCGATAGCGCAATCGTATTCTCTATGAGGAGGTAACACTTCGGAGGCCTCCTTAGAGAAAACCTCAGCGAAGTCCCGAACAAACTCAGGTAGCGTGTTCACCACCTCAGGGGGAGAAATAGAATTAACAGAAAAGCATGACGTCAAGCATTCATTACCCCATTTGGTAAGCTCCCCAGTATTCCAGTCAAACGTGGGATTATGCAACTGCAACCAGGGAAGGCCTAAAACCAAATCGGACAATAATCCCTGCATCAACAGTACAGAGCACTGCTCCAAATGCATGGAGCCAACAAGGAGTTCGAAAACAGGGGTATGCTGTGTAAAATAACCATTAGCAAGAGGAGTGGAGTCGATACCCACTACCGGGACAGGTTTAGGCTAATCAATCAAAGGCATAGCTAGAGACATAGCAAATTCCACAGACATGATATTAGCAGACGACCCTGAATCCACGAAGGCACTGCCGGTAGCAGACCTACCACCAAAAGAGACCTGAAAGGGAAGCAAGATTTTATTACGTTTCATATTTACGGGAAATACCTGTGCGCCCAAGTGACCTCCCCGATGATCACTTAGGCGCGGAAGTTTTCCGGCTGCTTATTCTTACACCTAGGACAGGTGTTCACTTGATGCTTGTCAAGTCGTACCGCTAAAGCCATAACCTGGTCTAGGGAGTCAGAAGAGGGATAGCTAACTAGCAGGTCTTTCAGGGCGTTCGACAGACCCAACCTAAACTGGCACCTTAAGGCAGGGTCATTCCACCGAGAAGCTACGCACCACTTCCTAAAGTCAGAACAATACTCCTCAACAGGTCTCTTACCCTGACGTAAGGTCACCAGCTGACTCTCGGCAAAGGCAGTCCTGTCAGTCTCGTCATAAATGAGTCAGAGAGCAGAAAAGAAACGATCAACGGAGGAAAGTTCAGGGGCGTCAGGAGCCAAGGAGAAGGCCCACTCTTGGGGCCCTTCCTGGAGCCGGGACATAATTATACCCACCCGCTGGCTCTTAGAACCTGAGGAATGAGGCTTTAAGCGAAAGTAGAGCCTACAACTCTCCCGAAAGGAGAGAAAAGTCCTCCGGTCCCCTGAGAACCGGTCAGGCAACTTGAGGTGGGGTTCAAGAGGTGAGGTGAGGGGCACTACCATGGTAGCGTCAGGCTGGTTGACCCTCTGAGCCAGGGCCTGGACCTGTAGGGAGAGACCCTGCATTTGCTGGGCCAGGGTCTCAAGGGGGTCCATAGTAGTGTCAGGGAGCAGGGTAGACTAGGTATATGGGCTTGTGATTATGTAATGACGGGCGTAGGGAAACGAACAAGTGAGCCCTAATCTACCCGCCACTCTGTCCCTGCCTACTTGCAATGACCCGCCCTAGGCGACGGGGTACAACTGGGCGGCGGTCCCTACACTCAGTAAGTGCACGAGACAAACAGACAAGGTAACACAAAGCAAAGGGAAAGGGACAGTTGCCCACGGCAACACCGTGAGCAACAAGAGTGGTGAAGGAGCCGAGTCAAACCAGGAGTGCATGAGGTACCAAACGCAGAGCAGGAGAGTAGTCAGTAAGCCAGGGTCAGTAAGGAGCAGGATCAAATAGTTAGAAGCTGTAGCTGGGCCAGGAAACCACACGAGAAGAATCACAAGCAAAGGAGGAACAGGAAAGGCAGGTATAAATAGACAGAGGGCGGGAGCTAGCTCCGTCTGGCCAGGCTGCGATAGGCTCTCCCAGTCCTAAGCCTGCCATCCTGAGTGGTGGAAGATGGAGTCAGTCTCAGAGACACAGACTCAGGTGCAGACTGATTAACTATGGGAGTATACACAGAAGTTGTGCCTGGCAGATCCTTTACACACACAGTAATAGTTTCCACATAGAAGTGATGATGCCCACTTACAGTAATAATCTCCCTTAGTACCCATCAAACAGTAAAGATGCCCCCTCACAGTAATAATCTCTCTTATTGCCCCACACAGTTAGGGTGCCCTTTATAGCCCCTATATATTAAGGATGTCCCTTTGTGCCCTCACATAGAAATTATGTCCCCCATCTTTCACAGTAATAATGCCCCTTAGTGGCCGACGCCTGCTTAGTGGCCCCTCATAGTAAGGATGCTCACTTTGTGCTCATACATACAAATAATGCCCCCTTAGAGGCTCCCACACTGTAATGATGTCCACAGTGCTTTCTTCACAGTAGTGATGCTCCCTTAGTGCCCCACAGCATTGATGCCCCCTTAGTGCCACGCAAACAATAGTCATGTCCCCACACAGAAATAGTGCCCCTTAACATAATAAAAGTAATAGTAACCAAGGCCCGTTCCCATGACGAATGGAGCAGTTCCCTCTGTTGGCCTCTTGCCACCTATAGAGATGGCGACTCGGCACAGATAGGCGTGATGACTCCCTGCTCCACCATGGCCTCCTGCGGATGCAGATTCAATTGAAAGTGGTAGTTCCGCCACTAATTACACGGTTATCATTCAAATCAATGGTCTTTTCATGTGATGTATGAACGTGGCAGGTCCTCCAGACTGAGAGACGCTTTTTGTAGCCGCTCTCCTCTCTGGTAAATGGATGAGGGTCCCGAACTTCATAACAGGGTATAGTAAACAGGGTTATCCCAAGTAGTTTATAATTGTAGCACAAATGTTCTTACAAAGAAGTTCCTGGACTCATGGATATAGAGATGACAGTGGGAGGACACGGAGGTTAACTCTGTACATCCCTTCCTCTTATATTGGCGTTTGTACTGCATGTTATATGATTCTCCTCGGTGGTGAGATATATAGGAGACACCTACACAGCCTTCCCAGTAACCTCTGCGTATCCATCACTGCTGGAGCGTATTATAACAATAATTATCCCCTAGTAGCTGGCCGCCATAAATATTCACAACTCCCACAAAACCTCACTGCATCATAAATGTGTAAAAAAACGAAACTAAATATAAAGAAAATGCCACAAAGTAAGTGAAAAACCCAAAGGTGTCGTGTATCAGATACAACTAGTGAGGACTCCACCGTGTACATCAGCCGTTGTGTACTTCATTACTACATCGTCCCGGTGGATGAGACATTTCACCCTCTCTGGACATAAAATGATCTTGAACTTGACTCCCGTTAGTTACTCACAGTGCCAAATATTAGTCACATCACCAATAAAACGCTTCTATTCCGCCTTCTATTCGTAAGAAGTTGTGTAAAATATTCACGATGTCTCTAGTCATGCGCCCTGTTCACATCTCCACGATTGTATCTGTAAGTTTGCGCTCTACGAGCTGTAAGTTTGCGCTCTACGAGCGTGCTCCCGGGGCTCTCCTGGTGCTTACAGTCTCAGGCACGCACCCTCTTCCTCCATTGGCCCACTGGAAGTTCTCCACACTGGACCCATGAGCTGTCTATCAGGCACATTGGTGGGTTTGTACCCTTATAAGTGGTCCATTACACAGGGAAGGCCACAGCAACGTCATACAGAGGTTATAAGTAGGTAGAGTAGTGCGTCTGACACCATTAGCCCCGATCCCGCTGAGGACGCCACGTCACGGTAAAACATGTGGGGGGGGCTGTGAATTTTTCCTCTCTATGTGGTGTCCCATAAAGAAGTACTGATCCATTACTAGTGTGGTCTGCAGCCGCTTTGTTGTAATATGATCCGGTATATCCCATCATCCACACGACTGCTGGCGTGCACGGTGGTGGCCTCACTTTTTGCATCAGTTACACGACCTCTTTGGGTTTTTAACTTACTTTGTGGCTATTTTGTATAAATTCTATCAAAGTTACGTTTTACAATATTATAATGTATTATAACAATGGACATAAATCTCATCCAGTACATTGTGTCTTCATAGCTCCTTATCTAGAGCTCCAAGTCATCTCCATAAATCATTCTTCATAATTTATCCAATGAACCCAAGTTCTTGTTTCTCTTCTCAGGTGATTTCCCTGGTAGACGAGGTCTTGGAGATACAAGATGTAAACCGGGATGGACTTCTGAGTGCTCAAGAACTAATGGATTCTCTAAGCTTTAACGAGGAGGCGATCACTGATTCTGCTCACATGGCAATTCCACCTCCTGTGGGGGGTCAGTCTGAAAAGCTTCCAGCACCTATGGACAGTCATAAAGAAGAAACTGAGAAACCAGAGCTGCTCCATCAACCAGCGGAGGTCAACTATATTCCTCAGGACCCGGCCCCTCCACCGGCAGAATCCATGACCAGTCAGGAAGAACCTGATGTGGTGAACAATGATGATGTGGCTGAGGAGGTCACCAATGAAGTAGAACTAGTAGAGATGCCAGGAGAAGAAGAAGAGGATAAACCTGACGATGAGATGTGAACATTGTGTCCATCAGTTGGTAAAATACTTGAAATTAACGAACATATCCCCTTAAAATCAAGAGACCCCCAGTAAATCCTCTTGTCGGCCCCCCCTTGCAGGTTCTTACATTTATTCAGCTGTGGACTTCCACAGGTCAGCCCAACAGTCCCTCCCTCCCGCTCTCCCATGGGGGCTGGGCTGGAGGTTCTGTCACTCAGATACGACCTAGAAATGACAGCATTAAAGTTGTAGGAACTTGACAGAAAAGGATTACTCTAGGGTTTATATTTACTGGGGATCCCGTCGTTTTAAGAGGAAATGGCCGTACATGTTGATTGGTTTTGCACGTTGACTCCTTAGACTATGTAGACAAGGAGATGCTTATGCAGCCGGAGGCAACATCTTGTGTCATGACTGATTGATCAGGTGTCGCCCTCCTTCCAGGATGACTTATTGTCTAGTACAAGATGTCCACCCACCAGCCTTTAACCCATCATTATGGGATTGAGAATAAATACCACTTTCTATACAAACTGCAGGAATTGACCATCATTGGTGTCCCTCAGGATGTCCTTAGTAGTGTGACATCATGTTCTCTGTGCCACAGGTCAGCATTGGTAGACCATTATCTTCAGTGACATCATCATACACATAATTCCTAAAGGATATTGAATATACACTTTAAATCTGTCTATAGACATGAGATAAAATTCAGCCAAACCTGTTGATAAAGTCAGGATCAGCAGACTAACTAATGTGTGCAGAGCTTCCCGACTCCCCCAATGGCAGAAGGTTGGCAAATGCAGAATTGGGCATAATGGGTTTTAACCCTAATCCAATCATTTGCTGTTACAGGTATTAAGTCACCGACAGAGGTGTAAGGAGGGAACAGAGGTGTCAGGAGGGGAGAGAGGAAACTAGAGGAGACCGAGGGATCTAGTGGAGGAAAGAAAACTCTGGAGGTGAAAGAGATTCCAGGAATAGGAGTCTTGAGGGGACAGAGGAGCCTGGATGGTGAGGAAGAAGTTCTGGAGGAGAACGAGGGGACTGGAGAGGGCAGAGGCATCCAGAAGGTTGGACAAAGTCGGGAGGGGGACAGAGGGTTCCGAAGGGAGACAGGAATGTCTGGTGAGGGCAAAGGAGTCTGGAAAGGAATGAGGGGTCTAGGAGGAGGGCAAAAGTTCTGGTGGAAACAGAGGAGTCAGCTGAGGATATAAATGTATGGTGCAGACAGGTGAGTCTGGAGGAAGAAGAGTAGGGAGGAGACAGAAGTGTCCAGAAAGGGGGGATAGAGGTGTTTGCTGAGGATACAGGTGTCTGGGATGAGCAGAGCAGTCTGGAGGGGGGAGACTGAGCTGTAGGAGGTCAGAGGAGTCTGGAGAAGTACAGAGAATTCTGGAGGTGGAAGATGATCTGGAGGGGACAGAGGAGTCTGGAGGGGATAGAGATGTCTGATGAGGACGGAGGAGTCTGCAGGAGGACAGAGGAGTCTGCAGAAGGACAGAGGAATCTAGAGGAGGACAGGGGAATTTAGAGGAGGACAGAGGAATCTAGTGGAGGACAGAGGAGTCTGGTAGGGACAGAGGATTCTGGAGGGGATAAAGGTGTCTGGAAGGGACAGAGGAATCTGGAGGAGGACAGAGGAATCTGGAGGAGGACAGAGGAGTCTGGAAGAGGACAGATGAGTCTGGAAGAGGACAGAGTAATCTAGAAGAGGACAGAGGAGTCTGGTAGGGACAGAGGATTCTGGAGGGGCTAAAGGTGTCTGGAAGGGACAGAGGAATCAAGAGGAGGACAGAGGAATCTGGAGGAGGACAGAGGAGTCTGGAGGAGGACAGAGAAGTCTGGAAGAGGACAGAGTAATCTAGAGGAGGACAGAGGAGTCTGGTAGGGACAGAGGATTCTGGAGGGGATAAAGGTGTCTGGAAGGGACAGAGGAATCAAGAGGAGGACAGAGGAGTCTGGAGGGGATAGAGGTGTCTGATGAGGGTAGAGGAGTCTGACGGAGGACAGAGTAGTCTGGAGGAGGACACAGGAGTCTGGAGGAGGACAGAGGGATCTGGAGGAGGACAGAGGGGTCTGGAGGAGGACAGAGGAGTCTGAAGGAGGATAGAGGAGTCTGGAGGAGGACAGAGTTATCTAGAGGAGGACAGAGGAATCTAAAGGAGGACAGAGGAGTCTGGAGGGGATAGAGGTGTCTGGAAGGGACAGAGGAATCTATAGGAGGACAGAGGAGTCTGGAGGGGATAGAGGTGTCTGATGAGGGCAGAGGAGTTTGGAGGAGACAGAAGGTAATGGAGGGGGATAGAGGGGTCTGGAGGAGACAGAAGGGTTTTGAGGGGACAGGGGGGTTTGGAGGAGACAGGGGGGTTTGGAGGGGACAGAGGCGTCTGGAAGCCGCTTATTCAACCCACCCCAATAAAATGATCATCTAAGTAAGGCTCGGCGTGCATGTTTCCCGGGCAGTTGGGAGAAATAGATGTCGAAAGAACAAATGTCTCTGGTGCATGGTTGGTTTAAGGCTTTAATCACACGCAGATGGAGCAGGTGTGGTGAAGATCTGGGCAGTGACCACGCCAAATGTACCCGACAAATAATAGCCACTTTTTATTAAAAAATCCTGGGAGAATTTTCCTTCCACTGTTTCTGTATAAAACCTGAAGCCAGAGCCGGACTGTGACCAAACCGCAGCCGTGTCCGACACACCAGCTCACGTACAAAGGTTGCCGTTTTTTACATCAGTCGTGTGCCGCTGTCTCTGCGCAGTAGCATTGAATCAGAGACACCAGGGAGGTCTACGACGCCACAGAACCAACATGGCCCCAGGACAGAAACAAGATTATCCAGGTCAGAACCAAGATTATCCAGGTCAGAACCAAGATTATCCAGGTCAGAACCAAGATTATCCAGGTCAGTGGTTCTCATACATTTAACCTTGAGGAACCCCCAATAACCAACTAATGATTTCATCACTGCTCAGATCAGGAGGAATAAACCACTGCAGGGAGAATGTCTCCACTATGCCCTCTCTATAGAGGTGATGTCTCCACTATGTCCTCTCTATAGAGGTGATGTCTCCACTATGTCCTCTCTACAGAGGTGATGTCTCCACTATGTCCTCTCTACAGAGGTGATGTCTCCACTATGTCCTCTCTATAGAGGTGATGTCTCCACTATGTCCTCTCTATAGAGGTGATGTCTCCACTATGTCCTCTCTATAGAGGTGATGTCTCCACTATGTCCTCTCTATAGAGGTGATGTCTCCACTATGTCCTCTCTATAGAGGTGATGTCTCCGCTGTGTCCTCTCTATAGAGGTGATGTCTCCGCTGTGTCCTCTCTATAGAGGTGATGTCTCCACTATGTCCTCTCTATAGAGGTGATGTCTCCACTATGTCCTCTCTACAGAGGTGATGTCTCCGCTATGTCCTCTCTATAGAGATGACGTCTCCACTGTGTCCTCTCTATAGAGGTGATGTCTCCACTATGTCCTCTCTATAGAGACGATGTCTCCACTATGTCCTCTCTATAGAGGTGATGTCTCCACTATGTCCTCTCTATAGAGGTGATGTCTCCACTATGTCCTCTCTACAGAGGTGATGTCTCCACTATGTCCTCTCTATAGAGGTGATGTCTCCACTATGTCCTCTCTATAGAGGTGATGTCTCCACTATGTCCTCTCTATAGAGGTGATGTCTCCACTATGTCCTCTCTATAGAGGTGATGTCTCCACTATGTCCTCTCTATAGAGGTGATGTCTCCGCTGTGTCCTCTCTATAGAGGTGATGTCTCCGCTGTGTCCTCTCTATAGAGGTGATGTCTCCACTATGTCCTCTCTATAGAGGTGATGTCTCCACTATGTCCTCTCTACAGAGGTGATGTCTCCACTATGTCCTCTCTATAGAGGTGATGGCTCCGCTATGTCCTCTCTATAGAGGTGATGTCTCCACTATGTCCTCTCTATAGAGGTGATGTCTCCGCTATGTCCTCTCTATAGAGGTGATGTCTCCACTATGTCCTCTCTATAGAGGTGATGTCTCCACTATGTCCTCTCTATAGAGGTGATGTCTCCACTATGTCCTCTCTACAGAGGTGATGTCTCCACTATGTCCTCTCTATAGAGGTGATGTCTCCACTATGTCCTCTCTATAGAGGTGACGTCTCCACTATGTCCTCTATAGAGGTGATGTCTCCACTATGTCCTCTCTATAGAGGTGATGTCTCCACTATGTCCTCTCTATAGAGGTGACGTTTCCACTATGTCCTCTCTATAGAGGTGATGTCTCCACTATGTCCTCTCTATAGAGGTGATGTCTCCACTATGTCCTCTCTACAGAGGTGATGTCTCCACTATGTCCTCTCTACAGAGGTGATGTCTCCACTATGTCCTCTCTATAGAGGTGATGTCTCCACTGTGTCCTCTCTATAGAGGTGATGGCTCCACTATGTCCTCTCTATAGAGGTGATGGCTCCACTATGTCCTCTCTATAGATGCGATGTCTCCGCTATGTCCTCTCTATAGAGGTGATGTCTCCACTATGTCCTCTCTATAGAGGTGATGTCTCCGCTATGTCCTCTCTATAGAGGTGATATCTCCGCTATGTCCTCTCTATAGAGGTGATGTCTCCGCTATGTCCTCTCTATAGAGGTGATGTCTCCACTATGTCCTCTCTATAGAGGTGATGTCTCCACTATGTCCTCTCTATAGAGGTGATGTCTCCACTATGTCCTATCTATAGAGGTGATGTCACCGCTATGTCCTCTCTATAGAGGTGATGTCTCCGCTATGTCCTCTCTATAGAGGTGATGTCTCCGCTATGTCCTCTCTATAGAGGTGATGTCTCCACTATGTCCTCTCTATAGAGGTGATGTCTCCACTGTGTCCTCTCTATAGAGGTGATGTCTCCACTGTGTCCTCTCTATAGAGGTGATGTCTCCACTGTGTCCTCTCTATAGAGGTGATGTCTCCACTGTGTCCTCTCTATAGAGGTGATGTCTCCACTGTGTCCTCTCTATAGAGGCGATGTCTCCACTGTGTCCTCTCTATAGAGGCGATGTCTCCGCTATATCCTCTCTATAGAGGTGATGTCTCCACTATGTCCTCCTATAGAGGTGATGTCTCCGCTATGTCCTCTCTATAGAGGTGATGTCTCCGCTATGTCCTCTCTATAGATGCGATGTCTCCGCTATGTCCTCTCTATAGAGGCGATGTCTCCACTATGTCCTCTCTATAGAGGTGATGTCTCCACTATGTCCTCTCTACAGAGGTGATGTCTCCACTATGTCCTCTCTACAGAGGTGATGTCTCCACTATGTCCTCTCTATAGAGGTGATGTCTCCACTATGTCCTCTCTATAGAGGTGACGTCTCCACTATGTCCTCTATAGAGGTGATGTCTCCACTATGTCCTCTCTATAGAGGTGATGTCTCCAGTATGTCCTCTCTATAGAGGTGACGTCTCCACTATGTCCTCTCTATAGAGGTGATGTCTCCACTATGTCCTCTCTACAGAGGTGATGTCTCCACTATGTCCTCTCTACAGAGGTGATGTCTCCACTATGTCCTCTCTATAGAGGTGATGTCTCCACTGTGTCCTCTCTATAGAGGTGATGGCTCCACTATGTCCTCTCTATAGAGGTGATGGCTCCACTATGTCCTCTCTATAGATGCGATGTCTCCGCTATGTCCTCTCTATAGAGGTGATGTCTCCACTATGTCCTCTCTATAGAGGTGATGTCTCCACTATGTCCTCTCTACAGAGGTGATGTCTCCACTATGTCCTCTCTACAGAGGTGATGTCTCCACTATGTCCTCTCTATAGAGGTGATGTCTCCACTATGTCCTCTCTATAGAGGTGACGTCTCCACTATGTCCTCTATAGAGGTGATGTCTCCACTATGTCCTCTCTATAGAGGTGATGTCTCCACTATGTCCTCTCTATAGAGGTGACGTCTCCACTATGTCCTCTCTATAGAGGTGATGTCTCCACTATGTCCTCTCTACAGAGGTGATGTCTCCACTATGTCCTCTCTACAGAGGTGATGTCTCCACTATGTCCTCTCTATAGAGGTGATGTCTCCACTGTGTCCTCTCTATAGAGGTGATGGCTCCACTATGTCCTCTCTATAGAGGTGATGGCTCCACTATGTCCTCTCTATAGAGGTGATGTCTCCATTATGTCCTCTCTATAGAGGTGATGTCTCCACTATGTCCTCTCTATAGAGGTGATGTCTCCACTATGTCCTCTCTATAGAGGTGACGTCTCCACTATGTGCTCTCTATAGAGGTGATGTCTCCACTATGTCCTCTCTATAGAGGTGATGTCTCCACTATGTCCTCTCTATAGAGGTGATGTCTCCACTATGTCCTCTCTATAGAGGTGATGTCTCCACTATGTCCTCTCTATAGAGGTGATGTCACCGCTATGTCCTCTCTATAGAGGTGATGTCTCCGCTATGTCCTCTCTATAGAGGTGATGTCTCCGCTATGTCCTCTCTATAGAGGTGATGTCTCCGCTATGTCCTCTCTATAGAGGTGATGTCTCCACTATGTCCTCTCTATAGAGGTGATGTCTCCACTATGTCCTCTCTATAGAGGTGATGTCTCCACTATGTCCTCTCTATAGAGGTGATGTCTCCACTGTGTCCTCTCTATAGAGGTGATGTCTCCACTGTGTCCTCTCTATAGAGGCGATGTCTCCACTGTGTCCTCTCTATAGAGGCGATGTCTCCGCTATATCCTCTCTATAGAGGTGATGTCTCCACTATGTCCTCTCTATAGAGGTGATGTCTCCGCTATGTCCTCTCTATAGAGGTGATGTCTCCGCTATGTCCTCTCTATAGATGCGATGTCTCCGCTATGTCCTCTCTATAGAGGCGATGTCTCCACTATGTCCTCTCTATAGAGGTGATGTCTCCACTATGTCCTCTATAGAGGTGATGTCTCCACTATGTCCTCTCTATAGAGGTGATGTCTCCACTATGTCCTCTCTATAGAGGTGATGTCTCCGCTATGTCCTCTCTATAGAGGTGATGTCTCCGCTATGTTCTCTCTATAGATGCGATGTCTCCGCTATGTCCTCTCTATAGAGGCGATGTCTCCACTATGTCCTCTCTATAGAGGTGACGTCTCCACTATGTCCTCTCTACAGAGGTGATGTCTCCACTATGTCCTCTATAGAGGTGATGTCTCCACTATGTACTCTCTATAGAGGTGACGTCTCCACTATGTCCTCTCTACAGAGGTGATGTCTCCACTATGTCCTCTATAGAGGTGACGTCTCCACTATGTCCTCTCTATAGAGGTGATGTCTCCACTATGTCCTCTCTACAGAGGTGATGTCTCCACTATGTCCTCTCTACAGAGGTGATGTCTCCACTATGTCCTCTCTATAGAGGTGATGTCTCCACTGTGTCCTCTCTATAGAGGTGATGGCTCCACTATGTCCTCTCTATAGAGGTGATGGCTCCACTATGTCCTCTCTATAGATGCGATGTCTCCGCTATGTCCTCTCTATAGAGGTGATGTCTCCACTATGTCCTCTCTATAGAGGTGATGTCTCCACTATGTCCTCTCTACAGAGGTGATGTCTCCACTATGTCCTCTCTACAGAGGTGATGTCTCCACTATGTCCTCTCTATAGAGGTGATGTCTCCACTATGTCCTCTCTATAGAGGTGACGTCTCCACTATGTCCTCTATAGAGGTGATGTCTCCACTATGTCCTCTCTATAGAGGTGATGTCTCCACTATGTCCTCTCTATAGAGGTGACGTCTCCACTATGTCCTCTCTATAGAGGTGATGTCTCCACTATGTCCTCTCTACAGAGGTGATGTCTCCACTATGTCCTCTCTACAGAGGTGATGTCTCCACTATGTCCTCTCTATAGAGGTGATGTCTCCACTGTGTCCTCTCTATAGAGGTGATGGCTCCACTATGTCCTCTCTATAGAGGTGATGGCTCCACTATGTCCTCTCTATAGAGGTGATGTCTCCATTATGTCCTCTCTATAGAGGTGATGTCTCCACTATGTCCTCTCTATAGAGGTGATGTCTCCACTATGTCCTCTCTATAGAGGTGACGTCTCCACTATGTGCTCTCTATAGAGGTGATGTCTCCACTATGTCCTCTCTATAGAGGTGATGTCTCCACTATGTCCTCTCTATAGAGGTGATGTCTCCACTATGTCCTCTCTATAGAGGTGATGTCTCCACTATGTCCTCTCTATAGAGGTGATGTCACCGCTATGTCCTCTCTATAGAGGTGATGTCTCCGCTATGTCCTCTCTATAGAGGTGATGTCTCCGCTATGTCCTCTCTATAGAGGTGATGTCTCCGCTATGTCCTCTCTATAGAGGTGATGTCTCCACTATGTCCTCTCTATAGAGGTGATGTCTCCACTATGTCCTCTCTATAGAGGTGATGTCTCCACTATGTCCTCTCTATAGAGGTGATGTCTCCACTGTGTCCTCTCTATAGAGGTGATGTCTCCACTGTGTCCTCTCTATAGAGGCGATGTCTCCACTGTGTCCTCTCTATAGAGGCGATGTCTCCGCTATATCCTCTCTATAGAGGTGATGTCTCCACTATGTCCTCTCTATAGAGGTGATGTCTCCGCTATGTCCTCTCTATAGAGGTGATGTCTCCGCTATGTCCTCTCTATAGATGCGATGTCTCCGCTATGTCCTCTCTATAGAGGCGATGTCTCCACTATGTCCTCTCTATAGAGGTGATGTCTCCACTATGTCCTCTATAGAGGTGATGTCTCCACTATGTCCTCTCTATAGAGGTGATGTCTCCACTATGTCCTCTCTATAGAGGTGATGTCTCCGCTATGTCCTCTCTATAGAGGTGATGTCTCCGCTATGTTCTCTCTATAGATGCGATGTCTCCGCTATGTCCTCTCTATAGAGGCGATGTCTCCACTATGTCCTCTCTATAGAGGTGACGTCTCCACTATGTCCTCTCTACAGAGGTGATGTCTCCACTATGTCCTCTATAGAGGTGATGTCTCCACTATGTACTCTCTATAGAGGTGATGTCACCACTATGTCCTCTATAGAGGTGATGTCTCCACTATGTCCTCTCTATAGAGGTGATGTCTCCGCTATGTCCTCTCTATAGAGGCGATGTCTCCACTATGTCCTCTCTATAGAGGTGATGTCTCCACTATGTCCTCTCTATAGAGGTGATGTCTCCACTATGTCCTCTCTATAGAGGTGATGTCTCCACTATGTCCTCTCTATAGAGGTGATGTCTCCACCATATCGTAGTGAGCGCTAGAGGTGATGTCTCCACTATGTCCTCTCTATAGAGGTGATGTCTCCACTATGTACTCTCTATAGAGATGATGTCTCCACTATGTCCTCTCTATAGAGGTGATGTCTCCACTATGTCCTCTCTATAGAGGTGATGTCTCCACTATGTCCTCTCTATAGAGGTGATGTCTCCACTATGTCCTCTCTATAGAGGTGATGTCTCCGCTATGTCCTCTCTATAGAGGTGATGTCTCCACTATGTCCTCTCTATAGAGATGATGTCTCCACTATGTCCTCTCTATAGAGATGATGTCTCCACTATGTCCTCTCTATAGAGGTGATGTCACCACTATGTCCTCTATAGAGGTGATGTCTCCACTATGTCCTCTCTATAGAGGTGATGTCTCCGCTATGTCCTCTCTATAGAGGCGATGTCTCCACTATGTCCTCTCTATAGAGGTGATGTCTCCACTATGTCCTCTCTATAGAGGTGATGTCTCCACTATGTCCTCTCTATAGAGGTGATGTCTCCACCATATCGTAGTGAGCGCTAGAGGTGATGTCTCCACTATGTCCTCTCTATAGAGGTGATGTCTCCACTATGTCCTCTCTATAGTGGTGATGTCTCCGCTATGTCCTCTCTATAGAGGTGATGTCTCCACTATGTCCTCTCTATAGAGGTGATGTCTCCACTATGTCCTCTCTATAGAGGTGATGTCTCCACTATGTCCTCTCTATAGAGGTGATGTCTCCGCTATGTCCTCTCTATATAGGTGATGTCTCCGCTATGTCCTCTCTATAGAGGTGATGTCTCCGCTATGTCCTCTCTATAGAGGTGATATCTCCGCTATGTCCTCTCTATAGAGGCGATGTCTCCACTATGTCCTCTCTATAGAGGTGATGTCTCCACTATGTCCTCTCTATAGAGGTGATGTCTCCACTATGTCCTCTCTGCCTTGGGATTGAGGGTGTAGCCGGTTATATAGAAGTCTCTTCTTCCCCCTTTGGCCTGCAGCGTGTCCTCCATGTTGGGGTCTGGTCGCCTTTATGATGCTGTACAGGAGTTTATCCCTCGGCTCCAGACTCTCCACAAATTCAGGGTGTTTTATAGGGTGGAAAACCACAGGAATCCAGAAGGTAAGAGCAGGTTAGGGAGGTTAGAAGGCCGGAGACCCCATGATCTGTGTGGGCTCCACTGCCTATGCCAGACTGTGATTCTCACCTGTAGGGGTCGGACCCCATCACTTTATGTTATTTCTGTCCCTTCAGTCAGTCGTCAGTATAATAAAGTCACGAGACACGAAGACTCTGCTCAGTGTAAGAGCCATTTATAAAATAACAGCTGGAAATGATGAACTTTGGGGCCTAATTCAAATACAAAAGAAGGGATTTTCATATTTCTCAGACTAAACCATCGCTGATCACTTACTGGGGGGTCATCAGTGTAAAACGTGAGGGTTCCTTCTCCAGTATATACAGAGTAACACATTACCAGGGGGACAAGGACTTATGGGTATTACTGGACTGCACGGTGAATGGTAATAACCCGTGCCAGGCAGCTGCTGCCAAGGCAATAAGATCAAGTGTGAATTACAGGGACAGTTTACTCAGCAGAGGATTCCTAATAAAGGAATAATTTGATAAAAATGTCCATGTCCAATAGAAAGACGGAGATAGAAAGCAGAAATCTACAAGGAGAGAGGGATCTCGTTTACATTTTTGTGTTACTCGTCTTTTAGATTTCCACGGCGCTCTCTATATGAAACGCTCCACACAGTGGTCGATGAACTCACAATAAACTGTCACTTCGTGTTCTCACACTTTTCAGGAGTCACCTCATTATCTTCTCAAATCTATCTTACCAAAGAAGTCAATATGAGATGGGGTCAGCTTGCCTACCCATCCCTGCACAGTAACTTCTGCACATATCACAGCGCATGCTCACTACACCGTACCATAGAAGTCAATCTCCTCATCCCTGCTCAGTGAATTCTAAACATGTCACAGAGCATGCTCACTAGACGGCCTACGTCCTTCTCCCCATTCCTACACAGTAACTTCTGCACATATAACAGAGCATGCTCACTACACCGTACCATAGAAGTCAATCTCCTCATCCCTGCTCAGTGACTTCTGAGCATGTCAAAGAGCATGCGCGCTTCATCCTACTATAGAAGTCAATCTCCCTATCCCTGCTCAGTGACTTCTAAACATGCCACAGAGCATGCTCACTACACCCTACCATAGATGTCAATCTCCTCATCCCTGCTCAGTGACTTCTAAACATGCCACAAAGCATGCTCACTACACCCTACCATAGAAGTAAATCTCCCCATCCCTGCTCAGTGAATTCGAAACATGTCACAGAGCATGCTCACTACACGGCCTACGTCCTTCTCCCCATTCCTAAACAGTAACTTCTGCACATATAACAGAGCATGCTCACTACACCCTACCATAAAAGTCAATCTCCCCATCCCTGTCAGTGACTTCTGAGCATGTCAAACAGCATGTGGGCTTCATCCTACTATAGAAGTCAATCTCCCTATCCCTGCTCAGTGACTTCTAAACATCTCACAGAGGATGCTCAATACACCCTACCATAGAAGTCAATTTGAGAACCGGACAGCTTGCCTACCCATACCTGCAAAGTAACTTCTGCACATATCACAGAGCATGTTCACTTTACCCTGCCATAGAAATCAATCTCCCCATCCCTGCTCAGTGACTTCTAAACATGTCACAGAGCATGCTCACTACACCCTACCATTGAAGTCAATATGAGATGGGGTCAGCTTGCCTACCCATCCCTGCACAGTAACTATTGCACATATCACAGAGCATGCTCGCTACATCCTACTTTAGAAGTCAATCTCCCCATCCCTGATCAGTGACTTCTGCACATATCACAGAGCATGCTCACTACACCCTACCAAAGAAGTCAATATGAGATGGGGTTAGCTTGCCTACCCATCCCTGCACAGTAACTATTGCACATATCACAGAGCATGCTCGCTACATCCTACTTTAGAAGTCAATATGAGATGGGGCCAGCTTGCCTACCGATCCCTGCACAGTAACGTCTGCACATATCACAGAGCATGCTCACTACATCCTACCATAGAAGTCAATATGAGATGGGGTCAGCTTGTCTACCCATACCTGCTTAATGACTTCTAAACATGCCACAGAGCATGCTCACTACACCCTACCATAGAAGTCAATCTCCCCATCCCTGCTCAGTGAATTCTAAACATGTCACAGAGCATGCTCACTACACCATACCATAGAAGTCAATAGGACATGAAAACAGCCTACCTCCTTCTCCCCATCATTGCTCAGTAACTTCTGCACATATAACAGAGCATGCTCATTACACCCTACCATAGAAGTCAATCTCTCCATTCCTTCTCAGTGACTTCTAAACATGTCACAGAGCATGCTCACTACACCCTACCATTGAAGTCAATATGAGATGGGGCCAGCTTGCCTACCCATCCCTGCACAGTAACGTCTGCACATATCACAGAGCATGCTCACTACACCCTACCATAGAAGTCAATATGAGATGGGGTCAGCTTGCCTAACCATCCCTGCACTGTAACTTCTGCACATATCACAGAGCATGCTCATTACACCCTACCATAGAAGTCAATATGAGATGGGGTCAGCTTGCCTAACCATCCCTGCACTGTAACTTCTGCACATATCACAGAGCATGCCCCCTACACCGTACCATATAATTAAATCACCCCATCCCTGCTCAGTGACTTCTAAACATGTCACAGAGCATGCTCACTACACCCTACCATAGAAGTCAACATGAGATGGGGTCAGCTTGCCTACCCATCACTGCACAGTAACGTCTGCACATATCACAGAGCATGCTCATTACACCCTTCCATAGAAGTCAATGTCCCCATCCCTTCTCAGTTACTCATAAATATGTCACAGAGCAAGCTGACTACACCCTGCCATAGAAGTCAAAAGGACATGTAGACAGCCTACCTCCTTCTCCCCATTCCTGCACAGTAACTTCTGCACATATCACAAAGCATGCTCACTACACCTTACCATAGATGTCAATCTTTCCATCCCTGCTCAGTAACTTCTGCACATATCACAGAGCATGCTAACTACATCCTACTATAGAAGTCAATCTCCCCATCCCTGGTCAGTGACTTCTAAACATGCCACAGAGCATGCTCACTACACCCTACCATAGAAGTTAATATGGGATGAGCTTAGCTTGCCTTCCCATCCCTGCACAGCAACTTCTGCACATATCATTGAGCATGCTCACTACACCCGATCATAGATGTCAATATGAGATGGGGTCAGCTTGCCTACCCATGCCTGCACAGTAACGTCTGCACATATCACAGAGCATGCTCACTACACCCTACCATAGAAGTCAATATGAGATGGGTTGAGCTTGCGTACCCATCCCTGCACAGTAACTTCTGCACATATAACAGAGCATGCTCATTACACCCTACCTTAGAAGTCAATCTCCCAACCCTTCTCAGTGTCTTCTAAGCATGTCACAGAGCATGCTCACTACACCCTACCATAGAAGTTAATATGAGATGGGGTCAGCTTGCCTTCCCATCCATGCACAGTAACTTCTGCACAAATCACAGAGCATGCTCCCTACACCCTACCATAGAAGTCAACATGAGATGGGTAAGCTTGCCTACCCATCCCTGCACTGTAACTTCTGCACATATCACAGAGCTTGCTCGCTACACCGTACCATAGAATTAAATCACCCCATCCCTGCTCAGTGACTTCTAAACATGTCACAGAGCATGCTCACTACACCCTACCATAAAAGTCAATATGAGATGAAGACAGCCTACCTCCTTCTCCCCATTCCTGCACAGTAACTTCTGCACATATCATAGAGCATGCTCACTACACCCTACCATAGAAGTCAATCTCCCCATCCCTGCTCAGTGACTTCTAAACATGTCACAGAGCATGCTCACTACACCCTACCATTGAAGTCAATATGAGATGGGGCCAGCTTGCCTACCCATCCCTGCACAGTAACGTCTGCACATATCACAGAGCATGCTCACTACACCCTACCATAGAAGTCAATATGAGATGGGGTCAGCTTGCCTAACCATCCCTGCACTGTAACTTCTGCACATATCACAGAGCATGCTCATTACACCCTACCATAGAAGTCAATATGAGATGGGGTCAGCTTGCCTAACCATCCCTGCACTGTAACTTCTGCACATATCACAGAGCATGCCCCCTACACCGTACCATATAATTAAATCACCCCATCCCTGCTCAGTGACTTCTAAACATGTCACAGAGCATGCTCACTACACCCTACCATAGAAGTCAACATGAGATGGGGTCAGCTTGCCTACCCATCACTGCACAGTAACGTCTGCACATATCACAGAGCATGCTCATTACACCCTTCCATAGAAGTCAATGTCCCCATCCCTTCTCAGTTACTCATAAATATGTCACAGAGCAAGCTGACTACACCCTGCCATAGAAGTCAAAAGGACATGTAGACAGCCTACCTCCTTCTCCCCATTCCTGCACAGTAACTTCTGCACATATCACAAAGCATGCTCACTACACCTTACCATAGATGTCAATCTTTCCATCCCTGCTCAGTAACTTCTGCACATATCACAGAGCATGCTAACTACATCCTACTATAGAAGTCAATCTCCCCATCCCTGGTCAGTGACTTCTAAACATGCCACAGAGCATGCTCACTACACCCTACCATAGAAGTCAATATGAGATGGGTTCATCTTGCCTACCCATTCCTGCACAATAACTTCTGCACACATCACAGAGCATGCTCACTACACCCTACCATAGAAGTGAACAAGTCATTTTCTGACTAAGGTTTGGTATGTCCATGTGGCAGCGAGGAAGGAGGTCTTCATTATAAGAGCAGTCACACTATGGAACTGCCAGTTGCAATCCTTTAATGTTTTCTGAGATTTACTGACATTTAACACCCTGAGATGTTGCGGCTGCCGTCAGGAATGACATCCGGGAACATTTGATGTCATGTCACGTGTCTCATATCTCTGTATCACATTACATTATGGTCGGTGCATATACAGTAATAGGTCCAGGTCGCTGCTGGGACAGGCGTAAGGTATAACAGGCGCTATTACCGGACAGCCCCTATATACACATAACTCATATATACTATATATCAGCCCGAGCAACCCCAAAGGCTGACTAGTGAGTGACCAAGTGAGCCCCCTTCCTAGACAGCACGGCAGCCGGCATGGAATCACAGGATGGCTCCGTTACTACCGAGCAGCAGCCTGAAGAGGGGAGAGAGCGGAGCACCGGGACCAGGTCTTGCTGTAGAGCAGCACAGTCTAATAGGACATGTATAGCCGGTGCTGTGACGGGGAGAGGTTTATTATGGGTCGCCTGTTGTGTAGCGCTCTCATTTCACAGCCTTGTACATAGATTGCCATCACTCACTTCAAAGCCTGTCCCCAGGAGCTCACAATCCAATTTCTATATCTCACAGACTGAGGTGACACTGAACTATTAACCTGTCTGGATGTTTCTGTGGTGTGACTGGAGGCTGAGGACACCCATCTCGCCACGTTCCCTCACTGGGTGATGATACGGTAATCCGGGTGTTCGGCATCTCAGATGAACATCTTCATTATAAAGTGAAGGAGAAGTTATTGGCGAAGTGAGAAGATAATAACGGATTCTGACATCATCTGGACCGGAGGCTACCGGCATTCTCTTGGTTCTGGTTGAAGTTTGGTCCATGTAGGTTCCAGATTGAGAACTGCCAGGAGACAGGACGGATGAGTCAGTGGACGCCGAGCTACAAATGAATAATCCTCTAAAAAGGGGATCAGTGTACAGATAACAGGCGTCCATGGGGGAGGGGGGCACATGTGCAGAAGGGGCAGAGAACTAGGTGGTACCAAGGTGGAAAAGACCTATACTCAGTGGGCCCCGTCAGATGTGTAGGGGGTGAGAGCCACTAGATAGTACCCAGGCGGAGAAGACCTATACTCAGTGGACCCTGTCAGATGTGTAGGGGGCAGAGCACTAGATAGTACCCAGGCGGAGAAGACCTATACTCAGTGGACCCTGTCAGATGTGTAGGGGGCAGAGCACTAGATAGTACCCAGGTGGAGAAGACCAACACTCAGTGGACTCTGTCAGATGTGTAGAGGGGGCAGAGTACTAGATGGTACCCAGATGGAGAAGACCTATACTCGGTAGACCCTGTCAGATGTGTAGGGGGGAAGACCTATACTTAGTGGACCATGTCAGATGTGTAGAGGGGCAGAGCACTAGATAGTACCCAGGTGGAGAAGACCTATACTCAGTGGACCCTGTCAGATGTGTAGAGGGGGCAGAGCACTAGATGGTACCCAGGTGGAGAAGATCTATACTCAGTGGACCCTGTCAGATGTGTAGAGGGGGCAGAGTACTAGATGGTACCCAGATGGAGAAGACCTATACTCAGTGGACCCTGTCAGATGTGTAGAGGGGGCAGAGTACTAGATGGTACCCAGATGGAGAAGACCTATACTCAGTGGACCCTGTCAGATGTGTAGGGGGGCAGAGTACTAGATGGTACCCAGGTGGAGAAGACCTATACTCAGTGGACCCTGTCAGATGTGTAGAGGGGGCAGAGTACTAGATGGTACCCAGGTGGAGAAGACCTATACTCAGTGGACCCTGTCAGATGTGTAGAGGGGGCAGAGTACTAGATGGTACCCAGGTGGAGAAGACCTATACTCAGTGGACCCTGTCAGATGTGTAGGGGGGCAGAGCACTAGATGGTACCCAGGTGGAGAAGACCTATACTCAGTGGACCCTGTCAGATGTGTAGAGGGGGCACCGGTGAGAAGTTGTGTCCGGTTCAGTTGGAACTTTACATAAACGAGATGTTCCTGAAATCAACAGATATTTGCAGACTCTCGGCTGGAACGGGCTATTGGCTCATGACAAATTTCTAGTTGTGAAATTGAGAATGTGCGCTCTCTGTGGGAGCTGAATGTCAGAGTTGGCCAATACTTCTGGAGACGCTCTGTGGTCGCAATGGTACCACTACGCCAGCCCATATATATTGAGAGGTTTTGTGCCCTCAGATGACTTGAATGGTCACTAGCCGCCTGGTATGTTGTTGGCCGTGTCAGCTCATTATCTAGCTGGATATGGTCTTCTTCTAATAATAATTAGGGTGCAGAGGGGTCATCATGACGTAGTCCTCGGTGCATTGTGTCCAGGACTGAGAAGACAACAGTCAAGGAAGGAGGTAGGAGGCATCTCATGGTAGCTGCTGGAAGTGACTGACGTACATGGAGCAGGAAACATGGACAACGAAGCTTTGCCACCATTATCATGTGAAGAGAATTTATTATAAACGGATCAGTAATTGACATGATTGTTCGGGGTGAAGCGTCGTGCTGGGGCTCAATGCTCCTATAGACCGACCAGGTCTATCATATAATGTTCTCTAGCTTCCAGTCATCTCCTCATTCATGACAAAATGAATGGAGGTCTCCGGACACGATTCCATCATAGCCTTGTACCCCACACTTCTTGCCTGCTATACGGCAACCAAACGTGATGGCCTCCTCCATAGTCTGACCTGAGAAGAACCCAAAAATAGCCAAATATAACATTTCCATTCATTCATCCAGTGCAAGTGTCACAAAACATGAAAGTTATGGCAAACCGTCCCCCAGACTGAGGACATTGGACATCAAAATCCACGTAGAAAGAAGAAACAAGGGAGGGGTGATGCTAAAGAGACACAGAAATCCCCTGTTCTTGCCCCTCCCCCTTCCTTATTTTTGGATAGGATTTTCTGCTATATGGTTTTCTCTTTTTATACTTTCTATGTTTTAGGACCATAAATATAAAACCAATAATGGAAGATCCAAAATCTCAGTGTGAAGAACTAGGCCGGGACCCCCTGGGCTCCATAGAAGCATTGTCTACATGTCACCTGTCTTTGGATGAGACGTTACTATCTGCACACAATGATCCTCCGACCGTGTATCGCTCACTAAAACTCAAAGGCTGGAATGACCTGAGGTCCCATTGTGGGGAAGACCGGTCGTTCCATGCCTCGGGGGAGGGGGAGGCTTCCATTGGTCCACACAGATATCCACTACCCACTAAATGATCTGAAACTTCCAGGATTTCATCCAATTATTATGGAACGTGAATGTTTCTCCCATTCTTCTATTGTGGCGGAGTCCATGTGACTACATCCGCCCAGGAGACAGCAACCTCTACTCCACTGTACCTAGATCCTTGGCTCAACCACTCTTTTAGTCTTAGGATAAATTCAGTCTACACGACTGGATACGTCATAATTACTGAGAGGATGCCGACCAACCGCAATGCCATACAGGGGAGGGAGCACTGGAGCAAATGACTGCTCTCCGGCCCCTATAAGGTGCCAGTCACCCGGTCACGTAGTGCACCATGCTGGCAGCAGCGCATTAATAACACCCATACTAGTAGATCAGGCGGCTGCCCAGCACCTTCCATGTACACCACACATAGTCCTGACACTGCCCGATAGTCAGCGTGGTGCACTACACGTAACGGTGTGACTGGCCTCTGTAGTGAAATAGTCTGTCCGGCTTCTACTCTGATGTGCTGCTCTTTTCTGGTCGTGAGGACATCTCATGGTAACTGTCAAACGTACCATATATGTTGGCCATTGTAATATTTTGTAGGGTAACATGGGGATAGAGACTTACCTTTAGACAGGGCGTAGATTACGGAAGCATTGAAGGTGTCTCCAGCACCGAGCGTATCTACAATGGTCTCTGGGGGGAAGGAGGGAGAATGAAGGACTCGTCCATCTGGTCCTAGAGCGTCAGCTCCTTGTTCAGCCCAAGCACACACCAGATATGCCCTGCAGAGACGAAATCAAGAGGTTATCCCGGAAAACAGAGTAGTGCAGGGTTCATGTGGGGCCCCATCCTGCCTAAACGCGAATGCTTCCCCACATCCAATTCCGGGTCCCATGGAGATAATCCAATGTATAGGTCCGAGTGTCCATGTTCATAGGGGCGTCTGGGATGAGGGCATGCCCCCTACAGCTGTCTTATGTGTATGGCCTGCCTTAGAGGAACGGAGCTGCTATAGGTGTTACAGTCACATGAGGGTCTTGCTGCCTGAGGGTCTCTGCTACATAGAGGACAATCAACTGATATATTATAATTAATGTTCTTATAACCTACAGGAAGATCAGGCAATGGGGTCAATGAGTCTCACTGAATCTGTGTGCACACTAAATCCCCCCTCGTGGCACAGCACTGGAGCAATGATCACTGGGCACCGGCTGTGGAGGTGATGACCGCTCCTCACCAGTAATTACCGACTCAGATTGGGGACATGATATGGATGTGCTGAGAAGGACACAGTATGGACGGTCGATTGTACGATGTAGACAGGAACATCAGGCAAACCGCTTCCTCAGACCTTGGAGGTCATGTGACATATACTGCCTGACCCGGACTTGTGGACTCGAGCCTGTACCCTTTGCTAGCCCTGAGCCATGATTAGTCACATCGGCCATATTGAGGATAGTTCTTTTGGCCTCTGCCTCATTTCGGCTTCTGAGATGTTATTAGTGCACATATAAGTTCTACTAATACTCGGCACAACCTTCACACCTGCCCAAGTCCTACACTTCTGTAACACTGACAGTGGCCCCAACCACATAACAATCTGATATTACGGAGTAGAACCTCCGGAGATAATTAATGGCCACTCACCCACTCTTTACACGTGGGTACAGTCCAGCGACAGCCTCCGCTGAGGAGTTATACCCCAAATGTCTGGCAACATCTTTACTAACAAACACCTAAAGAGGCAGAAAACACAAACCATGAAGTGTGAAGACCACACAAGGGCACGCTCATGCACACGCTCATCAGTGGACTTGTCAGCTCCTTCTCGCCTTCCTGTTACTGGGAAAAGGGGCCGATTCCTTACTAAGTTCTACAAAGCTCAACTTATAATCTACTTATTGGGACACTTTGTTGTATGGTGTGAGGGTGACCTCTGTAGCCTTTCTATAGGATGTATGGGAACCCCCTTCTATACCAGGGTCACCTACTAGTGACATGGGCCTGACACTTTCTGTATAAGTGGACGACCTGTATGACTTAATAGTGACCTTACAAGGTCACCCTTCTGTATGGTTGGCTAACGACCACCTTTCTAATAGGTCACCTTTCTGCATGACTGAAGACCTCTTTCCCATTAGGTGATCTTCTTGAATGATATTTTTAATGGCCTCCTTGTTTACTGGATTGTATGAGGTGATTCTTCATTACAGGGTTTGATGGGCTTATCACCATCCCCGTACGGAGGACGCCTTTCTGTATGACGGAATGATCTTTATTACACTGCCATATTCGTTGTATGCGGGGGCACGAAGCTCTTCCGGTAGTGTAACCACCCTGTTTGATAGGACTGTGATGTCATCTGTAGCATCTTAACAAATAATGAATTCTGCCATCTCCTTCCTATATGTTCATCAAGACATCAACCACCTTCAATGTTGTATTACTTTATCCTTCTTCACTGTCATGTAAACTATCTCTATCTATGGACAGTAACCTTCTTACTCACCGGTACTTTCCTCTCTATGTTCAGTAACCTTCTTACTCACCGGTACTTTCCTCTCTATGGACAGTAACCTTCTTCCTCACCAGTACTTCCCTCTCTATGGACAGTAAACTTCATCCTCACCAGTTCTTTCCTCTCTATGGTCAGTAACCTTCTTACTCACCGGTACTTTCCTCTATATGGTCAGTAACCTTCTTACTCACCGGTACTTTCCTCTCTATGGTCAGTAACCTTCTTCCTCACCGGTACTTTCCTCTCTATGGTCAGTAACCTTCTTCCTCACCTGTACTTTCCTCTCTATGGTCAGTAACCTTCTTACTCACCGGTACTTTCCTCTCTATGGTCAGTAACCTTCTTCCTCACCGGTACTTTCCTCTCTATGGTCAGTAACCTTCTTCCTCACCGGTACTTTCCTCTCTATGGTCAGTAACCTTCTTACTCACCGGCACTTTCCTCTCTATGATCAGTAACCTTCTTCCTCACCAGTACTTCCCTCTCTATGGTCAGTAACCTTCATCTTTACCAGTACTTGCCTCTCTATGGCCAGTAACCTTCTCCCTCACCGGTACTTTCCTCTCTATGTTCAGTAACCTTCTACCTCACCGGTACTTTCCTCTCTATGGTCAGTAACTTTCTCCCTCACCGGTACTTTCCTCTCTATGTTCAGTAACCTTCTACCTCACCGGTACTTTCCTCTCTATGGTCAGTAACTTTCTCCCTCACCGGTACTTTCCTCTCTATGTTCAGTAACCTTCTACCTCACCTGTACTTTCCTCTCTATGGTCAGTAACCTTCTTCCTCACCGGTACTTTCCTCTCTATGGTCAGTAACCTTCTTCCTCACCGGTACTTTCCTCTCTATGGTCAGTAACCTTCTTCCTCACCAGTTCTTCCCTCTCTATGGTCAGTAACCTTCATCTTTACCAGTACTTGCCTCTCTATGGCCAGTAACCTTCTCCCTCACCGGTACTTTCCTCTCTATGTTCAGTAACCTTCTACCTCACCGGTACTTTCCTCTCTATGGTCAGTAACTTTCTCCCTCACCGGTACTTTCCTCTCTATGTTCAGTAACCTTCTACCTCACCGGTACTTTCCTCTCTATGGTCAGTAACTTTCTCCCTCACCGGTACTTTCCTCTCTATGTTCAGTAACCTTCTACCTCACCTGTACTTTCCTCTCTATGGTCAGTAACCTTCTTCCTCACCAGTACTTTCCTCTCTATGGTCAGTAACCTTCTTCCTCACCGGTACTTTCCTCTCTATGGTCAGTAACCTTCTTCCTCACCAGTTCTTCCCTCTCTATGGTCAGTAACCTTCATCTTTACCAGTACTTGCCTCTCTATGGCCAGTAACCTTCTCCCTCACCGGTACTTTCCTCTCTATGTTCAGTAACCTTCTACCTCACCGGTACTTTCCTCTCTATGGTCAGTAACTTTCTCCCTCACCGGTACTTTCCTCTCTATGTTCAGTAACCTTCTACCTCACCGGTACTTTCCTCTCTATGGTCAGTAACTTTCTCCCTCACCGGTACTTTCCTCTCTATGTTCAGTAACCTTCTACCTCACCTGTACTTTCCTCTCTATGGTCAGTAACCTTCTTCCTCACCGGTACTTTCCTCTCTATGGTCAGTAACCTTCTTCCTCACCGGTACTTTCCTCTCTATGGTCAGTAACCTTCTTCCTCACCAGTACTTCCCTCTCTATGGTCAGTAACCTTCTTACTCACCGGTACTTCCCTCTCTATGGTCGGTAACCTTCTTACTCACCGGTACTTTCCTCTATATGGTCAGTAACCTTCTTCCTCACCGGTACTTTCCTCTCTATGGTCAGTAACCTTCTTACTCACCGGCACTTTCCTCTCTATGATCAGTAACCTTCATCCTCACCAGTTCTTCCCTCTCTATGGTCAGTAACCTTCATCTTTACCAGTACTTGCCTCTCTATGGCCAGTAACCTTCTACCTCACCTGTACTTTTCTCTCTATGATCAGTAACCTTCTTCCTCACCGGTTCTTTCCTCTCTATGACCAGTAACCTTCTTCCTCACCGGTACTTTCCTCTCTATGGTCAGTAACCTTCTTCCTCACCGGTACTTTCCTCTCTATGGTCAGTAACCTTCTTCCTCACCAGTTCTTCCCTCTCTATGGTCAGTAACCTTCATCTTTACCAGTTCTTTCCTCTCTATGGTCAGTAACCTTCATCTTTACCAGTACTTTCCTCTCTATGATCAGTAACCTTTTCCCTCACCGGTACTTTCCTCTCTATGGTCAGTAACCTTCTTACTCACCGGTACTTTTCTCTCTATGATCAGTAACCTTCTTCCTCACCAGTACTTCCCTCTCTATGGTCAGTAACCTTCTTCCTCACCGGTACTTTCCTCTCTATGGTCAGTAACCTTCTTCCTCACCAGTTCTTTCCTCTCTATGGTCAGTAACCTACTCCCTCACCAGTTCTTCCCTCTATATGGTCAGTAACCTTCATCTTTACCAGTTCTTTCCTCTCTATGGTCAGTAACCTTCTTACTCACCGGTACTTTCCTCTCTATGGTCAGTAACCTTCTTACTCACCGGTACTTTTCTCTCTATGATCAGTAACCTTCTTCCTCACCAGTACTTCCCTCTCTATGGTCAGTAACCTTCTTCCTCACCGGTACTTTCCTCTCTATGGTCAGTAACCTTCTTCCTCACCAGTTCTTTCCTCTCTATGGTCAGTAACCTTCTCCCTCACCAGTTCTTCCCTCTATATGGTCAGTAACCTTCATCTTTACCAGTTCTTTCCTCTCTATGGTCAGTAACCTTCTTCCTCACCAGTTCTTCCCTCTCTATGGTCAGTAACCTTCTCCCTCACCGGTACTTTCCTCTCTATGGTCAGTAACCTTCTTACTCACTGGTACTTTTCTCTCTATGATCAGTAACCTTCTTCCTCACCAGTACTTTCCTCTCTATGGTCAGTAACCTTCTTCCTCACCGGTACTTTCCTCTCTATGGTCAGTAACCTTCTTCCTCACCGGTACTTTCCTCTCTATGGTCAGTAACCTTCTTACTCACCAGTACTTTCCTCTCTATGGTCAGTAACCTTCTCCCTCACTAGTTCTTCCCTCTATATTGTCAGTAACCTTCATCTTTACCAGTTCTTTCCTCTCTATGGTCAGTAACCTTCTCCCTCACTAGTTCTTCCCTCTATATGGTCAGTAACCTTCATCTTTACCAGTACTTTCCTCTCTATGATCAGTAACCTTCTCCCTCACCAGTACTTTCCTCTCTATGGTCAGTAACTTTCTTACTCACCAGTACTTTCCTCTCTATGATCAGTAACCTTCTTACTCACCGGCACTTTCCCCTCTATGGTCAGTAACCTTCTTACTCACCGGTACTTTCCTCTATATGGTCAGTAACCTTCTTACTCACCGGTACTTCCCTCTCTATGGACAGTAACCTTCATCCTCACCAGTTCTTCCCTCTCTATGGTCAGTAACCTTCTTTCTCACCGGCACTTTCCTCTCTATGGTCAGTAACCTTCTTTCTCACCGGTACTTTCCTCTCTATGTTCAGTAACCTTCTACCTCACCTGTACTTTCCCCTCTATGGTCAGTAACCTTCTTCCTCACCGGTACTTTCCTCTCTATGGTCAGTAACCTTCTACCTCACCTGTACTTTCCTCTCTATGGTCAGTAACCTTCTTCCTCACCGGTACTTTCCTCTCTATGGTCAGTAACCTTCTACCTCACCTGTACTTTCCTCTCTATGGTCAGTAACCTTCTACCTCACCTGTACTTTCCTCTCTATGGTCAGTAACCTTCTTACTCACCGGAACTTTCCTCTCTATGGTCAGTAACCTTCTTCCTCACCGGTACTTTCCTCTCTATGGTCAGTAACCTTCTTCCTCACCGGTACTTTCCTTTCTATGGTCAGTAACCTTCTACCTCACCGGTACTTTCCTCTCTATGGTCAGTAACCTTCTACCTCACCTGTACTTTCCTCTCTATGGTCAGTAACCTTCTTACTCACCGGCACTTTCCTCTCTATGGTCAGTAACCTTCTTCCTCACCGGTACTTTCCTCTCTATGGTCAGTAACCTTCTTCCTCACCAGTACTTTCCTCTCTATGGTCAGTAACCTTCTTCCTCACCGGTACTTTCCTCTCTATGGTCAGTAACCTTCTTCCTCACCAGTACTTTCCTCTCTATGGTCAGTAACCTTCTTCCTCACCGGTACTTTCCTCTATATGGTCAGTAACCTTAATCTTTACCAGTTCTTTCCTCTCTATGATCAGTATCCTTCTTCCTCACCGGTACTTTCCTCTCTATGGTCAGTAACCTTCTTCCTCACCAGTACTTCCCTCTCTATGGTCAGTAACCTTCTTACTCACCGGTACTTTCCTCTCTATGGACAGTAACCTTCTTCCTCACCGGTACTTTCCTCTCTATGATCAGTAACCTTCTTCCTCACCGGTACTTTCCTCTCTATGATCAGTAACCTTCTTCCTCACCGGTACTTTCCGCTCTATGGACAGTAACCTTCTTCCTCACCGGTACTTTTCTCTCTATGATCAGTAACCTTCCTCCTCACCAGTTCTTCCCTCTCTATGATCAGTAACCTTCTTCCTCACCAGTTCTTTCCTCTCTATGGTCAGTAACCTTCTTCTTCTCCGGTACTTTCCTCTCTATGGTCAGTAACCTTCATCTTTACCAGTACTTTCCTCTCTATGGTCAGTAACCTTCTTGCTCACCAGTTCTTTCCTCTCTATGGTTAGTAACACGTTTTGTGATGTAGAAATAGGCCACTTTTCCTTACCAATTCACCGTACTGGAATAATTGGTATAAGTCTTCACGCTCCTTTTCAATCTCCACTGAGATGGTGATTCGCTGGTCCGTTGGGCAGATATTATTGTAATCATTTACTTTATGAATCATCTTTATTTGTTCATCTGCATTCCGCCCCTGAAAAGTAGAAGATTACATATTACCAAGGTCAGCTGCTCGTGTAGGCCAAGATCCCATTCCATGCCAACATCCATCCACGTGACCACATATAATCAGTTATATGACCGCATAATCCAACATGTATCCTAATTAACCAAATTCATAACTATACATGACACAAACACTCATCATCCAACTCAATCACCAACATCCCAACAAACGAAAACATCCAACAGTTAAAACGACTCAATCAACCCAAGTACGTCCATAAAAAATGCAGAACCGCAACATCTTCGCCATATCTAGACTATGGAATTCAGTTTAGGGCTCCACATTGTAAAAAGGACATAGGAGAACTGGAGAGGGTCTAAGGCGGGCGACTAGATTATTAAATGTGATGGGAGGTGTCGGTTACAATGAGACTAGAGAAATTTGTCTTGTTCAGCTTGGAGTAAAACGTCTTAGAGAAGATCTTCTTATCATGTATAATTATATGTGGGGTCAATACAGAGAAGCCGCACACGATCTCTTCTCTCCAGGGACTCTACACAGGACCAGGAGACATTCACTGCGCGTGGAAGAAAGACGTGTCAGACATCAATATAGGAAAGGGTTCTTTACAGTTAGAGCAGTCAATCTATGGAATCCCGACCCCAAGAGGTAGTGATGGCAGATACTATGTCCGCATGAAAAAAAGGCGAGATGATGATCTACTGAGGAATGACATTGAGGGTTATAACTAATCCAGAAATGAAGGAGGTGTAATTTGATTAACATTGATGGGCCGGTGTCATAATCAACCGATGTAACTATGTAACTATGACTTCCGGCCCCAACCAACCGACTACATAACCAAAGATATAAAATTCTGCTCAACCATTTATAACATACACCAGCACCCTCTAACCTATACATCCTGATAACCAGCACCATCTAACCTATACACTCTGATAACCAGCACCCTCTGACCTATACATCCTGATAACCAGCACCCTCTAACCTATACACTCTGATAACCAGCACCCTCTAACCTATACACTCTGATAACCAGCACCCTCTAACCTATACATCCTGATAACCAGCACCCTATATCCTATACACCCTGGTAACCAGCACATTCTAACATCTACACCCTGGTAACCAGCACCCTCTAACCTATACACACCGATGACCAGCACCCTCCAACCTACACACCCTGATAACCAGCACCCTCTATCCTATACACCCTGATAACCAGCACCCTCTAACCTATACACACCGATGACCAGCACCCTCTAACCTATACATCCTGATAACCAGCACCCTCTAACCTATACATCCTGATAACCAGCACCCTCTAACCTATACACCCTGGTGACCAGCACCCTCTAACCTATACATCTTGATGACCAGCACACTCTAACATCTACACCCTGGTGACCAGCACCCTCTAACCTATACACCCTGGTAACCAGCACCCTCTAACATGTACACCATGGTAACCAGCACCCTCTAACCTATACATCCTGATAACCAGCACCCTCTATCCTATACACCCTGATAACCAGCACACTCTAAGCTATACATCCTGATAACCAGCACCCTCTAACCTATACACCCTGATAACCAGCACCCTCTAACCAATACATCCTGGTAATCATCACCCTCTAACATATACACCATGGTAACCAGCACCCTCTATCCTATACACCCTGATAACCAGCACCCTCTAACCTATACATCCTGGTAACCAGCACCCTATAACCTATACACCCTGGTAACCAGCACCCTCTAACCTATACATCCTGGTAACCAGCACCATCTAAGCTATACATCCTGATAACCATCATCTTCTAACCTATACACACTGATGACCAGCACCCTCTAACATCTACACCCTGGTAACCAGCACCCTCTATCCTATACACCGTGATAACCAGCACCCTCTAACCTATACACACTGATGACCAGCACCCTCTAACCTATACATCCTGATAACCAGCACCCTCTAACCTATACACCCTGGTGACAAGCACCCTCTCAACTATACATCCTGATAACCAGCACCCTCTATCCTATACATCCTGATAACCAGCACCCTCTAATCTATACACCCTGATAACCAGCACCCTCTAAACTATACATCCTGATAACCAGCACCCTCTAACCTATACATCCTGATAACCAGCACCCTCTAACATCTACACCCTGATATCCAGCCCCCTCCAACCTATACACCCTGATAACCAGCACCCTCTAACCTATACACCCTGATATCCAGCCCCCTCCAACCTATACACCCTGATAACCAGCCCCCTCCAACCTATACACCCTGATAACCAGCACCCTCTAACCTATACACCCTGATAACCAGCACCCTCTAACCTATACACCCTGGTAACACATACCCTCTAATCTATACACCCTGGTAACCAGCACCCTCTAACCTATACATCCTGGTAACACATACCCTCTAATCTATACACCCTGGTAACCAGCACCCTCTAACATCTACACCCTGGTAACCAGCACCCTCTAACATCTACACCCTGGTGACCAGCACCCTCTAAGCTATACACCCTGGTAATCATCACCCTCTATCCTATACACCCTGGTATCCAGCCCCCTCCAACCTATACATCCTGATAACCAGCACCCTCTATCCTATACATCCTGATAACCAGCACCCTATATCCTATACACCCTGGTAACCAGCACATTCTAACCTATACACCCTGGTAACCAGCACCCTCTAACCTATACACACTGGTAACCAGCACCCTCTAACCTATACACCCGGGTAACACACACCCTCTAACCTATACACCCTGGTAACCAGCACCCTCTAACCTATACACCCGGGTAACACACACCCTCTAACCTATACACCCTGGTAACCAGTACCCTCTAACCTATACACGCTGATAACTAGCACCCTCTAACCTATACACACTGATGACCAGCACCCTCTAACATCTACACCCTGATATCCAGCCCCCTCCAACCTATACACCCTGATAACCAGCACCCTCTAACCTATACACCCTGGTAACACACACCCTCTAATCTATACACCCTGGTAACCAGCACCCTCTAACCTACACATCCTGATGACCAGCACCCTCTAACCTATACATCCTGGTAATCATCACCCTCTAACCTATACACACTGATAACCAGCACACTCTAACCTATACATCCTGGTAATCATCACCCTATAACCTATACACACTGATGACCAGCACCCTCTAACCTATACATCCTGGTAATCATCACCCTCTAACCTATACATCCTGGTAATCATCACCCTCTAATCTATACATCCTGGTAATCATCACCCTCTAACCTATACACACTGATGACCAGCACCCTCTAACCTATACACACTGATGACCAGCACCTCTAACCTATACACACTAGTAACCAATACCCTCTAACCTATACATCCTGATGACCAGCACCCTCTAACCTATACATCCTGATAACCAGCACCCTCTAACCTATACACCCTGGTGACCAGCACCCTCTAACCTATACACCCTGGTAACCAGCACCCTCTAACCTATACATCCTGGTAATCATCACCCTCTAACCTATACACCCTGGTAACCAGCACCCTCTAACCTATACACCCTGGTGACCATCACCCTCTAACCTATACATCCTGGTAACCAGCACCCTCTAAACTATACATCCTGATAACCAGCACCCTATATCCTATACACACCGATGACCAGCACCCTCTAACCTATACATCCTGGTAACCAGCACACTATAAACTATACACCCTGGTGACCAGCACCCTCTAACCTACACACCCTGATAACCAGCACCCTCCAACCTATACACCCCAATAATAATAATAATAATAATAATAATCATGCTCTAACCTATACAGCCTGGTAACCAGCACCCTATAACCTATACACCCTGGTGACCAGCACCCTCTAACCTATACACCCTGGTGACCAGCACCCTCTAACCTATAAACCCTGGTGACAAGCACCATCTAACATCTACACCCTGGTAACAAGCACCGTCTAACCTATACACCCTGGTGACCAGCACCCTCTAACCTACACACCCTGATAACCAGCACCCTCTAACATATACACCCTGGTAACCAGCACCCTCTAACCTATACACCCTGGTGACCAGCACCGTCTAAACTATGCACCCTGATGACCAGCACCCTCTAACCTAAACACCCGGATGACCAGCACTCTCTAACTTATACACCCTGGTAACCAGCACCGTCTAACCTGTACACCCTGGTAACACGCACCCTATAACTTATACACCCTGGTGACCAGCACCCTCTAATATATACACCCCAATAATAATAATAATCATGCTCTAACCTATACACCCTGGTGACCAGCACCCTCTAACCTATACATCCTGATGACCAGCACCCTCTAACCTATACATCCTGGTAACCAGCACCCTCTAACCTATACACACTAGTAACCAACACCCTCTAACCTATACACCCTGATAACCAGCACCCTCTAACCTATACACCCTGGTAACCAGCACCCTCTAACCTATACACACTAGTAACCAGTACCCTCTAACCTATACACCCTGGTGACCAGCACCCTCTAACCTATACACCCTGGTGACCAGAACCCTCTAACCTATACACCCTGGTGACCAACACCCTCTAACCTATACACCCTGGTGACCAGAACCCTCTAACCTATACACCCTGGTGACCAGCACCCTCTAACCTATACACCCTGGTGACCAGCACCCTCTAACCTAAAACCTAATAACCCTGATGACCAGCACCCTCTAACCTATACACCCTGATAACTAGCACCCTCTAACATCTACACCCTGTTAACCAGCACCCTCTAACCTAAAACCTAATAATCCTGATGACCAGCACCCTCTATCCTATACACTCTGATAACCAGTACCCTCTAACATATACACCCTGATGACCAGCACCCTCTAACAGGTACATTCTGGTAATCATCACCCTCTAACCTATACACCCTGGTAACATACAACCTCTAACATATATACCCTGATAACCAGCACCCTCTATCCTATACACCCTGATAACCAGCACCCTCTAAACTATACATCCTGATAACCAGCACCCTCTAACCTATACACCCTGTTAACCTGCACCCTCTAACCTATACACCCTGGTGACCAGCACCGTCTAACCCAGACATGGGCAAACTACGGCCCGCGGGCCACATACGGCCCGTTAGGCTTTTTAATCCGGCCCGCCGAACTTGTCCAAATTATAGTAAAAACCTCCTTTTTTTTCCCCTTTCCCTGCAATGCCCACGTTTTCCCAATAGATGGCGCACTCAAAACACATTGACCGTTGTTAATGTGGCGCGTATTTCTCTTTATTTCACTTTAATTTTCACTTCGTTTCACGTCACCATTAAGCCCTTCTGTGAAAATGAGCGGACCAAAGAGAAGGAAAGTGGACAGCGAATGCCGAGTGTTTAATAAGGAGTGGACAACAAAATACTTCTTCACTGAAGTCCGATCAACGGCTGTATGTCTGATATGCCAAGAAGATGTTGCGGTTTTCAAAGAGTACAATATCAGCCGTCACTTTGCCACGAAGCATGCAAACTATGCTAGCAAGCAGTCAACACAAGAACGGGCGGCTACTGCTCAGAGGTTGGCAGCTCATTTACAGAGTCAACAGAACTTTTTTCTTGATAAATCACAGTGCGTATGTTATTTTAATCTATTGACATTTCCTCCTCCCAGTATCTGCGAAATAGTATGTAAATGCCATATCTTGCATATTCCTTGAGACAAATTTATTAACTGATAAGGGCTATTTTTCACATTTGAAAGACAGTTAATAAATTGGGTTGTAGTGTTCTTACTGTGCTATGAGGTTTGCACACACTAGTATATCCGGCCCAAACACTCCCTCCAAATGCTCCTGGCCCGGCCCCTCTGTCAAATTTTAGAACCCATTGTGGCCCGCGAGTCAAAAAGTTTGCCCACCCCTGGTCTAACCTATACACCCTGGTGACCATCACCCTCTAATCTATACACACTGATGACAAGCACCCTCTAACATCTACACCCTGATATCCAGCCCCCTCCAACCTATACACCCTTGTGACAAGCACCCTCTAACCTATACACTCTGTTGACCAGCATCCTCTAACCTATACAACCCGATAACCAGCACCCTCTAATCTATACACCCTGATAACCAGCATGCTCTAATCATCACCCTCTAACATGTACACCCTGGTAAGCAGCGTCCTCTAACCTATACACCCTGGTAACCATCACCGTCTATGCTATACACACTGGTAATACGCACCCTCTAACCTATACACCCTGGTAACCAGCACCCTCTAACCTATACATCCTGGTAACCAGCACCCTCTAACCTATACACCCTGGTAACCAGCACCCTCTAACCTATACACCCTGGTAACCATCACCGTCTATGCTATACACACTGGTAATACGCACCCTCTAACCTATACACCCTGGTAACCAGCACCCTATAACCTATACATCCTGATGACCAGCACCCTATAACCTATACACCCTGGTGACCAGCACCCTCTAACCTACACACCCTGATAACCAGCACCCTCTAACCTACACACCCTGATAACCAGCACCCTCTAACCTATACATCTTGGTATGCAGCACCCTCCGATCTCTATTCTTGCCTACCATATACATGGGACCTGCATCACATTTCTTCTCCTCTTACCTCCCAGTGCATCCACTTATATTGGGTCAGATCTACGTTCTGGAAGTCATTGGCAGTTACGTCTGGTAGATTCCTGTAGAGTCAGAATACAGACTATGAATTTACCAAATTGGAGCATGACATGTAATAATACAAGAATATGGAAGATATCAGAGATCAGAATGCTGATTAGACTGAAGCATGGAGATTATAGACTGAGGGATGGGGTTTACAGACTGAGGCACAGGGTTTACAGACTGAGGCACAGGGTTTACAGACTGAGGCACAGGGTTTACAGACTGAAGCACAGGGTTTACAGACGGAGGCCTGAGGTTTACAGACTGAGGCATGAGGTTTACAGACTGAGGCATGAGGTTTACAGACTGAGGCACAGGGTTTACAGACTGAGGCCTGGGGTTTATAGATAAGTAAACACATCATTCTTGTCAGTTTAGTTGCCACAATATTGGTGGTAGCCCAGTTGGTCCTGAGGATGTAAATCATGTTGAAGTTGGACGTTGGAGGATGACTGAGCCGGATCAGAGCTCATCTTCTTTTTGTCTATGCGATCGGTCATCCTCAGTGGTCGATGCTGCAGGTAATTGTCTATGTGGTCGGTCATCCTCAGTGGTCGATGCTGCAGGTAATTGTCTATGTGGTCGGTCATCCTCAGTGGTCGATGCTGCAGGTAATTGTCTATGTGGTCGGTCATCCTCAGTGGTGGATGCTGCAGGTCATTGTCTATGTGCTCGGTCATCCTCAGTGGTGGAAGCTGCAGGTCATTGTCTATGTGGTCGGTCATCCTCAGTGGTGGATGCTGCAGGTCATTGTCTATATGGTCGGTCATCCTCAGTGGTGGATGCTGCAGGTCATTGTCTATGCGCTCGGTCATCCTCAGTGGTGGATGCTGCAGGTCATTGTCTATGTGCTCGGTCATCCTCAGTGGTGGATGCTGCAGGTCATTGTCTATGTGGTCGGTCATCCTCAGTGGTGGATGCTGCAGGTCACTGTCTATGTGGTCGGTCATCCTCAGTGGTGGATGCTGCAGGTCATTGTCTATGTGGTCGGTCATCCTCAGTGGTGGATGCTCCTGGTCATTGTCTATGTGGTCGGTCATCCTCAGTGGTGGATGCTGCAGGTCATTGTCTATGTGGTCGGTCATCCTCAGTGGTCGATGCTGCAGGTAATTGTCTATGTGGTCGGTCATCCTCAGTGGTGGATGCTGCAGGTCATTGTCTATGTGGTCGGTCATCCTCAGTGGTGGATGCTGCAGGTCATTGTCTATGTGGTCGGTCATCCTCAGTGGTCAATGCTGCAGGTAATTGTCTATGCGGTCGGTCATCCTCAGTGGTGGAGGCTGCAGGTCATTGTCTATGCGCTCGGTCATCCTCAGTGGTGGAGGCTGCAGGTCATTGTCTATGCGGTCGGTCATCCTCAGTGGTGGATGCTGCAGGTTATTGTCTATGCGCTCGGTCATCCTCAGTGGTGGATGCTGCAGGTCATTGTCTATGCGGTCGGTCATCCTCAGTGGTGGATGCTGCAGATCATTGTCTATGTGGTCGGTCATCCTCAGTGGTGGATGCTGCAGGTCATTGTCTATGTGCTCGGTCATCCTCAGTGGTGGATGCTGCAGGTTATTGTCTATGTGCTCGGTCATCCTCAGTGGTGGATGCTGCAGGTCATTGTCTATGCGGTCGGTCATCCTCAGTGGTGGATGCTGCAGGTCATTGTCTATGCGGTCGGTCATCCTCAGTGGTGGATGCTGCAGGTCATTGTCTATGCGGTCGGTCATCCTCAGTGGTGGATGCTGCAGGTCATTGTCTATGCGCTCGTTCATCCTCAGTGGTGGATGCTGCAGGTCATTGTCTATGTGCTCGGTCATCCTCAGTGGTGGATACTGCAGGTCATTGTCTATGTGGTCGGTCATCCTCAGTGGTGGATGCTGCAGGTCATTGTCTATGCGGTCTGTCATCCTCAGTGGTGGATGCTGCAGGTCATTGTCTATGCGCTCGGTCATCCTCAGTGGTGGATGCTGCAGGTCATTGTCTATGTGCTCGGTCATCCTCAGTGGTGGATGCTGCAGGTCATTGTCTATGTGGTCGGTCATCCTCAGTGGTGGATGCTGCAGGTCATTGTCTATGTGCTCGGTCATCCTCAGTGGTGGATGCTGCAGGTCATTGTCTATGCGCTCGGTCATCCTCAGTGGTGGATGCTGCAGGTCATTGTCTATGCGCTCGGTCATCCTCAGTGGTGGATGCTGCAGGTCATTGTCTATGTGCTTGGTCATCCTCAGTGGTGGATGCTGCAGGTCATTGTCTATGTGGTCGGTCATCCTCAGTGGTGGATGCTGCAGGTCATTGTCTATGTGGTCGGTCATCCTCAGTGGTGGATGCTGCAGGTCATTGTCTATGTGGTCGGTCATCCTCAGTGGTGGATGCTCCTGGTCATTGTCTATGTGGTCGGTCATCCTCAGTGGTGGATGCTGCAGGTCATTGTCTATGTGCTCGGTCATCCTCAGTGGTGGAAGCTGCAGGTCATTGTCTATGTGGTCGGTCATCCTCAGTGGTGGATGCTGCAGGTCATTGTCTATATGGTCGGTCATCCTCAGTGGTGGATGCTGCAGGTTATTGTCTATATGGTCGGTCATCCTCAGTGGTGGATGCTGCAGGTCATTGTCTATGCGCTCGGTCATCCTCAGTGGTGGATGCTGCAGGTCATTGTCTATGCGCTCGGTCATCCTCAGTGGTGGATGCTGCAGGTCATTGTCTATGCGGTCGGTCATCCTCAGTGGTGGATGCTGCAGGTCATTGTCTATGTGGTCGGTCATCCTCAGTGGTGGATGCTGCAGGTCATTGTCTATGCGCTCGGTCATCCTCAGTGGTGGATGCTGCAGGTCATTGTCTATGCGCTCGGTCATCCTCAGTGGTGGATGCTGCAGGTCATTGTCTATGCGGTCGGTCATCCTCAGTGGTGGATGCTGCAGGTCATTGTCTATGCGCTCGGTCATCCTCAGTGGTGGATGCTGCAGGTCATTGTCTATGTGCTCGGTCATCCTCAGTGGTGGATGCTGCAGGTCATTGTCTATGTGGTCGGTCATCCTCAGTGGTGGATGCTGCAGGTCATTGTCTATGCGGTCTGTCATCCTCAGTGGTGGATGCTGCAGGTCATTGTCTATGCGCTCGGTCATCCTCAGTGGTGGATGCTGCAGGTCATTGTCTATGCGCTCGGTCATCCTCAGTGGTGGATGCTGCAGGTCATTGTCTATGTGGTCGGTCATCCTCAGTGGTGGATGCTGCAGGTCACTGTCTATGTGGTCGGTCATCCTCAGTGGTGGATGCTGCAGGTCATTGTCTATGTGGTCGGTCATCCTCAGTGGTGGATGCTGCAGGTCATTGTCTATGTGGTCATTCATCCTCAGTGGTGGATGCTGCAGGTCATTGTCTATGTGGTCGGTCATCCTCAGTGGTGGATGCTGCAGGTCATTGTCTATATGGTCGGTCATCCTCAGTGGTGGATGCTGCAGGTTATTGTCTATATGGCCGGTCATCCTCAGTGGTGGATGCTGCAGGTTATTGTCTATATGGTCGGTCATCCTCAGTGGTGGATGCTGCAGGTCATTGTCTATGTGGTCGGTCATCCTCAGTGGTGGATGCTGCAGGTCATTGTCTATGTGCTCGGTCATCCTCAGTGGTGGATGCTGCAGGTCATTGTCTATGTGCTCGGTCATCCTCAGTGGTGGATGCTGCAGGTCATTGTCTATGCGCTCGGTCATCCTCAGTGGTGGATGCTGCAGATCATTGTCTATGCGGTTGGTCATCCTCAGTGGTGGATGCTGCAGGTCATTGTCTATGTGGTTGGTCATCCTCAGTGGTGGATGCTGCAGATCATTGTCTATGTGCTCGGTCATCCTCAGTGGTGGATGCTGCAGGTCATTGTCTATGTGCTCGGTCATCCTCAGTGGTGGATGCTGCAGGTCATTGTCTATGTGCTCGGTCATCCTCAGTGGTGGATGCTGCAGGTCATTGTCTATGTGCTTGGTCATCCTCAGTGGTGGATGCTGCAGGTCATTGTCTATGTGCTCGGTCATCCTCAGTGGTGGATGCTGCAGATCATTGTCTATGCGCTCGGTAATCCTCAGTGGTGGATGCTGCAGGTCATTGTCTATGTGCTCGGTCATCCTCAGTGGTGGATTCTGCAGGTTATTGTCTATGTGCTCGGTCATCCTCAGTGGTGGATGCTGCAGATCATTGTCTATGTGCTCGGTCATCCTCAGTGGTGGATGCTGCAGGTCATTGTCTATGTGCTTGGTCATCCTCAGTGGTGGATGCTGCAGGTCATTGTCTATGTGCTCGGTCATCCTCAGTGGTGGATGCTGCAGGTCATTGTCTATGTGCTCGGTCATCCTCAGTGGTGGATGCTGCAGGTCATTGTCTATGTGGTCGGTCATCCTCAGTGGTGGATGCTGCAGGTTATTGTCTATATGGTCGGTCATCCTCAGTGGTGGATGCTGCAGGTCATTGTCTATGTGGTCGGTCATCCTCAGTGGTCGATGCTGCAGGTCATTGTCTATGTGCTCGGTCATCCTCAGTGGTGGATGCTGCAGGTCATTGTCTATGTGCTCGGTCATCCTCAGTGGTGGATGCTGCAGGTCATTGTCTATGCGCTCGGTCATCCTCATTGGTAGATGCTGCAGGTCATTGTCTATGCGGTTGGTCATCCTCAGTGGTGGATGCTGCAGGTCATTGTCTATGTGCTTGGTCATCCTCAGTGGTGGAAGCTGCAGGTCATTGTCTATGTGCTTGGTCATCCTCAGTGGTGGATGCTGCAGGTCATTGTCTATGTGCTCGGTCATCCTCAGTGGTGGATGCTGCAGGTCATTGTCTATGTGCTCGGTCATCCTCAGTGGTGGATGCTGCAGGTCATTGTCTATGTGCTCGGTCATCCTCAGTGGTGGATGCTGCAGGTTATTGTCTATATGGTCGGTCATCCTCAGTGGTGGATGCTGCAGGTCATTGTCTATGTGGTCATTCATCCTCAGTGGTGGATGCTGCAGGTCATTGTCTATGTGCTCGGTCATCCTCAGTGGTGGATGCTGCAGGTCATTGTCTATGTGGTCGGTCATCCTCAGTGGTGGATGCTGCAGGTTATTGTCTATATGGCCGGTCATCCTCAGTGGTGGATGCTGCAGGTTATTGTCTATATGGTCGGTCATCCTCAGTGGTGGATGCTGCAGGTCATTGTCTATGTGGTCGGTCATCCTCAGTGGTGGATGCTGCAGGTCATTGTCTATGTGCTCGGTCATCCTCAGTGGTGGATGCTGCAGGTCATTGTCTATGTGCTCGGTCATCCTCAGTGGTGGATGCTGCAGGTCATTGTCTATGCGCTCGGTCATCCTCAGTGGTGGATGCTGCAGATCATTGTCTATGCGGTTGGTCATCCTCAGTGGTGGATGCTGCAGGTCATTGTCTATGTGGTTGGTCATCCTCAGTGGTGGATGCTGCAGATCATTGTCTATGTGCTCGGTCATCCTCAGTGGTGGATGCTGCAGGTCATTGTCTATGTGCTCGGTCATCCTCAGTGGTGGATGCTGCAGGTCATTGTCTATGTGCTCGGTCATCCTCAGTGGTGGATGCTGCAGGTCATTGTCTATGTGCTTGGTCATCCTCAGTGGTGGATGCTGCAGGTCATTGTCTATGTGCTCGGTCATCCTCAGTGGTGGATGCTGCAGATCATTGTCTATGCGCTCGGTAATCCTCAGTGGTGGATGCTGCAGGTCATTGTCTATGTGCTCAGTCATCCTCAGTGGTGGATTCTGCAGGTTATTGTCTATGTGCTCGGTCATCCTCAGTGGTGGATGCTGCAGATCATTGTCTATGTGCTCGGTCATCCTCAGTGGTGGATGCTGCAGGTCATTGTCTATGTGCTTGGTCATCCTCAGTGGTGGATGCTGCAGGTCATTGTCTATGTGCTCGGTCATCCTCAGTGGTGGATGCTGCAGGTCATTGTCTATGTGCTCGGTCATCCTCAGTGGTGGATGCTGCAGGTCATTGTCTATGTGGTCGGTCATCCTCAGTGGTGGATGCTGCAGGTTATTGTCTATATGGTCGGTCATCCTCAGTGGTGGATGCTGCAGGTCATTGTCTATGTGGTCGGTCATCCTCAGTGGTCGATGCTGCAGGTCATTGTCTATGTGCTCGGTCATCCTCAGTGGTGGATGCTGCAGGTCATTGTCTATGTGCTCGGTCATCCTCAGTGGTGGATGCTGCAGGTCATTGTCTATGCGCTCGGTCATCCTCATTGGTAGATGCTGCAGGTCATTGTCTATGCGGTTGGTCATCCTCAGTGGTGGATGCTGCAGGTCATTGTCTATGTGGTTGGTCATCCTCAGTGGTGGATGCTGCAGATCATTGTCTATGTGGTCGGTCATCCTCAGTGGTGGATGCTGCAGGTCATTGTCTATGTGCTCGGTCATCCTCAGTGGTGGAGGCTGCAGGTCATTGTCTATGTGCTCAGTCATCCTCAGTGGTGGATGCTGCAGGTCATTGTCTATGTGCTCGGTCATCCTCAGTGGTGGAGGCTGCAGGTCATTGTCTATGTGGTCGGTCATCCTCAGTGGTGGATGCTGCAGGTCATTGTCTATGTGGTCGGTCATCCTCAGTGGTGGATGCTGCAGGTTATTGTCTATGCCCTCGGTCATCCTCAGTGGTGGAGGCTGCAGGTCATTGTCTATGCGCTCGGTCATTCTCAGTGGTGGATGCTCCTGGTCATTGTCTATGTGGTCGGTCATCCTCAGTGGTGGATGCTGCAGGTCATTGTCTATGCGGTCGGTCATCCTCAGTGGTGGAGGCTGCAGGTCATTGTCTATGCGTTCGGTCATCCTCAGTGGTGGAAGCTGCAGGTCATTGTCTATATGCTCGGTCATCCTCAGTGGTGGATGCTGCAGGTCATTGTCTAAGTGGTTGGTTAATCTGTACTTATTGTCTCCAGAGTGCCGCTATCTGTACTTGTAGTCTCCAGAGTGCCGCTATCTGTACTTGTTGTCTCCAGAGTGCCGCTATCTGTACTTGTTGTCTCCAGAGTGCCGCTATCTGTACTTGTTGTCTCCAGAGTGCCGCTATCTGTACTTGTTGTCTCCAGAGTGCCGCTATCTGTACTTAGTGTCTCCAGAGTGCCGCTATCTGTACTCAGTGTCTCCAGAGTGCCGCTATCTGTACTCAGTGTCTCCAGAGTGCCGCTATCTGTACTCAGTGTCTCCAGAGTGCCGCTATCTGTACTTGTTGTCTCCAGAGTGCCGCTATCTGTACTTGTTGTCTCCAGAGTGCGCAATCTGTACTTGTTGCCTCCAGAGTGCCGCTATCTGTACTTAGGGTCTCCAGAGTGCCGCTATCTGTACTTGTTGCCTCCAGAGTGCCGCTATCTGTACTCAGTGTCTCCAGAGTGCCGCTATCTGTACTTGTTGCCTCCAGAGTGCCGCTATCTGTACTCAGTGTCTCCAGAGTGCCGCTATCTGTACTCAGTGTCTCCAGAGTGCCGCTATCTGTACTCAGTGTCTCCAGAGTGCCGCTATCTGTACTCAGTGTCTCCAGAGTGCCGCTATCTGTACTCAGTGTCTCCAGAGTGCCGCTATCTGTACTCGTTGCCTCCAGAGTGCCGCTATCTGTACTCAGTGTCTCCAGAGTGCCGCTATCTGTACTTGTTGCCTCCAGAGTGCCGCTATCTGTACTCAGTGTCTCCAGAGTGCCGCTATCTGTACTTGTTGCCTCCAGAGTGCCGCTATCTGTACTCAGTGTCTCCAGAGTGCCGCTATCTGTACTCAGTGTCTCCAGAGTGCCGCTATCTGTACTCAGTGTCTCCAGAGTGCCGCTATCTGTACTCAGTGTCTCCAGAGTGCCGCTATCTGTACTCAGTGTCTCCAGAGTGCCGCTATCTGTACTTGTTGTCTCCAGAGTGCGCAATCTGTACTCAGTGTCTCCAGAGTGCGCAATCTGTACTCAGTGTCTCCAGAGTGCCGCTATCTGTACTCAGTGTCTCCAGAGTGCCGCTATCTGTACTCAGTGTCTCCAGAGTGCCGCTATCTGTACTCGTTGCCTCCAGAGTGCCGCTATCTGTACTTAGGGTCTCCAGAGTGCCGCTATCTGTACTTGTTGCCTCCAGAGTGCCGCTATCTGTACTCAGTGTCTCCAGAGTGCCGCTATCTGTACTTGTTGCCTCCAGAGTGCCGCTATCTGTACTTATTGTCTCCAGAGTGCCGCTATCTGTACTTGTTGCCTCCAGAGTGCCGCTATCTGTACTCAGTGTCTCCAGAGTGCCGCTATCTGTACTCAGTGTCTCCAGAGTGCCGCTATCTGTACTCAGTGTCTCCAGAGTGCCGCTATCTGAACTCAGTGTCTCCAGAGTGCCGCTATCTGTACTTGTTGCCTCCAGAGTGCCGCTATCTGTACTTGTTGCCTCCGGAGTGCCGCTATCTGTACTTGTTGCCTCCAGAGTGCCGCTATCTGTACTTGTTGCCTCCAGAGTGCCGCTATCTGTACTTGTTGCCTCCAGAGTGCCGCTATCTGTACTCAGTGTCTCCAGAGTGCCGCTATCTGTACTCAGTGTCTCCAGAGTGCCGCTATCTGTACTTGTTGTCTCCAGAGTGCCGCTATCTGTACTTGTTGCCTCCAGAGTGCCGCTATCTGTACTTGTTGCCTCCAGAGTGCCGCTATCTGTACTCAGTGTCTCCAGAGTGCCGCTATCTGTACTCAGTGTCTCCAGAGTGCCGCTATCTGTACTCAGTGTCTCCAGAGTGCCGCTATCTGTACTCAGTGTCTCCAGAGTGCCGCTATCTGTACTCAGTGTCTCCAGAGTGCCGCTATCTGTACTCAGTGTCTCGAGAGTGCCGCTATCTGTACTTGTTGTCTCCAGAGTGCCGCTATCTGTACTTGTTGTCTCCAGAGTGCCGCTATCTGTACTTGTTGTCTCCAGAGTGCCGCTATCTGTACTTGTTGTCTCCAGAGTGCCGCTATCTGTACTCAGTGTCTCCAGAGTGCCGCTATCTGTACTCAGTGTCTCCAGAGTGCCGCTATCTGTACTTGTTGTCTCCAGAGTGCCGCTATCTGTACTTAGTGTCTCCAGAGTGTCGCTATCTGTTCTTGTTGTCTCCAGAGTGCCGCTATCTGTACTCAGTGTCTCCAGAGTGCCGCTATCTGTACTAAGTGTCTTTCTATTGCTGCTGGAGACTTCTTCTTTTACTGATGTCACCACTGATTTTTCAGTCTAAACATTGTCACCATCTAGACTATGAATGTGGCGAGGGCTCTTCTCGAACACATTCCTGATGAGTAAATAAATGTTTTGTTACTGATGGTAGACTTTATTTCACATTCTGCGGGCAGGAACATACTAGACTGTAAGGGGTTAGTGATTAGGATTTCTTTCTCTGAATATTAAAAATTAAGTCCAAAGATTAATCCATAAGAAATTTGAATTGGGTTGTAAAGTTTTTTAAAGACCTTGTGATTTAGGAAGGTCTGTAGAGCACCCGTGTTCCTTACGTGTCATACAGTGTGACGGTCCGAGCGCCATTACTGATGTTTACCAGGCAGCAAGCGCATGGAGTGTCGCCCAAGGTTTGCCATCTCACGTTGGATGCATCAATGTTCCTCTTGGAGAAATCTGACATGATGAAGCTATGGAGCAGTGATATTGAAAGGAATTAGTTTGGAAAGGTTGCAAAATATCAGGGGGATGAAAACAGAGAAGTAGCACTGTCCTGAGAGTGCAGGTAATATGAGGAGGATGAAAACAGAGAAGTAGTACTGTCCTGAGAGTGCAGGTAATATGAGGAGGATGAAGATAGAGAAGTAGTACTGTCCTGAGAGTGCTGGTAATATGAGAAGGATGAAGATAGAGAAGTAGTACTGTCCTGAGAGTGCAGGTAATATGAGGAGGATGAAGATAGAGAAGTAGTACTGACCTGAGAGTGCAGGTAATATGAGGAGGATGAGGATAGAGAAGTAGTACTGTCCTGAGAGTGCAGGTAATACGAGGAGGATGAAGATAGAGAAGTAGTACTGTCCTGAGAGTGCTGGTAATACGAGGAGGATGAAGATAGAGAAGTAGTACTGTCCTGAGAGTGCAGGTAATATGAGGAGGATGAAAACAGAGAAGTAGTACTGTCCTGAGAGTGCAGGTAATATGAGGAGGATGAAAACAGAGAAGTAGTACTGTCCTGAGAGTGCAGGTAATATGAGGAGGATGAAGATAGAGAAGTAGTACTGTCCTGAGAGTGCAGGTAATATGAGGAGGATGAAGATAGAGAAGTAGTACTGTCCTGAGAGTGCAGGTAATATGAGGAGGATGAAGGTAGAGAAGTAGTACTGACCTGAGAGTGCAGGTAATATGAGGAGGATGAGGATAGAGAAGTAGTACTGTCCTGAGAGTGCAGGTAATATGAGGAGGATGAAGATAGAGAAGTAGTACTGTCCTGAGAGTGCAGGTAATATGAGGAGGATGAAGGTAGAGAAGTAGTACTTTCCTGAGAGTGCAGGTAATATGAGGAGGATGAAGATAGAGAAGTAGTACTGTCCTGAGAGTGCAGGTAATATGAGGAGGATGAAGATAGAGAAGTAGTACTGTCCTGAGAGTGCTAATTATATGAGGAGGATGAAGATAGAGAAGTAGTACTGTCCTGAGAGTGCAGGTAATATGAGGAGGATGAAGGTAGAGAAGTAGTACTGTCCTGAGAGTGCAGGTAATATGAGGAGGATGAAGGTAGAGAAGTAGTACTGTCCTGGGAGTGCTGGTAATATGAGGAGGATGAAGATAGAGAAGTAGTACTGACCTGAGAGTGCAGGTAATATGAGGAGGATGAAGATAGAGAAGTAGTACTGTCCTGAGAGTGCAGGTAATATGAGGAGGATGAAGGTAGAGAAGTAGTACTGTCCTGAGAGTGCTGGTAATATGAGGAGGATGAAGATAGAGAAGTAGTACTGTCCTGAGAGTGCAGGTAATATGAGGAGGATGAAGATAGAGAAGTAGTACTGTCCTGAGAGTGTAGGTAATATGAGGAGGATGAAGGTAGAGAAGTAGTACTGTCCTGAGAGTGCAGGTAATATGAGGAGGATGAAGATAGAGAAGTAGTACTGTCCTGAGAGTGCAGGTAATATGAGGAGGATGAAGATAGAGAAGTAGTACTGTCCTGAGAGTGCTGGTAATATGAGGAGGATGAAGATAGAGAAGTAGTACTGTCCTGAGAGTGCTGGTAATATGAGGAGGATGAAGATAGAGAAGTAGTACTGTCCTGAGAGTGCAGGTAATATGAGGAGGATGAAGATAGAGAAGTAGTACTGTCCTGAGAGTGCAGGTAATACGAGGAGGATGAAGATAGAGAAGTAGTACTGTCCTGAGAGTGCTGGTAATATGAGGAGGATGAAGACAGAGAAGTAGTACTGTCCTGAGAGTGCAGGTAATATGAGGAGGATGAAGATAGAGAAGTAGCACTGTCCTGAGAGTGCAGGTAATATGAGGAGGATGAAGATAGAGAAGTAGTACTGTCCTGAGAGTGCTGGTAATATGAGGAGGATGAAGATAGAGAAGTAGTACTGTCCTGAGAGTGCAGGTAATATGAGGAGGATGAAGGTAGAGAAGTAGTACTGTCCTGAGAGTGCAGGTAATATGAGGAGGATGAAGGTAGAGAAGTAGTATTGACCTGAGAGTGCTGGTAATATGAGGAGGATGAAGATAGAGAAGTAGTACTGTCCTGAGAGTGCAGGTAATATGAGGAGGATGAAGATAGAGAAGTAGTACTGTCCTGAGAGTGCAGGTAATATGAGGAGGATGAAGATAGAGAAGTAGTACTGTCCTGAGAGTGCTGGTAATATGAGGAGGATGAAGATAGAGAAGTAGTACTGTCCTGAGAGTGCTGGTAATATGAGGAGGATGAAGATAGAGAAGTAGTACTGTCCTGAGAGTGCAGGTAATATGAGGAGGATGAAGATAGAGAAGTAGTACTGTCCTGAGAGTGCAGGTAATACGAGGAGGATGAAGATAGAGAAGTAGTACTGTCCTGAGAGTGCTGGTAATACGAGGAGGATGAAGATAGAGAAGTAGTACTGTCCTGAGAGTGCAGGTAATACGAGGAGGATGAAGATAGAGAAGTAGTACTGTCTTGAGAGTGCAGGTAATACGAGGAGGATGAAGATAGAGAAGTAGTACTGTCCTGAGAGTGCAGGTAATATGAGGAGGATGAAGATAGAGAAGTAGTACTGTCCTGAGAGTGCAGGTAATATGAGGAGGATGAAGATAGAGAAGTAGTACTGTCCTGAGAGTGCTGGTAATATGAGGAGGATGAAGATAGAGAAGTAGTACTGACCTGAGAGTGCTGGTAATATGAGGAGGATGAAGGTAGAGAAGTAGTACTGACCTGAGAGTGCAGGTAATACGAGGAGGATGAAGGTAGAGAAGTAGTACTGTCCTGAGAGTGCAGGTAATACGAGGAGGATGAAGGTAGAGAAGTAGTACTGTCCTGAGAGTGCTGGTAATATGAGGAGGATGAAGATAGAGAAGTAGTACTGTCCTGAGAGTGCAGGTAATATGAGGAGGATGAAGATAGAGAAGTAGTACTGTCCTGAGAGTGCTGGTAATATGAGGAGGATGAAGATAGAGAAGTAGTACTGTCCTGAGAGTGCTAATTATATGAGGAGGATGAAGATAGAGAAGTAGTACTGTCCTGAGAGTGCAGGTAATATGAGGAGGATGAAGGTAGAGAAGTAGTACTGTCCTGAGAGTGCAGGTAATATGAGGAGGATGAAGGTAGAGAAGTAGTACTGTCCTGGGAGTGCTGGTAATATGAGGAGGATGAAGATAGAGAAGTAGTACTGACCTGAGAGTGCAGGTAATATGAGGAGGATGAAGATAGAGAAGTAGTACTGTCCTGAGAGTGCAGGTAATATGAGGAGGATGAAGGTAGAGAAGTAGTACTGTCCTGGGAGTGCAGGTAATATGAGGAGGATGAAGATAGAGAAGTAGTACTGTCCTGAGAGTGCAGGTAATATGACGAGGATGAAGATAGAGAAGTAGTACTGTCCTGAGAGTGCAGGTAATACGAGGAGGATGAAGATAGAGAAGTAGTACTGACCTGAGAGTGCAGGTAATACGAGGAGGATGAAGATAGAGAAGTAGTACTGTCCTGAGAGTGTAGGTAATATGAGGAGGATGAAGGTAGAGAAGTAGTACTGTCCTGAGAGTGCAGGTAATATGAGGAGGATGAAGGTAGAGAAGTAGTACTGTCCTGGGAGTGCTGGTAATATGAGGAGGATGAAGATAGAGAAGTAGTACTGTCCTGAGAGTGCTGGTAATATGAGGAAGATGAAGGTAGAGAAGTAGTACTGTCCTGAGAGTGCTGGTAATATGAGGAGGATGAAGATAGAGAAGTAGTACTGTCCTGAGAGTGCTGGTAATATGAGGAGGATGAAGATAGAGAAGTAGTACTGTCCTGAGAGTGCAGGTAATATGAGGAGGATGAAGATAGAGAAGTAGTACTGTCCTGAGAGTGCTGGTAATATGAGGAGGATGAAGATAGAGAAGTAGTACTGTCCTGAGAGTGCTAATAATATGAGGAGGATGAAGATAGAGAAGTAGTACTGTCCTGAGAGTGCTGGTAATATGAGGAGGATGAAGATAGAGAAGTAGTACTGTCCTGAGAGTGCTAATTATATGAGGAGGATGAAGATAGAGAAGTAGTACTGTCCTGAGAGTGCAGGTAATATGAGGAGGATGAAGGTAGAGAAGTAGTACTGTCCTGAGAGTGCAGGTAATATGAGGAGGATGAAGGTAGAGAAGTAGTACTGTCCTGGGAGTGCTGGTAATATGAGGAGGATGAAGATAGAGAAGTAGTACTATCCTGAGAGGGCAGGTAATACGAGGAGGATGAAGATAGAGAAGTAGTACTGTCCTGAGAGTGCAGGTAATATGAGGAGGATGAAGATAGAGAAGTAGTACTGTCCTGAGAGTGCAGGTAATATGAGAAGGATGAAGATAGAGAAGTAGTACTGTCCTGAGAGTGCTGGTAATATGAGGAGGATGAAGATAGAGAAGTAGTACTGACCTGAGAGTGCAGGTAATATGAGGAGGATGAAGATAGAGAAGTAGTACTGTCCTGAGAGTGCAGGTAATATGAGGAGGATGAAGGTAGAGAAGTAGTACTGTCCTGGGAGTGCTGGTAATATGAGGAGGATGAAGGTAGAGAAGTAGTACTGTCCTGAGAGTGCAGGTAATATGAGGAGGATGAAGGTAGAGAAGTAGTACTGTCCTGAGAGTGCAGGTAATATGAGGAGGATGAAGGTAGAGAAGTAGTACTGTCCTGAGAGTGCAGGTAATATGAGGAGGATGAAGGTAGAGAAGTAGTACTGTCCTGGGAGTGCTGGTAATATGAGGAGGATGAAGATAGAGAAGTAGTACTGTCCTGAGAGGGCAGGTAATACGAGGAGGATGAAGATAGAGAAGTAGTACTGTCCTGAGAGTGCAGGTAATATGAGGAGGATGAAGATAGAGAAGTAGTACTGTCCTGAGAGTGCAGGTAATATGAGAAGGATGAAGATAGAGAAGTAGTACTGTCCTGAGAGTGCTGGTAATATGAGGAGGATGAAGATAGAGAAGTAGTACTGACCTGAGAGTGCAGGTAATATGAGGAGGATGAAGATAGAGAAGTAGTACTGTCCTGAGAGTGCAGGTAATATGAGGAGGATGAAGGTAGAGAAGTAGTACTGTCCTGGGAGTGCTGGTAATATGAGGAGGATGAAGATAGAGAAGTAGTACTGACCTGAGAGTGCAGGTAATATGAGGAGGATGAAGATAGAGAAGTAGTACTGTCCTGAGAGTGTAGGTAATATGAGGAGGATGAAGGTAGAGAAGTAGTACTGTCCTGAGAGTGCTGGTAATATGAGGAGGATGAAGATAGAGAAGTAGTACTGTCCTGAGAGTGCTGGTAATATGAGGAGGATGAAGATAGAGAAGTAGTACTGTCCTGAGAGTGCTGGTAATATGAGGAGGATGAAGATAGAGAAGTAGTACTGTCCTGAGAGTGCTGGTAATATGAGGAGGAAGAAGATAGAGAAGTAGTACTGTCCTGAGAGTGCTAATAATATGAGGAGGATGAAGATAGAGAAGTAGTACTGTCCTGAGAGTGCTGGTAATATGAGGAGGATGAAGATAGAGAAGTAGTACTGTCCTGAGAGTGCTGGTAATATGAGGAGGATGAAGATAGAGAAGTAGTACTGTCCTGAGAGTGCAGGTAATATGAGGAGGATGAAGGTAGAGAAGTAGTATTGACCTGAGAGTGCTGGTAATATGAGGAGGATGAAGATAGAGAAGTAGTACTGTCCTGAGAGTGCAGGTAATATGAGGAGGATGAAGATAGAGAAGTAGTACTGTCCTGAGAGTGCAGGTAATATGAGGAGGATGAAGGTAGAGAAGTAGTATTGACCTGAGAGTGCTGGTAATATGAGGAGGATGAAGATAGAGAAGTAGTACTGTCCTGAGAGTGCAGGTAATATGAGGAGGATGAAGATAGAGAAGTAGTACTGTCCTGAGAGTGCAGGTAATATGAGGAGGATGAAGGTAGAGAAGTAGTATTGACCTGAGAGTGCTGGTAATATGAGGAGGATGAAGATAGAGAAGTAGTACTGTCCTGAGAGTGCTGGTAATATGAGGAGGATGAAGATAGAGAAGTAGTACTGTCCTGAGAGTGCAGGTAATATGAGGAGGATGAAGGTAGAGAAGTAGTATTGACCTGAGAGTGCTGGTAATATGAGGAGGATGAAGATAGAGAAGTAGTACTGTCCTGAGAGTGCAGGTAATATGAGGAGGATGAAGATAGAGAAGTAGTACTGTCCTGAGAGTGCATGTAATATGAGGAGGATGAAGGTAGAGAAGTAGTATTGACCTGAGAGTGCTGGTAATATGAGGAGGATGAAGATAGAGAAGTAGTACTGTCCTGAGAGTGCAGGTAATATGAGGAGGATGAAGATAGAGAAGTAGTACTGTCCTGAGAGTGCAGGTAATATGAGAAGGATGAAGGTAGAGAAGTAGTACTGTCCTGAGAGTGCTGGTAATATGAGGAGGATGAAGGTAGAGAAGTAGTACTGTCCTGAGAGTGCAGGTAATATGAGGAGGATGAAGATAGAGAAGTAGTACTGTCCTGAGAGTGCTGGTAATATGAGGAGGATGAAGATAGAGAAGTAGTACTGTCCTGAGAGTGCAGGTAATATGAGGAGGATGAAGATAGAGAAGTAGTACTGTCCTGAGAGGGCAGGTAATATGGGGAGGATGAAGATAGAGAAGTAGTACTGTCCTGAGAGTGCAGGTAATATGAGGAGGATGAAGGTAGAGAAGTAGTACTGTCCTGAGAGTGCAGGAAATATGAGGAGGATGAAGATAGAGAAGTAGTACTGTCCTGAGAGTGCAGGTAATATGAGGAGGATGAAGATAGAGAAGTAGTACTGTCCTGAGAGTGCTGGTAATATGAGAAGGATGAAGATAGAGAAGTAGTACTGTCCTGAGAGTGCTGGTAATATGAGAAGGATGAAGATAGAGAAGTAGTACTGTCCTGAGAGTGCAGGTAATATGAGGAGGATGAAGGTAGAGAAGTAGTACTGACCTGAGAGTGCAGGTAATATGAGGAGGATGAAGATAGAGAAGTAGTACTGTCCTGAGAGTGCTGGTAATATGAGGAGGATGAAGATAGAGAAGTAGTACTGTCCTGAGAGTGCTGGTAATATGAGGAGGATGAAGATAGAGAAGTAGTACTGACCTGAGAGTGCAGGTAATATGAGGAGGATGAAGATAGAGAAGTAGTACTGTCCTGAGAGTGCAGGTAATATAAGGAGGATGAAGATAGAGAAGTAGTACTGTCCTGAGAGTGCAGGTAATATGACGAGGATGAAGATAGAGAAGTAGTACTGTCCTGAGAGTGCAGGTAATATGAGGAGGATGAAGGTAGAAAAGTAGTACTGACCTGAGAGTGCAGGTAATATGAGGAGGATGAAGATAGAGAAGTAGTACTGTCCTGAGAGTGCAGGTAATATGAGGAGGATGAAGATAGAGAAGTAGTACTGTCCTGAGAGTGCTGGTAATATGAGGAGGATGAAGATAGAGAAGTAGTACTGTCCTGAGAGTGCAGGTAATATGAGGAGGATGAAGGTAGAGAAGTAGTACTGTCCTGAGAGTGCAGGTAATATGAGGAGGATGAAGGTAGAGAAGTAGTATTGACCTGAGAGTGCTGGTAATATGAGGAGGATGAAGATAGAGAAGTAGTACTGTCCTGAGAGTGCAGGTAATATGAGGAGGATGAAGATAGAGAAGTAGTACTGTCCTGAGAGTGCAGGTAATATGAGGAGGATGAAGATAGAGAAGTAGTACTGTCCTGAGAGTGCTGGTAATATGAGGAGGATGAAGATAGAGAAGTAGTACTGTCCTGAGAGTGCAGGTAATATGAGGAGGATGAAGATAGAGAAGTAGTACTGTCCTGAGAGGGCAGGTAATATGGGGAGGATGAAGATAGAGAAGTAGTACTGTCCTGAGAGTGCAGGTAATATGAGGAGGATGAAGGTAGAGAAGTAGTACTGACCTGAGAGTGCAGGTAATATGAGGAGGATGAAGATAGAGAAGTAGTACTGTCCTGAGAGTGCTGGTAATATGAGGAGGATGAAGATAGAGAAGTAGTACTGTCCTGAGAGTGCTGGTAATATGAGGAGGATGAAGATAGAGAAGTAGTACTGACCTGAGAGTGCAGGTAATATGAGGAGGATGAAGATAGAGAAGTAGTACTGTCCTGAGAGTGCTGGTAATACGAGGAGGATGAAGATAGAGAAGTAGTACTGTCCTGAGAGTGCAGGTAATACGAGGAGGATGAAGATAGAGAAGTAGTACTGTCTTGAGAGTGCAGGTAATACGAGGAGGATGAAGATAGAGAAGTAGTACTGTCCTGAGAGTGCAGGTAATATGAGGAGGATGAAGATAGAGAAGTAGTACTGTCCTGAGAGTGCAGGTAATATGAGGAGGATGAAGATAGAGAAGTAGTACTGTCCTGAGAGTGCTGGTAATATGAGGAGGATGAAGATAGAGAAGTAGTACTGACCTGAGAGTGCTGGTAATATGAGGAGGATGAAGGTAGAGAAGTAGTACTGACCTGAGAGTGCAGGTAATACGAGGAGGATGAAGGTAGAGAAGTAGTACTGTCCTGAGAGTGCAGGTAATACGAGGAGGATGAAGGTAGAGAAGTAGTACTGTCCTGAGAGTGCTGGTAATATGAGGAGGATGAAGATAGAGAAGTAGTACTGTCCTGAGAGTGCAGGTAATATGAGGAGGATGAAGATAGAGAAGTAGTACTGTCCTGAGAGTGCTGGTAATATGAGGAGGATGAAGATAGAGAAGTAGTACTGTCCTGAGAGTGCTAATTATATGAGGAGGATGAAGATAGAGAAGTAGTACTGTCCTGAGAGTGCAGGTAATATGAGGAGGATGAAGGTAGAGAAGTAGTACTGTCCTGAGAGTGCAGGTAATATGAGGAGGATGAAGGTAGAGAAGTAGTACTGTCCTGGGAGTGCTGGTAATATGAGGAGGATGAAGATAGAGAAGTAGTACTGACCTGAGAGTGCAGGTAATATGAGGAGGATGAAGATAGAGAAGTAGTACTGTCCTGAGAGTGCAGGTAATATGAGGAGGATGAAGGTAGAGAAGTAGTACTGTCCTGGGAGTGCAGGTAATATGAGGAGGATGAAGATAGAGAAGTAGTACTGTCCTGAGAGTGCAGGTAATATGACGAGGATGAAGATAGAGAAGTAGTACTGTCCTGAGAGTGCAGGTAATACGAGGAGGATGAAGATAGAGAAGTAGTACTGACCTGAGAGTGCAGGTAATACGAGGAGGATGAAGATAGAGAAGTAGTACTGTCCTGAGAGTGTAGGTAATATGAGGAGGATGAAGGTAGAGAAGTAGTACTGTCCTGAGAGTGCAGGTAATATGAGGAGGATGAAGGTAGAGAAGTAGTACTGTCCTGGGAGTGCTGGTAATATGAGGAGGATGAAGATAGAGAAGTAGTACTGTCCTGAGAGTGCTGGTAATATGAGGAGGATGAAGATAGAGAAGTAGTACTGTCCTGAGAGTGCAGGTAATATGAGGAGGATGAAGATAGAGAAGTAGTACTGTCCTGAGAGTGCTGGTAATATGAGGAGGATGAAGATAGAGAAGTAGTACTGTCCTGAGAGTGCTAATAATATGAGGAGGATGAAGATAGAGAAGTAGTACTGTCCTGAGAGTGCTGGTAATATGAGGAGGATGAAGATAGAGAAGTAGTACTGTCCTGAGAGTGCTAATTATATGAGGAGGATGAAGATAGAGAAGTAGTACTGTCCTGAGAGTGCAGGTAATATGAGGAGGATGAAGGTAGAGAAGTAGTACTGTCCTGAGAGTGCAGGTAATATGAGGAGGATGAAGGTAGAGAAGTAGTACTGTCCTGGGAGTGCTGGTAATATGAGGAGGATGAAGATAGAGAAGTAGTACTATCCTGAGAGGGCAGGTAATACGAGGAGGATGAAGATAGAGAAGTAGTACTGTCCTGAGAGTGCAGGTAATATGAGGAGGATGAAGATAGAGAAGTAGTACTGTCCTGAGAGTGCAGGTAATATGAGAAGGATGAAGATAGAGAAGTAGTACTGTCCTGAGAGTGCTGGTAATATGAGGAGGATGAAGATAGAGAAGTAGTACTGACCTGAGAGTGCAGGTAATATGAGGAGGATGAAGATAGAGAAGTAGTACTGTCCTGAGAGTGCAGGTAATATGAGGAGGATGAAGGTAGAGAAGTAGTACTGTCCTGGGAGTGCTGGTAATATGAGGAGGATGAAGGTAGAGAAGTAGTACTGTCCTGAGAGTGCAGGTAATATGAGGAGGATGAAGGTAGAGAAGTAGTACTGTCCTGAGAGTGCAGGTAATATGAGGAGGATGAAGGTAGAGAAGTAGTACTGTCCTGAGAGTGCAGGTAATATGAGGAGGATGAAGGTAGAGAAGTAGTACTGTCCTGGGAGTGCTGGTAATATGAGGAGGATGAAGATAGAGAAGTAGTACTGTCCTGAGAGGGCAGGTAATACGAGGAGGATGAAGATAGAGAAGTAGTACTGTCCTGAGAGTGCAGGTAATATGAGGAGGATGAAGATAGAGAAGTAGTACTGTCCTGAGAGTGCAGGTAATATGAGAAGGATGAAGATAGAGAAGTAGTACTGTCCTGAGAGTGCTGGTAATATGAGGAGGATGAAGATAGAGAAGTAGTACTGACCTGAGAGTGCAGGTAATATGAGGAGGATGAAGATAGAGAAGTAGTACTGTCCTGAGAGTGCAGGTAATATGAGGAGGATGAAGGTAGAGAAGTAGTACTGTCCTGGGAGTGCTGGTAATATGAGGAGGATGAAGATAGAGAAGTAGTACTGACCTGAGAGTGCAGGTAATATGAGGAGGATGAAGATAGAGAAGTAGTACTGTCCTGAGAGTGTAGGTAATATGAGGAGGATGAAGGTAGAGAAGTAGTACTGTCCTGAGAGTGCTGGTAATATGAGGAGGATGAAGATAGAGAAGTAGTACTGTCCTGAGAGTGCTGGTAATATGAGGAGGATGAAGATAGAGAAGTAGTACTGTCCTGAGAGTGCTGGTAATATGAGGAGGATGAAGATAGAGAAGTAGTACTGTCCTGAGAGTGCTGGTAATATGAGGAGGAAGAAGATAGAGAAGTAGTACTGTCCTGAGAGTGCTAATAATATGAGGAGGATGAAGATAGAGAAGTAGTACTGTCCTGAGAGTGCTGGTAATATGAGGAGGATGAAGATAGAGAAGTAGTACTGTCCTGAGAGTGCAGGTAATATGAGGAGGATGAAGGTAGAGAAGTAGTATTGACCTGAGAGTGCTGGTAATATGAGGAGGATGAAGATAGAGAAGTAGTACTGTCCTGAGAGTGCAGGTAATATGAGGAGGATGAAGATAGAGAAGTAGTACTGTCCTGAGAGTGCAGGTAATATGAGGAGGATGAAGGTAGAGAAGTAGTATTGACCTGAGAGTGCTGGTAATATGAGGAGGATGAAGATAGAGAAGTAGTACTGTCCTGAGAGTGCTGGTAATATGAGGAGGATGAAGATAGAGAAGTAGTACTGTCCTGAGAGTGCAGGTAATATGAGGAGGATGAAGGTAGAGAAGTAGTATTGACCTGAGAGTGCTGGTAATATGAGGAGGATGAAGATAGAGAAGTAGTACTGTCCTGAGAGTGCAGGTAATATGAGGAGGATGAAGATAGAGAAGTAGTACTGTCCTGAGAGTGCATGTAATATGAGGAGGATGAAGGTAGAGAAGTAGTATTGACCTGAGAGTGCTGGTAATATGAGGAGGATGAAGATAGAGAAGTAGTACTGTCCTGAGAGTGCAGGTAATATGAGGAGGATGAAGATAGAGAAGTAGTACTGTCCTGAGAGTGCAGGTAATATGAGAAGGATGAAGGTAGAGAAGTAGTACTGTCCTGAGAGTGCTGGTAATATGAGGAGGATGAAGGTAGAGAAGTAGTACTGTCCTGAGAGTGCAGGTAATATGAGGAGGATGAAGATAGAGAAGTAGTACTGTCCTGAGAGTGCTGGTAATATGAGGAGGATGAAGATAGAGAAGTAGTACTGTCCTGAGAGTGCAGGTAATATGAGGAGGATGAAGATAGAGAAGTAGTACTGTCCTGAGAGGGCAGGTAATATGGGGAGGATGAAGATAGAGAAGTAGTACTGTCCTGAGAGTGCAGGTAATATGAGGAGGATGAAGGTAGAGAAGTAGTACTGTCCTGAGAGTGCAGGAAATATGAGGAGGATGAAGATAGAGAAGTAGTACTGTCCTGAGAGTGCAGGTAATATGAGGAGGATGAAGATAGAGAAGTAGTACTGTCCTGAGAGTGCTGGTAATATGAGAAGGATGAAGATAGAGAAGTAGTACTGTCCTGAGAGTGCAGGTAATATGAGGAGGATGAAGGTAGAGAAGTAGTACTGTCCTGAGAGTGCTGGTAATATGAGGAGGATGAAGATAGAGAAGTAGTACTGTCCTGAGAGTGCTGGTAATATGAGGAGGATGAAGATAGAGAAGTAGTACTGACCTGAGAGTGCAGGTAATATGAGGAGGATGAAGATAGAGAAGTAGTACTGTCCTGAGAGTGCAGGTAATATGAGGAGGATGAAGATAGAGAAGTAGTACTGTCCTGAGAGTGCAGGTAATATGACGAGGATGAAGATAGAGAAGTAGTACTGTCCTGAGAGTGCAGGTAATATGAGGAGGATGAAGGTAGAAAAGTAGTACTGACCTGAGAGTGCAGGTAATATGAGGAGGATGAAGATAGAGAAGTAGTACTGTCCTGAGAGTGCAGGTAATATGAGGAGGATGAAGATAGAGAAGTAGTACTGTCCTGAGAGTGCTGGTAATATGAGGAGGATGAAGATAGAGAAGTAGTACTGTCCTGAGAGTGCAGGTAATATGAGGAGGATGAAGGTAGAGAAGTAGTACTGTCCTGAGAGTGCAGGTAATATGAGGAGGATGAAGGTAGAGAAGTAGTATTGACCTGAGAGTGCTGGTAATATGAGGAGGATGAAGATAGAGAAGTAGTACTGTCCTGAGAGTGCAGGTAATATGAGGAGGATGAAGATAGAGAAGTAGTACTGTCCTGAGAGTGCAGGTAATATGAGGAGGATGAAGATAGAGAAGTAGTACTGTCCTGAGAGTGCTGGTAATATGAGGAGGATGAAGATAGAGAAGTAGTACTGTCCTGAGAGTGCAGGTAATATGAGGAGGATGAAGATAGAGAAGTAGTACTGTCCTGAGAGGGCAGGTAATATGGGGAGGATGAAGATAGAGAAGTAGTACTGTCCTGAGAGTGCAGGTAATATGAGGAGGATGAAGGTAGAGAAGTAGTACTGACCTGAGAGTGCAGGTAATATGAGGAGGATGAAGATAGAGAAGTAGTACTGTCCTGAGAGTGCTGGTAATATGAGGAGGATGAAGATAGAGAAGTAGTACTGTCCTGAGAGTGCTGGTAATATGAGGAGGATGAAGATAGAGAAGTAGTACTGACCTGAGAGTGCAGGTAATATGAGGAGGATGAAGATAGAGAAGTAGTACTGTCCTGAGAGTGCAGGTAATATGAGGAGGATGAAGATAGAGAAGTAGTACTGACCTGAGAGTGCAGGTAATATGAGGAGGATGAAGATAGAGAAGTAGTACTGTCCTGAGAGTGCAGGTAATATGAGGAGGATGAAGATAGAGAAGTAGTACTGTCCTGAGAGTGCAGGTAATATGACGAGGATGAAGATAGAGAAGTAGTACTGTCCTGAGAGTGCAGGTAATACGACGAGGATGAAGATAGAGAAGTAGTACTGTCCTGAGAGTGCAGGTAATACGAGGAGGATGAAGATAGAGAAGTAGTACTGACCTGAGAGTGCAGGTAATACGAGGAGGATGAAGATAGAGAAGTAGTACTGTCCTGAGAGTGTAGGTAATATGAGGAGGATGAAGGTAGAGAAGTAGTACTGTCCTGAGAGTGCAGGTAATATGAGGAGGATGAAGGTAGAGAAGTAGTACTGTCCTGGGAGTGCTGGTAATATGAGGAGGATGAAGATAGAGAAGTAGTACTGTCCTGAGAGTGCTGGTAATATGAGGAAGATGAAGGTAGAGAAGTAGTACTGTCCTGAGAGTGCTGGTAATATGAGGAGGATGAAGATAGAGAAGTAGTACTGTCCTGAGAGTGCTGGTAATATGAGGAGGATGAAGATAGAGAAGTAGTACTGTCCTGAGAGTGCAGGTAATATGAGGAGGATGAAGATAGAGAAGTAGTACTGTCCTGAGAGTGCAGGTAATATGAGGAGGATGAAGATAGAGAAGTAGTACTGTCCTGAGAGTGCTGGTAATATGAGGAGGATGAAGATAGAGAAGTAGTACTGTCCTGAGAGTGCTGGTAATATGAGGAGGATGAAGATAGAGAAGTAGTACTGTCCTGAGAGTGCAGGTAATATGAGGAGGATGAAGATAGAGAAGTAGTACTGTCCTGAGAGTGCAGGTAATACGAGGAGGATGAAGATAGAGAAGTAGTACTGTCCTGAGAGTGCTGGTAATACGAGGAGGATGAAGATAGAGAAGTAGTACTGTCCTGAGAGTGCAGGTAATACGAGGAGGATGAAGATAGAGAAGTAGTACTGTCTTGAGAGTGCAGGTAATACGAGGAGGATGAAGATAGAGAAGTAGTACTGTCCTGAGAGTGCAGGTAATATGAGGAGGATGAAGATAGAGAAGTAGTACTGTCCTGAGAGTGCAGGTAATATGAGGAGGATGAAGATAGAGAAGTAGTACTGTCCTGAGAGTGCTGGTAATATGAGGAGGATGAAGATAGAGAAGTAGTACTGACCTGAGAGTGCTGGTAATATGAGGAGGATGAAGGTAGAGAAGTAGTACTGACCTGAGAGTGCAGGTAATACGAGGAGGATGAAGGTAGAGAAGTAGTACTGTCCTGAGAGTGCAGGTAATACGAGGAGGATGAAGGTAGAGAAGTAGTACTGTCCTGAGAGTGCTGGTAATATGAGGAGGATGAAGATAGAGAAGTAGTACTGTCCTGAGAGTGCAGGTAATATGAGGAGGATGAAGATAGAGAAGTAGTACTGTCCTGAGAGTGCAGGTAATATGAGGAGGATGAAGGTAGAGAAGTAGTACTGTCCTGAGAGTGCAGGTAATATGAGGAGGATGAAGGTAGAGAAGTAGTACTGTCCTGGGAGTGCTGGTAATATGAGGAGGATGAAGATAGAGAAGTAGTACTGACCTGAGAGTGCAGGTAATATGAGGAGGATGAAGATAGAGAAGTAGTACTGTCCTGAGAGTGCAGGTAATATGAGGAGGATGAAGGTAGAGAAGTAGTACTGTCCTGGGAGTGCAGGTAATATGAGGAGGATGAAGATAGAGAAGTAGTACTGTCCTGAGAGTGCAGGTAATATGACGAGGATGAAGATAGAGAAGTAGTACTGTCCTGAGAGTGCAGGTAATACGAGGAGGATGAAGATAGAGAAGTAGTACTGACCTGAGAGTGCAGGTAATACGAGGAGGATGAAGATAGAGAAGTAGTACTGTCCTGAGAGTGTAGGTAATATGAGGAGGATGAAGGTAGAGAAGTAGTACTGTCCTGAGAGTGCAGGTAATATGAGGAGGATGAAGGTAGAGAAGTAGTACTGTCCTGGGAGTGCTGGTAATATGAGGAGGATGAAGATAGAGAAGTAGTACTGTCCTGAGAGTGCTGGTAATATGAGGAAGATGAAGGTAGAGAAGTAGTACTGTCCTGAGAGTGCTGGTAATATGAGGAGGATGAAGATAGAGAAGTAGTACTGTCCTGAGAGTGCAGGTAATATGAGGAGGATGAAGATAGAGAAGTAGTACTGTCCTGAGAGTGCTGGTAATATGAGGAAGATGAAGATAGAGAAGTAGTACTGTCCTGAGAGTGCAGGTAATATGAGGAGGATGAAGGTAGAGAAGTAGTACTGTCCTGGGAGTGCTGGTAATATGAAGAGGATGAAGATAGAGAAGTAGTACTGTCCTGAGAGTGAAGGTAATATGAGGAGGATGAAGATAGAGAAGTAGTACTGTCCTGAGAGTGCAGGTAATATGAGGAGGATGAAGATAGAGAAGTAGTACTGTCCTGAGAGTGCTGGTAATATGAGGAGGATGAAGATAGAGAAGTAGTACTGTCCTGAGAGTGCTAATAATATGAGGAGGATGAAGATAGAGAAGTAGTACTGTCCTGAGAGTGCTGGTAATATGAGGAGGATGAAGATAGAGAAGTAGTACTGTCCTGAGAGTGCTAATTATATGAGGAGGATGAAGATAGAGAAGTAGTACTGTCCTGAGAGTGCAGGTAATATGAGGAGGATGAAGGTAGAGAAGTAGTACTGTCCTGAGAGTGCAGGTAATATGAGGAGGATGAAGGTAGAGAAGTAGTACTGTCCTGGGAGTGCTGGTAATATGAGGAGGATGAAGATAGAGAAGTAGTACTATCCTGAGAGGGCAGGTAATACGAGGAGGATGAAGATAGAGAAGTAGTACTGTCCTGAGAGTGCAGGTAATATGAGGAGGATGAAGATAGAGAAGTAGTACTGTCCTGAGAGTGCAGGTAATATGAGAAGGATGAAGATAGAGAAGTAGTACTGTCCTGAGAGTGCTGGTAATATGAGGAGGATGAAGATAGAGAAGTAGTACTGACCTGAGAGTGCAGGTAATATGAGGAGGATGAAGATAGAGAAGTAGTACTGTCCTGAGAGTGCAGGTAATATGAGGAGGATGAAGGTAGAGAAGTAGTACTGTCCTGGGAGTGCTGGTAATATGAGGAGGATGAAGGTAGAGAAGTAGTACTGTCCTGAGAGTGCAGGTAATATGAGGAGGATGAAGGTAGAGAAGTAGTACTGTCCTGAGAGTGCAGGTAATATGAGGAGGATGAAGGTAGAGAAGTAGTACTGTCCTGGGAGTGCTGGTAATACGAGGAGGATGAAGATAGAGAAGTAGTACTGTCCTGAGAGGGCAGGTAATACGAGGAGGATGAAGATAGAGAAGTAGTACTGTCCTGAGAGTGCAGGTAATATGAGGAGGATGAAGATAGAGAAGTAGTACTGTCCTGAGAGTGCAGGTAATATGAGAAGGATGAAGATAGAGAAGTAGTACTGTCCTGAGAGTGCTGGTAATATGAGGAGGATGAAGATAGAGAAGTAGTACTGACCTGAGAGTGCAGGTAATATGAGGAGGATGAAGATAGAGAAGTAGTACTGTCCTGAGAGTGCAGGTAATATGAGGAGGATGAAGGTAGAGAAGTAGTACTGTCCTGGGAGTGCTGGTAATATGAGGAGGATGAAGATAGAGAAGTAGTACTGACCTGAGAGTGCAGGTAATATGAGGAGGATGAAGATAGAGAAGTAGTACTGTCCTGAGAGTGTAGGTAATATGAGGAGGATGAAGGTAGAGAAGTAGTACTGTCCTGAGAGTGCTGGTAATATGAGGATGAAGATAGAGAAGTAGTACTGTCCTGAGAGTGCTGGTAATATGAGGAGGATGAAGATAGAGAAGTAGTACTGTCCTGAGAGTGCTGGTAATATGAGGAGGATGAAGATAGAGAAGTAGTACTGTCCTGAGAGTGCTGGTAATATGAGGAGGAAGAAGATAGAGAAGTAGTACTGTCCTGAGAGTGCTAATAATATGAGGAGGATGAAGATAGAGAAGTAGTACTGTCCTGAGAGTGCTGGTAATATGAGGAGGATGAAGATAGAGAAGTAGTACTGTCCTGAGAGTGAAGGTAATATGAGGAGGATGAAGGTAGAGAAGTAGTATTGACCTGAGAGTGCTGGTAATATGAGGAGGATGAAGATAGAGAAGTAGTACTGTCCTGAGAGTGCAGGTAATATGAGGAGGATGAAGATAGAGAAGTAGTACTGTCCTGAGAGTGCAGGTAATATGAGGAGGATGAAGGTAGAGAAGTAGTATTGACCTGAGAGTGCTGGTAATATGAGGAGGATGAAGATAGAGAAGTAGTACTGTCCTGAGAGTGCTGGTAATATGAGGAGGATGAAGATAGAGAAGTAGTACTGTCCTGAGAGTGCAGGTAATATGAGGAGGATGAAGGTAGAGAAGTAGTATTGACCTGAGAGTGCTGGTAATATGAGGAGGATGAAGATAGAGAAGTAGTACTGTCCTGAGAGTGCAGGTAATATGAGGAGGATGAAGATAGAGAAGTAGTACTGTCCTGAGAGTGCAGGTAATATGAGGAGGATGAAGGTAGAGAAGTAGTACTGTCCTGAGAGTGCAGGTAATATGAGGAGGATGAAGGTAGAGAAGTAGTATTGACCTGAGAGTGCTGGTAATATGAGGAGGATGAAGATAGAGAAGTAGTACTGTCCTGAGAGTGCAGGTAATATGAGGAGGATGAAGATAGAGAAGTAGTACTGTCCTGAGAGTGCAGGTAATATGAGGAGGATGAAGATAGAGAAGTAGTACTGTCCTGAGAGTGCTGGTAATATGAGGAGGATGAAGATAGAGAAGTAGTACTGTCCTGAGAGTGCTGGTAATATGAGGAGGATGAAGATAGAGAAGTAGTACTGTCCTGAGAGTGCAGGTAATACGAGGAGGATGAAGATAGAGAAGTAGTACTGTCCTGAGAGTGCTGGTAATACGAGGAGGATGAAGATAGAGAAGTAGTACTGTCCTGAGAGTGCAGGTAATATGAGAAGGATGAAGATAGAGAAGTAGTACTGTCCTGAGAGTGCTGGTAATATGAGGAGGATGAAGATAGAGAAGTAGTACTGACCTGAGAGTGCAGGTAATATGAGGAGGATGAAGATAGAGAAGTAGTACTGTCCTGAGAGTGCAGGTAATATGAGGAGGATGAAGGTAGAGAAGTAGTACTGTCCTGGGAGTGCTGGTAATATGAGGAGGATGAAGGTAGAGAAGTAGTACTGTCCTGAGAGTGCAGGTAATATGAGGAGGATGAAGGTAGAGAAGTAGTACTGTCCTGAGAGTGCAGGTAATATGAGGAGGATGAAGGTAGAGAAGTAGTACTGTCCTGGGAGTGCTGGTAATATGAGGAGGATGAAGATAGAGAAGTAGTACTGTCCTGAGAGGGCAGGTAATACGAGGAGGATGAAGATAGAGAAGTAGTACTGTCCTGAGAGTGCAGGTAATATGAGGAGGATGAAGATAGAGAAGTAGTACTGTCCTGAGAGTGCAGGTAATATGAGAAGGATGAAGATAGAGAAGTAGTACTGTCCTGAGAGTGCTGGTAATATGAGGAGGATGAAGATAGAGAAGTAGTACTGACCTGAGAGTGCAGGTAATATGAGGAGGATGAAGATAGAGAAGTAGTACTGTCCTGAGAGTGCAGGTAATATGAGGAGGATGAAGGTAGAGAAGTAGTACTGTCCTGGGAGTGCTGGTAATATGAGGAGGATGAAGATAGAGAAGTAGTACTGACCTGAGAGTGCAGGTAATATGAGGAGGATGAAGATAGAGAAGTAGTACTGTCCTGAGAGTGTAGGTAATATGAGGAGGATGAAGGTAGAGAAGTAGTACTGTCCTGAGAGTGCTGGTAATATGAGGAGGATGAAGATAGAGAAGTAGTACTGTCCTGAGAGTGCTGGTAATATGAGGAGGATGAAGATAGAGAAGTAGTACTGTCCTGAGAGTGCTGGTAATATGAGGAGGATGAAGATAGAGAAGTAGTACTGTCCTGAGAGTGCTGGTAATATGAGGAGGAAGAAGATAGAGAAGTAGTACTGTCCTGAGAGTGCTAATAATATGAGGAGGATGAAGATAGAGAAGTAGTACTGTCCTGAGAGTGCTGGTAATATGAGGAGGATGAAGATAGAGAAGTAGTACTGTCCTGAGAGTGCAGGTAATATGAGGAGGATGAAGGTAGAGAAGTAGTATTGACCTGAGAGTGCTGGTAATATGAGGAGGATGAAGATAGAGAAGTAGTACTGTCCTGAGAGTGCAGGTAATATGAGGAGGATGAAGATAGAGAAGTAGTACTGTCCTGAGAGTGCAGGTAATATGAGGAGGATGAAGGTAGAGAAGTAGTATTGACCTGAGAGTGCTGGTAATATGAGGAGGATGAAGATAGAGAAGTAGTACTGTCCTGAGAGTGCTGGTAATATGAGGAGGATGAAGATAGAGAAGTAGTACTGTCCTGAGAGTGCAGGTAATATGAGGAGGATGAAGGTAGAGAAGTAGTATTGACCTGAGAGTGCTGGTAATATGAGGAGGATGAAGATAGAGAAGTAGTACTGTCCTGAGAGTGCAGGTAATATGAGGAGGATGAAGATAGAGAAGTAGTACTGTCCTGAGAGTGCATGTAATATGAGGAGGATGAAGGTAGAGAAGTAGTATTGACCTGAGAGTGCTGGTAATATGAGGAGGATGAAGATAGAGAAGTAGTACTGTCCTGAGAGTGCAGGTAATATGAGGAGGATGAAGATAGAGAAGTAGTACTGTCCTGAGAGTGCAGGTAATATGAGAAGGATGAAGGTAGAGAAGTAGTACTGTCCTGAGAGTGCTGGTAATATGAGGAGGATGAAGGTAGAGAAGTAGTACTGTCCTGAGAGTGCAGGTAATATGAGGAGGATGAAGATAGAGAAGTAGTACTGTCCTGAGAGTGCTGGTAATATGAGGAGGATGAAGATAGAGAAGTAGTACTGTCCTGAGAGTGCAGGTAATATGAGGAGGATGAAGATAGAGAAGTAGTACTGTCCTGAGAGGGCAGGTAATATGGGGAGGATGAAGATAGAGAAGTAGTACTGTCCTGAGAGTGCAGGTAATATGAGGAGGATGAAGGTAGAGAAGTAGTACTGTCCTGAGAGTGCAGGAAATATGAGGAGGATGAAGATAGAGAAGTAGTACTGTCCTGAGAGTGCAGGTAATATGAGGAGGATGAAGATAGAGAAGTAGTACTGTCCTGAGAGTGCTGGTAATATGAGAAGGATGAAGATAGAGAAGTAGTACTGTCCTGAGAGTGCTGGTAATATGAGAAGGATGAAGATAGAGAAGTAGTACTGTCCTGAGAGTGCAGGTAATATGAGGAGGATGAAGGTAGAGAAGTAGTACTGACCTGAGAGTGCAGGTAATATGAGGAGGATGAAGATAGAGAAGTAGTACTGTCCTGAGAGTGCTGGTAATATGAGGAGGATGAAGATAGAGAAGTAGTACTGTCCTGAGAGTGCTGGTAATATGAGGAGGATGAAGATAGAGAAGTAGTACTGACCTGAGAGTGCAGGTAATATGAGGAGGATGAAGATAGAGAAGTAGTACTGTCCTGAGAGTGCAGGTAATATGAGGAGGATGAAGATAGAGAAGTAGTACTGTCCTGAGAGTGCAGGTAATATGACGAGGATGAAGATAGAGAAGTAGTACTGTCCTGAGAGTGCAGGTAATATGAGGAGGATGAAGGTAGAAAAGTAGTACTGACCTGAGAGTGCAGGTAATATGAGGAGGATGAAGATAGAGAAGTAGTACTGTCCTGAGAGTGCAGGTAATATGAGGAGGATGAAGATAGAGAAGTAGTACTGTCCTGAGAGTGCTGGTAATATGAGGAGGATGAAGATAGAGAAGTAGTACTGTCCTGAGAGTGCAGGTAATATGAGGAGGATGAAGGTAGAGAAGTAGTACTGTCCTGAGAGTGCAGGTAATATGAGGAGGATGAAGGTAGAGAAGTAGTATTGACCTGAGAGTGCTGGTAATATGAGGAGGATGAAGATAGAGAAGTAGTACTGTCCTGAGAGTGCAGGTAATATGAGGAGGATGAAGATAGAGAAGTAGTACTGTCCTGAGAGTGCAGGTAATATGAGGAGGATGAAGATAGAGAAGTAGTACTGTCCTGAGAGTGCTGGTAATATGAGGAGGATGAAGATAGAGAAGTAGTACTGTCCTGAGAGTGCAGGTAATATGAGGAGGATGAAGATAGAGAAGTAGTACTGTCCTGAGAGGGCAGGTAATATGGGGAGGATGAAGATAGAGAAGTAGTACTGTCCTGAGAGTGCAGGTAATATGAGGAGGATGAAGGTAGAGAAGTAGTACTGACCTGAGAGTGCAGGTAATATGAGGAGGATGAAGATAGAGAAGTAGTACTGTCCTGAGAGTGCAGGTAATATGAGGAGGATGAAGATAGAGAAGTAGTACTGACCTGAGAGTGCAGGTAATATGAGGAGGATGAAGATAGAGAAGTAGTACTGTCCTGAGAGTGCAGGTAATATGAGGAGGATGAAGATAGAGAAGTAGTACTGTCCTGAGAGTGCAGGTAATATGACGAGGATGAAGATAGAGAAGTAGTACTGTCCTGAGAGTGCAGGTAATATGACGAGGATGAAGATAGAGAAGTAGTACTGTCCTGAGAGTGCAGGTAATACGAGGAGGATGAAGATAGAGAAGTAGTACTGACCTGAGAGTGCAGGTAATACGAGGAGGATGAAGATAGAGAAGTAGTACTGTCCTGAGAGTGTAGGTAATATGAGGAGGATGAAGGTAGAGAAGTAGTACTGTCCTGAGAGTGCAGGTAATATGAGGAGGATGAAGGTAGAGAAGTAGTACTGTCCTGGGAGTGCTGGTAATATGAGGAGGATGAAGATAGAGAAGTAGTACTGTCCTGAGAGTGCTGGTAATATGAGGAAGATGAAGGTAGAGAAGTAGTACTGTCCTGAGAGTGCTGGTAATATGAGGAGGATGAAGATAGAGAAGTAGTACTGTCCTGAGAGTGCTGGTAATATGAGGAGGATGAAGATAGAGAAGTAGTACTGTCCTGAGAGTGCAGGTAATATGAGGAGGATGAAGATAGAGAAGTAGTACTGTCCTGAGAGTGCTGGTAATATGAGGAGGATGAAGATAGAGAAGTAGTACTGTCCTGAGAGTGCTAATAATATGAGGAGGATGAAGATAGAGAAGTAGTACTGTCCTGAGAGTGCTGGTAATATGAGGAGGATGAAGATAGAGAAGTAGTACTGTCCTGAGAGTGCAGGTAATATGAGGAGGATGAAGGTAGAGAAGTAGTACTGTCCTGGGAGTGCTGGTAATATGAGGAGGATGAAGATAGAGAAGTAGTACTATCCTGAGAGGGCAGGTAATACGAGGAGGATGAAGATAGAGAAGTAGTACTGTCCTGAGAGTGCAGGTAATATGAGGAGGATGAAGATAGAGAAGTAGTACTGTCCTGAGAGTGCAGGTAATATGAGAAGGATGAAGATAGAGAAGTAGTACTGTCCTGAGAGTGCTGGTAATATGAGGAGGATGAAGATAGAGAAGTAGTACTGACCTGAGAGTGCAGGTAATATGAGGAGGATGAAGATAGAGAAGTAGTACTGTCCTGAGAGTGCAGGTAATATGAGGAGGATGAAGGTAGAGAAGTAGTACTGTCCTGGGAGTGCTGGTAATATGAGGAGGATGAAGGTAGAGAAGTAGTACTGTCCTGAGAGTGCAGGTAATATGAGGAGGATGAAGGTAGAGAAGTAGTACTGTCCTGAGAGTGCAGGTAATATGAGGAGGATGAAGGTAGAGAAGTAGTACTGTCCTGGGAGTGCTGGTAATATGAGGAGGATGAAGATAGAGAAGTAGTACTGTCCTGAGAGGGCAGGTAATACGAGGAGGATGAAGATAGAGAAGTAGTACTGTCCTGAGAGTGCAGGTAATATGAGGAGGATGAAGATAGAGAAGTAGTACTGTCCTGAGAGTGCAGGTAATATGAGAAGGATGAAGATAGAGAAGTAGTACTGACCTGAGAGTGCAGGTAATATGAGGAGGATGAAGATAGAGAAGTAGTACTGTCCTGAGAGTGCAGGTAATATGAGGAGGATGAAGGTAGAGAAGTAGTACTGTCCTGGGAGTGCTGGTAATATGAGGAGGATGAAGATAGAGAAGTAGTACTGACCTGAGAGTGCAGGTAATATGAGGAGGATGAAGATAGAGAAGTAGTACTGTCCTGAGAGTGTAGGTAATATGAGGAGGATGAAGGTAGAGAAGTAGTACTGTCCTGAGAGTGCTGGTAATATGAGGAGGATGAAGATAGAGAAGTAGTACTGTCCTGAGAGTGCTGGTAATATGAGGAGGATGAAGATAGAGAAGTAGTACTGTCCTGAGAGTGCTGGTAATATGAGGAGGATGAAGATAGAGAAGTAGTACTGTCCTGAGAGTGCTGGTAATATGAGGAGGAAGAAGATAGAGAAGTAGTACTGTCCTGAGAGTGCTAATAATATGAGGAGGATGAAGATAGAGAAGTAGTACTGTCCTGAGAGTGCTGGTAATATGAGGAGGATGAAGATAGAGAAGTAGTACTGTCCTGAGAGTGCAGGTAATATGAGGAGGATGAAGGTAGAGAAGTAGTATTGACCTGAGAGTGCTGGTAATATGAGGAGGATGAAGATAGAGAAGTAGTACTGTCCTGAGAGTGCAGGTAATATGAGGAGGATGAAGATAGAGAAGTAGTACTGTCCTGAGAGTGCAGGTAATATGAGGAGGATGAAGGTAGAGAAGTAGTATTGACCTGAGAGTGCTGGTAATATGAGGAGGATGAAGATAGAGAAGTAGTACTGTCCTGAGAGTGCTGGTAATATGAGGAGGATGAAGATAGAGAAGTAGTACTGTCCTGAGAGTGCAGGTAATATGAGGAGGATGAAGGTAGAGAAGTAGTATTGACCTGAGAGTGCTGGTAATATGAGGAGGATGAAGATAGAGAAGTAGTACTGTCCTGAGAGTGCAGGTAATATGAGGAGGATGAAGATAGAGAAGTAGTACTGTCCTGAGAGTGCATGTAATATGAGGAGGATGAAGGTAGAGAAGTAGTATTGACCTGAGAGTGCTGGTAATATGAGGAGGATGAAGATAGAGAAGTAGTACTGTCCTGAGAGTGCAGGTAATATGAGGAGGATGAAGATAGAGAAGTAGTACTGTCCTGAGAGTGCAGGTAATATGAGAAGGATGAAGGTAGAGAAGTAGTACTGTCCTGAGAGTGCTGGCAATATGAGGAGGATGAAGGTAGAGAAGTAGTACTGTCCTGAGAGTGCAGGTAATATGAGGAGGATGAAGATAGAGAAGTAGTACTGTCCTGAGAGTGCTGGTAATATGAGGAGGATGAAGATAGAGAAGTAGTACTGTCCTGAGAGTGCAGGTAATATGAGGAGGATGAAGATAGAGAAGTAGTACTGTCCTGAGAGTGTAGGTAATATGAGGAGGATGAAGATAGAGAAGTAGTACTGTCCTGAGAGTGCAGGTAATATGAGGAGGATGAAGATAGAGAAGTAGTACTGTCCTGAGAGTGCAGGTAATATGAGGAGGATGAAGATAGAGAAGTAGTACTGTCCTGAGAGGGCAGGTAATATGGGGAGGATGAAGATAGAGAAGTAGTACTGTCCTGAGAGTGCAGGTAATATGAGGAGGATGAAGGTAGAGAAGTAGTACTGTCCTGAGAGTGCAGGAAATATGAGGAGGATGAAGATAGAGAAGTAGTACTGTCCTGAGAGTGCAGGTAATATGAGGAGGATGAAGATAGAGAAGTAGTACTGTCCTGAGAGTGCTGGTAATATGAGAAGGATGAAGATAGAGAAGTAGTACTGTCCTGAGAGTGCTGGTAATATGAGAAGGATGAAGATAGAGAAGTAGTACTGTCCTGAGAGTGCAGGTAATATGAGGAGGATGAAGGTAGAGAAGTAGTACTGACCTGAGAGTGCAGGTAATATGAGGAGGATGAAGATAGAGAAGTAGTACTGTCCTGAGAGTGCTGGTAATATGAGGAGGATGAAGATAGAGAAGTAGTACTGTCCTGAGAGTGCTGGTAATATGAGGAGGATGAAGATAGAGAAGTAGTACTGACCTGAGAGTGCAGGTAATATGAGGAGGATGAAGATAGAGAAGTAGTACTGTCCTGAGAGTGCAGGTAATATGAGGAGGATGAAGATAGAGAAGTAGTACTGTCCTGAGAGTGCAGGTAATATGAGGAGGATAAAGGTAGAGAAGTAGTACTGTCCTGAGAGTGCAGGTAATATGAGGAGGATGAAGATAGAGAAGTAGTACTGTCCTGAGAGTGCAGGTAATATGAGGAGGATAAAGGTAGAGAAGTAGTACTGTCCTGAGAGTGCAGGTAATATGACGAGGATGAAGATAGAGAAGTAGTACTGTCCTGAGAGTGCTGGTAATATGAGGAGGATGAAGATAGAGAAGTAGTACTGTCCTGAGAGTGCTGGTAATATGAGGAGGATGAAGATAGAGAAGTAGTACTGACCTGAGAGTGCTGGTAATATGAGGAGGATGAAGGTAGAGAAGTAGTACTGACCTGAGAGTGCAGGTAATACGAGGAGGATGAAGGTAGAGAAGTAGTACTGTCCTGAGAGTGCAGGTAATACGAGGAGGATGAAGGTAGAGAAGTAGTACTGTCCTGAGAGTGCAGGTAATATGAGGAGGATGAAGATAGAGAAGTAGTACTGTCCTGAGAGTGCAGGTAATATGAGGAGGATAAAGGTAGAGAAGTAGTACTGTCCTGAGAGTGCAGGTAATATGAGGAGGATAAAGGTAGAGAAGTAGTACTGTCCTGAGAGTGCAGGTAATATGACGAGGATGAAGATAGAGAAGTAGTACTGTCCTGAGAGTGCTGGTAATATGAGGAGGATGAAGATAGAGAAGTAGTACTGTCCTGAGAGTGCTGGTAATATGAGGAGGATGAAGATAGAGAAGTAGTACTGTCCTAAGAGTGCAGGTAATACGAGGAGGATGAAGATAGTGAAGTAGTACTGTCCTGAGAGTGCAGGTAATATGAGGAGGATGAAGATAGAGAAGTAGTACTGTCCTGAGAGTGCAGGTAATATGAGGAGGATGAAGATAGAGAAGTAGTACTGTCCTGAGAGTGCAGGTAATACGAGAAGGATGAAGATAGAGAAGTAGTACTGTCCTGAGAGTGCAAGTAATACGAGGAGGATGAAGGTAGAGAAGTAGTACTGTCCTGAGAGTGCAGGTAATATGAGGAGGATGAAGATAGAGAAGTAGTACTGTCCTGAGAGTGCAGGTAATATGAGGAGGATGAAGATAGAGAAGTAGTACTGTCCTGAGAGTGCTGGTAATATGAGGAGGATGAAGATAGAGAAGTAGTACTGTCCTGAGAGTGCTGGTAATATGAGGAGGATGAAGATAGAGAAGTAGTACTGTCCTGAGAGTGCTGGTAATACGAGGAGGATGAAGATAGAGAAGTAGTACTGTCCTGAGAGTGCAGGTAATACGAGGAGGATGAAGATAGAGAAGTAGTACTGTCCTGAGAGTGCAGGTAATACGACGAGGATGAAGATAGAGAAGTAGTACTGTCCTGAGAGTGCAGGTAATATGAGGAGGATGAAGGTAGAGAAGTAGTACTGTCCTGAGAGTGCAGGTAATATGAGGAGGATGAAGATAGAGAAGTAGTACTGTCCTGAGAGTGCAGGTAATATGAGGAGGATGAAGATAGAGAAGTAGTACTGTCATGAGAGTGCTGGTAATATGAGGAGGATGAAGATAGAGAAGTAGTACTGACCTGAGAGTGCTGGTAATATGAGGAGGATGAAGGTAGAGAAGTAGTACTGACCTGAGAGTGCAGGTAATACGAGGAGGATGAAGGTAGAGAAGTAGTACTGACCTGAGAGTGCAGGTAATACGAGGAGGATGAAGGTAGAGAAGTAGTACTGTCCTGAGAGTGCAGGTAATATGAGGAGGATGAAGGTAGAGAAGTAGTACTGTCCTGAGAGTGCAGGTAATATGAGGAGGATGAAGATAGAGAAGTAGTACTGACCTGAGAGTGCAGGTAATATGAGGAGGATGAAGATAGAGAAGTAGTACTGTCCTGAGAGTGTAGGTAATATGAGGAGGATGAAGGTAGAGAAGTAGTACTGTCCTGAGAGTGCTGGTAATATGAGGAGGATGAAGATAGAGAAGTAGTACTGTCCTGAGAGTGCTGGTAATATGAGGAGGATGAAGATAGAGAAGTAGTACTGTCCTGAGAGTGCTGGTAATATGAGGAGGATGAAGATAGAGAAGTAGTACTGTCCTGAGAGTGCTGGTAATATGAGGAGGAAGAAGATAGAGAAGTAGTACTGTCCTGAGAGTGCTAATAATATGAGGAGGATGAAGATAGAGAAGTAGTACTGTCCTGAGAGTGCTGGTAATATGAGGAGGATGAAGATAGAGAAGTAGTACTGTCCTGAGAGTGTAGGTAATATGAGGAGGATGAAGATAGAGAAGTAGTACTGTCCTGAGAGTGCAGGTAATATGAGGAGGATGAAGATAGAGAAGTAGTACTGTCCTGAGAGTGCAGGTAATATGAGGAGGATGAAGATAGAGAAGTAGTACTGTCCTGAGAGGGCAGGTAATATGGGGAGGATGAAGATAGAGAAGTAGTACTGTCCTGAGAGTGCAGGTAATATGAGGAGGATGAAGGTAGAGAAGTAGTACTGTCCTGAGAGTGCAGGAAATATGAGGAGGATGAAGATAGAGAAGTAGTACTGTCCTGAGAGTGCAGGTAATATGAGGAGGATGAAGATAGAGAAGTAGTACTGTCCTGAGAGTGCTGGTAATATGAGAAGGATGAAGATAGAGAAGTAGTACTGTCCTGAGAGTGCTGGTAATATGAGAAGGATGAAGATAGAGAAGTAGTACTGTCCTGAGAGTGCAGGTAATATGAGGAGGATGAAGGTAGAGAAGTAGTACTGACCTGAGAGTGCAGGTAATATGAGGAGGATGAAGATAGAGAAGTAGTACTGTCCTGAGAGTGCTGGTAATATGAGGAGGATGAAGATAGAGAAGTAGTACTGTCCTGAGAGTGCTGGTAATATGAGGAGGATGAAGATAGAGAAGTAGTACTGACCTGAGAGTGCAGGTAATATGAGGAGGATGAAGATAGAGAAGTAGTACTGTCCTGAGAGTGCAGGTAATATGAGGAGGATGAAGATAGAGAAGTAGTACTGTCCTGAGAGTGCAGGTAATATGAGGAGGATAAAGGTAGAGAAGTAGTACTGTCCTGAGAGTGCAGGTAATATGAGGAGGATGAAGATAGAGAAGTAGTACTGTCCTGAGAGTGCAGGTAATATGAGGAGGATAAAGGTAGAGAAGTAGTACTGTCCTGAGAGTGCAGGTAATATGACGAGGATGAAGATAGAGAAGTAGTACTGTCCTGAGAGTGCTGGTAATATGAGGAGGATGAAGATAGAGAAGTAGTACTGTCCTGAGAGTGCTGGTAATATGAGGAGGATGAAGATAGAGAAGTAGTACTGACCTGAGAGTGCTGGTAATATGAGGAGGATGAAGGTAGAGAAGTAGTACTGACCTGAGAGTGCAGGTAATACGAGGAGGATGAAGGTAGAGAAGTAGTACTGTCCTGAGAGTGCAGGTAATACGAGGAGGATGAAGGTAGAGAAGTAGTACTGTCCTGAGAGTGCAGGTAATATGAGGAGGATGAAGATAGAGAAGTAGTACTGTCCTGAGAGTGCAGGTAATATGAGGAGGATAAAGGTAGAGAAGTAGTACTGTCCTGAGAGTGCAGGTAATATGAGGAGGATAAAGGTAGAGAAGTAGTACTGTCCTGAGAGTGCAGGTAATATGACGAGGATGAAGATAGAGAAGTAGTACTGTCCTGAGAGTGCTGGTAATATGAGGAGGATGAAGATAGAGAAGTAGTACTGTCCTGAGAGTGCTGGTAATATGAGGAGGATGAAGATAGAGAAGTAGTACTGTCCTAAGAGTGCAGGTAATACGAGGAGGATGAAGATAGTGAAGTAGTACTGTCCTGAGAGTGCAGGTAATATGAGGAGGATGAAGATAGAGAAGTAGTACTGTCCTGAGAGTGCAGGTAATATGAGGAGGATGAAGATAGAGAAGTAGTACTGTCCTGAGAGTGCAGGTAATACGAGAAGGATGAAGATAGAGAAGTAGTACTGTCCTGAGAGTGCAGGTAATACGAGGAGGATGAAGGTAGAGAAGTAGTACTGTCCTGAGAGTGCAGGTAATATGAGGAGGATGAAGATAGAGAAGTAGTACTGTCCTGAGAGTGCAGGTAATATGAGGAGGATGAAGATAGAGAAGTAGTACTGTCCTGAGAGTGCTGGTAATATGAGGAGGATGAAGATAGAGAAGTAGTACTGTCCTGAGAGTGCTGGTAATATGAGGAGGATGAAGATAGAGAAGTAGTACTGTCCTGAGAGTGCTGGTAATACGAGGAGGATGAAGATAGAGAAGTAGTACTGTCCTGAGAGTGCAGGTAATACGAGGAGGATGAAGATAGAGAAGTAGTACTGTCCTGAGAGTGCAGGTAATACGACGAGGATGAAGATAGAGAAGTAGTACTGTCCTGAGAGTGCAGGTAATATGAGGAGGATGAAGGTAGAGAAGTAGTACTGTCCTGAGAGTGCAGGTAATATGAGGAGGATGAAGATAGAGAAGTAGTACTGTCCTGAGAGTGCAGGTAATATGAGGAGGATGAAGATAGAGAAGTAGTACTGTCATGAGAGTGCTGGTAATATGAGGAGGATGAAGATAGAGAAGTAGTACTGACCTGAGAGTGCTGGTAATATGAGGAGGATGAAGGTAGAGAAGTAGTACTGACCTGAGAGTGCAGGTAATACGAGGAGGATGAAGGTAGAGAAGTAGTACTGACCTGAGAGTGCAGGTAATACGAGGAGGATGAAGGTAGAGAAGTAGTACTGTCCTGAGAGTGCAGGTAATATGAGGAGGATGAAGGTAGAGAAGTAGTACTGTCCTGAGAGTGCAGGTAATATGAGGAGGATGAAGATAGAGAAGTAGTACTGACCTGAGAGTGCAGGTAATATGAGGAGGATGAAGATAGAGAAGTAGTACTGTCCTGAGAGTGTAGGTAATATGAGGAGGATGAAGGTAGAGAAGTAGTACTGTCCTGAGAGTGCTGGTAATATGAGGAGGATGAAGATAGAGAAGTAGTACTGTCCTGAGAGTGCTGGTAATATGAGGAGGATGAAGATAGAGAAGTAGTACTGTCCTGAGAGTGCTGGTAATATGAGGAGGATGAAGATAGAGAAGTAGTACTGTCCTGAGAGTGCTGGTAATATGAGGAGGAAGAAGATAGAGAAGTAGTACTGTCCTGAGAGTGCTAATAATATGAGGAGGATGAAGATAGAGAAGTAGTACTGTCCTGAGAGTGCTGGTAATATGAGGAGGATGAAGATAGAGAAGTAGTACTGTCCTGAGAGTGCAGGTAATATGAGGAGGATGAAGGTAGAGAAGTAGTATTGACCTGAGAGTGCTGGTAATATGAGGAGGATGAAGATAGAGAAGTAGTACTGTCCTGAGAGTGCAGGTAATATGAGGAGGATGAAGATAGAGAAGTAGTACTGTCCTGAGAGTGCAGGTAATATGAGGAGGATGAAGGTAGAGAAGTAGTATTGACCTGAGAGTGCTGGTAATATGAGGAGGATGAAGATAGAGAAGTAGTACTGTCCTGAGAGTGCTGGTAATATGAGGAGGATGAAGATAGAGAAGTAGTACTGTCCTGAGAGTGCAGGTAATATGAGGAGGATGAAGGTAGAGAAGTAGTATTGACCTGAGAGTGCTGGTAATATGAGGAGGATGAAGATAGAGAAGTAGTACTGTCCTGAGAGTGCAGGTAATATGAGGAGGATGAAGATAGAGAAGTAGTACTGTCCTGAGAGTGCATGTAATATGAGGAGGATGAAGGTAGAGAAGTAGTATTGACCTGAGAGTGCTGGTAATATGAGGAGGATGAAGATAGAGAAGTAGTACTGTCCTGAGAGTGCAGGTAATATGAGGAGGATGAAGATAGAGAAGTAGTACTGTCCTGAGAGTGCAGGTAATATGAGAAGGATGAAGGTAGAGAAGTAGTACTGTCCTGAGAGTGCTGGTAATATGAGGAGGATGAAGGTAGAGAAGTAGTACTGTCCTGAGAGTGCAGGTAATATGAGGAGGATGAAGATAGAGAAGTAGTACTGTCCTGAGAGTGCTGGTAATATGAGGAGGATGAAGATAGAGAAGTAGTACTGTCCTGAGAGTGCAGGTAATATGAGGAGGATGAAGATAGAGAAGTAGTACTGTCCTGAGAGTGTAGGTAATATGAGGAGGATGAAGATAGAGAAGTAGTACTGTCCTGAGAGTGCAGGTAATATGAGGAGGATGAAGATAGAGAAGTAGTACTGTCCTGAGAGTGCAGGTAATATGAGGAGGATGAAGATAGAGAAGTAGTACTGTCCTGAGAGGGCAGGTAATATGGGGAGGATGAAGATAGAGAAGTAGTACTGTCCTGAGAGTGCAGGTAATATGAGGAGGATGAAGGTAGAGAAGTAGTACTGTCCTGAGAGTGCAGGAAATATGAGGAGGATGAAGATAGAGAAGTAGTACTGTCCTGAGAGTGCAGGTAATATGAGGAGGATGAAGATAGAGAAGTAGTACTGTCCTGAGAGTGCTGGTAATATGAGAAGGATGAAGATAGAGAAGTAGTACTGTCCTGAGAGTGCTGGTAATATGAGAAGGATGAAGATAGAGAAGTAGTACTGTCCTGAGAGTGCAGGTAATATGAGGAGGATGAAGGTAGAGAAGTAGTACTGACCTGAGAGTGCAGGTAATATGAGGAGGATGAAGATAGAGAAGTAGTACTGTCCTGAGAGTGCTGGTAATATGAGGAGGATGAAGATAGAGAAGTAGTACTGTCCTGAGAGTGCTGGTAATATGAGGAGGATGAAGATAGAGAAGTAGTACTGACCTGAGAGTGCAGGTAATATGAGGAGGATGAAGATAGAGAAGTAGTACTGTCCTGAGAGTGCAGGTAATATGAGGAGGATGAAGATAGAGAAGTAGTACTGTCCTGAGAGTGCAGGTAATATGAGGAGGATAAAGGTAGAGAAGTAGTACTGTCCTGAGAGTGCAGGTAATATGAGGAGGATGAAGATAGAGAAGTAGTACTGTCCTGAGAGTGCAGGTAATATGAGGAGGATAAAGGTAGAGAAGTAGTACTGTCCTGAGAGTGCAGGTAATATGACGAGGATGAAGATAGAGAAGTAGTACTGTCCTGAGAGTGCTGGTAATATGAGGAGGATGAAGATAGAGAAGTAGTACTGTCCTGAGAGTGCTGGTAATATGAGGAGGATGAAGATAGAGAAGTAGTACTGACCTGAGAGTGCTGGTAATATGAGGAGGATGAAGGTAGAGAAGTAGTACTGACCTGAGAGTGCAGGTAATACGAGGAGGATGAAGGTAGAGAAGTAGTACTGTCCTGAGAGTGCAGGTAATACGAGGAGGATGAAGGTAGAGAAGTAGTACTGTCCTGAGAGTGCAGGTAATATGAGGAGGATGAAGATAGAGAAGTAGTACTGTCCTGAGAGTGCAGGTAATATGAGGAGGATAAAGGTAGAGAAGTAGTACTGTCCTGAGAGTGCAGGTAATATGAGGAGGATAAAGGTAGAGAAGTAGTACTGTCCTGAGAGTGCAGGTAATATGACGAGGATGAAGATAGAGAAGTAGTACTGTCCTGAGAGTGCTGGTAATATGAGGAGGATGAAGATAGAGAAGTAGTACTGTCCTGAGAGTGCTGGTAATATGAGGAGGATGAAGATAGAGAAGTAGTACTGTCCTAAGAGTGCAGGTAATACGAGGAGGATGAAGATAGTGAAGTAGTACTGTCCTGAGAGTGCAGGTAATATGAGGAGGATGAAGATAGAGAAGTAGTACTGTCCTGAGAGTGCAGGTAATATGAGGAGGATGAAGATAGAGAAGTAGTACTGTCCTGAGAGTGCAGGTAATACGAGGAGGATGAAGATAGAGAAGTAGTACTGTCCTGAGAGTGCAGGTAATACGAGGAGGATGAAGATAGAGAAGTAGTACTGTCCTGAGAGTGCAGGTAATATGACGAGGATGAAGATAGAGAAGTAGTACTGTCCTGAGAGTGCAGGTAATATGAGGAGGATGAAGGTAGAGAAGTAGTACTGTCCTGAGAGTGCAGGTAATATGAGGAGGATGAAGATAGAGAAGTAGTACTGTCCTGAGAGTGCAGGTAATATGAGGAGGATGAAGATACAGAAGTAGTACTGTCATGAGAGTGCTGGTAATATGAGGAGGATGAAGATAGAGAAGTAGTACTGTCCTGAGAGTGCTGGTAATATGAGGAGGATGAAGATAGAGAAGTAGTACTGACCTGAGAGTGCTGGTAATATGAGGAGGATGAAGGTAGAGAAGTAGTACTGACCTGAGAGTGCAGGTAATACGAGGAGGATGAAGGTAGAGAAGTAGTACTGACCTGAGAGTGCAGGTAATACGAGGAGGATGAAGGTAGAGAAGTAGTACTGTCCTGAGAGTGCAGGTAATATGAGGAGGATGAAGGTAGAGAAGTAGTACTGTCCTGAGAGTGCTGGTAATATGAGGAGGATGAAGGTAGAGAAGTAGTACTGACCTGAGAGTGCAGGTAATACGAGGAGGATGAAGGTAGAGAAGTAGTACTGACCTGAGAGTGCAGGTAATACGAGGAGGATGAAGGTAGAGAAGTAGTACTGTCCTGAGAGTGCTGGTAATATGAGGAGGATGAAGGTAGAGAAGTAGTACTGACCTGAGAGTGCAGGTAATACGAGGAGAATGAAGGTAGAGAAGTAGTACTGTCCTGAGAGTGCAGGTAATATGAGGAGGATGAAGATAGAGAAGTAGTACTGTCCTGAGAGTGCTGGTAATATGAGGAGGATGAAGATAGAGAAGTAGTACTGTCCTGAGAGTGCAGGTAATATGAGGAGGATGAAGATAGAGAAGTAGTACTGTCCTGAGAGTGCTGGTAATATGAGGAGGATGAAGATAGAGAAGTAGTACTGTCCTGAGAGTGCAGGTAATATGAGGAGGATGAAGGTAGAGAAGTAGTGCTGTCCTGGGAGTGCTGGTAATATGAGGAGGATGAAGATAGAGAAGTAGTACTGTCCTGAGAGTGCAGGTAATATGAGGAGGATGAAGGTAGAGAAGTAGTACTGTCCTGAGAGTGCAGGTAATATAAGGAGGATGAAGATAGAGAAGTAGTACTGTCCTGAGAGTGCAGGTAATATGAGGAGGATGAAGATAGAGAAGTAGTACTGTCCTGAGAGTGCAGGTAATATGAGGAGGATGAAGGTAGAGAAGTAGTACTGTCCTGAGAGTGCAGGTAATACGAGGAGGATGAAGGTAGAGAAGTAGTACTGTCTTGAGAGTGCTGGTAATATGAGGAGGATGAAGATAGAGAAGTAGTACTGACCTGAGAGTGCTGGTAATATGAGGAGGATGAAGATAGAGAAGTAGTACTGTCCTGAGAGTGATGGTAATATGAGGAGGATGAAGATAGAGAAGTAGTACTGACCTGAGAGTGCTGGTAATATGAGGAGGATGAAGGTAGAGAAGTAGTACTGTCCTGAGAGTGCAGGTAATATGAGGAGGATGAAGGTAGAGAAGTAGTACTGACCTGAGAGTGCAGGTAATATGAGGAGGATGAAGATAGAGAAGTAGTACTGTCCTGAGAGTGCAGGTAATATGAGGAGGATGAAGGTAGAAAAGTAGTACTGACCTGAGAGTGCAGGTAATATGAGGAGGATGAAGATAGAGAAGTAGTACTGTCCTGAGAGTGCAGGTAATATGAGGAGGATGAAGATAGAGAAGTAGTACTGTCCTGAGAGTGCTGGTAATATGAGGAGGATGAAGATAGAGAAGTAGTACTGTCCTGAGAGTGCAGGTAATATGAGGAGGATGAAGATAGAGAAGTAGGACTGTCCTGAGAGTGCTGGTAATATGAGGAGGATGAAGACAGAGAAGTAGTACTGACCTGAGAGTGCAGGTAATATGAGGAGGATGAAGATAGAGAAGTAGTACTGTCCTGAGAGTGGTGGTAATATGAGGAGGATGAAGATAGAGAAGTAGTACTGTCCTGAGAGTGTAGGTAATATGAGGAGGATGAAGATAGAGAAGTAGTACTGTCCTGAGAGTGCAGGTAATATGAGGATGATGAAGATAGAGAAGTAGTACTGTCCTGAGAGTGCTGGTAATATGAGGAGGATGAAGATAGAGAAGTAGTACTGTCCTGAGAGTGCAGGTAATATGAGGAGGATGAAGATAGAGAAGTAGTACTGTCCTGAGAGTGCAGGTAATATGAGGAGGATGAAGATAGAGAAGTAGTACTGTCCTGAGAGTGCAGGTAATATGAGGAGGATGAAGATAGAGAAGTAGTACTGTCCTGAGAGTGCAGGTAATATGAGGAGGATGAATATAGAGAAGTAGTACTGTCCTGAGAGTGCTGGTAATATGAGGAGGATGAAGGTAGAGAAGTAGTACTGTCCTGAGAGTGCTGGTAATATGAGGAGGATGAAGATAGAGAAGTAGTACTGTCCTGAGAGTGCTGGTAATATGAGGAGGATGAAGATAGAGAAGTAGTACTGACCTGAGAGTGCAGGTAATATGAGGAGGATGAAGATAGAGAAGTAGTACTGTCCTGAGAGTGCAGGTAATATGAGGAGGATGAAGATAGAGAAGTAGTACTGTCCTGAGAGTGCTGGTAATATGAGGAGGATGAAGATAGAGAAGTAGTACTGTCCTAAGAGTGCAGGTAATATGAGGAGGATGAAGGTAGAGAAGTAGTACTGTCCTGAGAGTGCAGGTAATATAAGGAGGATGAAGATAGATAAGTAGTACTGTCCTGAGAGTGCAGGTAATATGAGGAGGATGAAGATAGAGAAGTAGTACTGTCCTGAGAGTGCTGGTAATATGAGGAGGATGAAGATAGAGAAGTAGTACTGTCCTGAGAGTGCAGGTAATATGAGGAGGATGAGGATAGAGAAGTAGTACTGTCCTGAGAGTGCAGGTAATATGAGGAGGATGAAGATAGAGAAGTAGTACTGTCCTGAGAGTGCTGGTAATATGAGGATGAAGATAGAGAAGTAGTACTGTCCTGAGAGTGCTGGTAATATGAGGATGAAGATAGAGAAGTAGTACTGTCCTGAGAGTGCTGGTAATATGAGGAGGATGAAGATAGAGAAGTAGTACTGTCCTGAGAGTGCAGGTAATATGAGGAGGATGAAGGTAGAGAAGTAGTACTGACCTGAGAGTGCAGGTAATATGAGGAGGATGAAGGTAGAGAAGTAGTACTGTCCTGAGAGTGCAGGTAATATGAGGGGGATGAAGATAGAGAAGTAGTACTGACCTGAGAGTGCAGGTAATATGAGGAGGATGAAGATAGAGAAGTAGTACTGTCCTGAGAGTGCTGGTAATATGAGGAGGATGAAGGTAGAGAAGTAGTACTGTCCTGAGAGTGCTGGTAATATGAGGAGGATGAAGGTAGAGAAGTAGTACTGTCCTGAGAGTGCTGGTAATATAAGGAGGATGAAGGTAGAGAAGTAGTACTGTCCTGAGAGTCCTGGTAATATGAGGAGGATGAAGGTAGAGAAGTAGTACTGTCCTGGGAGGGCTGAGGTTATTGAGTTCCATATATGGAGGAATTTTTGATGTACTGCCTGCCATGGAGCACCATATTAGAACCCCCTTATTCACTGGTGTAGCTGTAAAGTGGAGTTATCACTGTCCTGGACTGACTTCTATGGTGCGGGCTTACACCAGGAGTTGCAGAAGAATGACTTTTCCACTCCCAGCAATACATCACAGTATATACAGCAGCACAAATAGCTGCTCCATAAAACATGTAAGAAGTTGAACCCCACATTGATACATACCCCACCATCCACTACAAACCTGTTCATGTGAAGGATCGTGCGACTCCCATTGGTAATGTTGCTGATGACTATGGAAGCCGGAAAGGAAGAACCGGGATGAGAGACAACATGTCTTACATCTATGCCGTAGCTTGTCAGACTGTCCAACGTAAAACTGTGGTGGTGGGGGAGGGAGACAGGGGTAGAAACCAGGGGGCAATTAATGACCAATTATCTGAGAGATAAAAGACTAGAGAAGAGACATGCCAACAGTTTATAAGAGAATGTTGTTCTAGATGATCATAGTGATAGTGAAAATGTAGGCGTTCTGGAGTATAGGTACTGGATAGTATCGTGAGAGTGTAGGTGTTCTGGAGTATAGGTACTGGATAGTATAGTATAAGTGTAGGTGTTCTGGAGTATAGGTACTGGATAGTATAGTATAAGTGTAGGCGTTCTGGAGTATAGGTACTGGATAGTATAGTGAGAGTGTAGGTGTTCTGGAGTATAGGTACTGGATAGTATCGTGAGAGTGTAGGTGTTCTGGAGTATAGGTACTGGACAGTATAGTATAAGTGTAGGTGTTCTGGAGTATAGGTACTGGATAGTATAGTATAAGTGTAGGTGTTCTGGAGTTTAGGTACTGGATAGTATAGTATAAGTGTAGGTGTTCTGGAGTATAGGTACTGGATAGTATAGTGAGAGTGTAGGTGTTCTGGAGTATAGGTACTGGATAGTATAGTGAGAGTGTAGGTGTTCTGGAGTATAGGTACTGGATAGTATAGTATAAGTGTAGGTGTTCTGGAGTTTAGGTACTGGATAGTATAGTATAAGTGTAGGTGTTCTGGAGTATAGGTACTGGATAGTATCGTGAGAGTGTAGGTGTTCTGGAGTATAAGTAATGGATACTATAGTGAGAGTGTAGGTGTTCTGGAGTATAGGTACTGGATAGTGTAGTATAAGTGTAGGTGTTCTGGAGTATAGGTACTGGATAGTGTAGTATAAGTGTAGGTGTTCTGGAGTATAGGTACTGGATAGTATAGTGAGAGTGTAGGTGTTCTGGAATATAGGTACTGGATAGTGTAGTATAAGTGTAGGTGTTCTGGAGTTTAGGTACTGGATAGTATCGTGAGAGTGTAGGTGTTATGGAGTATAGGTACTGGATAGTATAGTGAGAGTGTAGGTGTTCTGGAGTATAGGTATTGGACAGTATAGTATAAGTGTAGGTGTTCTGGAGTATAGGTATTGGACAGTATAGTATAAGTGTAGGTGTTCTGGAGTATAGGTACTGGACAGCATAGTATAAGTGTAGGTGTTCTGGAGTATAGGTACTGGATAGTATAGTATAAGTGTAGGTGTTCTGGAGTTTAGGTACTGGATAGTATAGTGAGAGTGTAGGTGTTCTGGAGTATAAGTACTGGATACTATAGTGAGAGTGTAGGTGTTCTGGAGTATAGGTACTGGATAGTGTAGTATAAGTGTAGGTGTTCTGGAGTTTAGGTACTGGATAGTATAGTATAAGTGTAGGTGTTCTGGAGTATAGGTACTGGACAGTATAGTATAAGTGTAGGTGTTCTGGAGTATAGGTACTGGATAGTATAGTGAGAGTGTAGGTGTTCTGGAGTATAGGTATTGGACAGTATAGTATAAGTGTAGGCGTTCTGGAGTTTAGGTACTGGACAGTATAGTATAAGTGTAGATGTTCTGGAGTAGAAGTTCTGGATAGTATAGTATAAGTGTAGGTGTTCTGGAGTATAGGTACTGGACAGTATAGTATAAGTGTAGGTGTTCTGGAGTATAAGTACTGGATACTATAGTATAAGTGTAGGTGTTCTGGAGTATAAGTACTGGATACTATAGTGAGAGTGTAGGTGTTCTGGAGTATAGGTACTGGATAGTGTAGTATAAGTGTAGATGTTCTGGAGTAGAAGTTATGGATAGTATAGTATAAGTGTAGGTGTTCTGGAGTATAGGTACTGGATACTATAGTATAAGTGTAGGTGTTCTGGAGTATAGGTACTGGCTAGTATAGTATACAGTGAAGGAAATAAGTATTTGATCCCTTGCTGATTTTGTAAGTTTGCCCGCTGTCAAAGACATGAACAGTCTAGAATTTTTAGGCTAGGTTAATTTTACCAGTGAGAGATAGATTATATAAGAAAAAAACAGAAAATCACATTGTCAAAATGATATATATTTATTTGCATTGTGCACAGAGAAATAAGTATTTGATCCCTTTGGCAAACAAGACTTAATACTTGGTGGCAAAACCCTTGTTGGCAAGCACAGCAGTCAGACGTTTTTTGTAGTTGATGATGAGGTTTGCACACATGTTAGATGGAATTTTGGCCACTCCTCTTTGCAGATCATCTGTAAATCATTAAGATTTCGAGGCTGTTGCTTGGCAACTCGGATCTTCAGCTCCCTCCATAAGTTTTCGATGAGATTAAGGTCTGGAGACTGGCTAGGCCACTCCATGACCTTAATGTGCTTCTTTTTGAGCCACTCCTTTGTTGCCTTGGCTGTATGTTTCGGGTCATTGTCGTGCTGGAAGACCCAGCCACGAGCCATTTTTAATGTCCTGGTGGAGGGAAGGAGGTTGTCATTCAGGATTTGACAGTACATGGCTCCATTCATTCTCCCATTGATGCGGTAAAGTAGTCCTGTGCCCTTAGCAGAGAAACACCCCCAAAACATAATGTTTCCACCTCCATGCTTGACAGTGGGGACGGTGTTCTTTGGATCATAGGCAGCATTTCTCTTCCTCCAAACACGGCGAGTTGAGTTAATGCCAAAGAGCTCAATTTTAGTCTCATCTGACCACAGCACCTTCTCCCAATCACTCTCAGAATCATCCAGATGTTGATTTGCAAACTTCAGATGGGCCTGTACATGTGCCTTCTTGAGCAGGGGGACCTTGCGGGCACTGCAGGATTTTAATCCATTACGGCGTAATGTGTTACCAATGGTTTTCTTGGTGACTGTGGTCCCAGCTGCCTTGAGATCATTAACAAGTTCCCCCCGTGTAGTTTTCGGCTGAGCTCTCACCTTCCTCAGGATCAAGGATACCCCACGAGGTGAGATTTTGCATGGAGCCCCAGATCGATGTGGATTGACAGTCATTTTGTATGTCTTCCATTTTCTTCCTATTGCACCAACAGTTGTCTCCTTCTCAGCCAGCGTCTTACTTATGGTTTTGTAGCCCATTCCAGCCTTGTGCAGGTCTATGATCTTGTCCTGACATCCTTAGAAAGCTCTTTGGTCTTGCCCATGTTGTAGAGGTTAGAGTCAGACTGATCATTGAGTCTGTGGACAGGAGTCTGTTATACAGGTGACCATGTAAGAGCTGTCTATAATGCAGACACCAAGTTGATTTGGAGCGTGTAACTGGTCTGGAGGAGGCTGAACTCCTAATGGTTGGTCGGGGGTCACATACTTATTTCTCTGTGCACAATGCAAATAAATATATATAATTTTGACAATGTGATTTTCTGTTTTTTTTTTTTATATAATCTATCTCTCACTGGTAACATTAACCTAGCCTAAAAATTCTAGACTGTTCATGACTTTGACAGTGGGCAAACTTACAAAATCAGCAAGGGATCAAATACTTATTTCCTTCACTGTAAGTGTAGGTGTTCTGGAGTATAGGTACTGGATAGTATAGTGAGAGTGTAGGTGTTCTGGAGTATAAGTTCTGGATAGTATAGTATAAGTGTAGGTGTTCTGGAGTATAGGTACTGGATAGTGTAGTATAAGTGTAGGTGTTCTGGAGTATAGGTACTGGACAGTATAGTATAAGTGTAGGTGTTCTGGAGTATAGGTACTGGACAGTATAGTATAAGTGTAGGTGTTCTGGAGTATAAGTACTGGATAGTATAGTGAGAGTGTAGGTGTTCTGGAGTATAGGTACTGGACAGTATAGTATAAGTGTAGGTGTTCTGGAGTATAGGTACTGGACAGTATAGTATAAGTGTAGGTGTTCTGGAGTATAGGTACTGGATAGTATAGTGAGAGTGTAGGTGTTCTGGAGTATAGGTACTGGACAGTATAGTATAAGTGTAGGTGTTCTGGAGTATAGGTACTGGATAGTGTAGTATAAGTGTAGGTGTTCTGGAGTATAAGTTCTGGATAGTATAGTATAAGTGTAGGTGTTCTGGAGTATAGGTACTGGATAGTATAGTATAAGTGTAGGTGTTCTGGAGTATAGGTACTGGATACTATAGTGAGAGTGTAGGTGTTCTGGAGTATAGGTACTGGATAGTATAGTGAGAGTGTAGGTGTTCTGGAGTATAGGTACTGGACAGTATAGTATAAGTGTAGGTGTTCTGGAGTATAGGTACTGGATAGTATAGTATAAGTGTAGGTGTTCTGGAGTTTAGGTACTGGATAGTATAGTGAGAGTGTGGGTGTTCTGGAGTATAGGTACTGGATAGTATAGTATAAGTGTAGATGTTCTGGAGTATAGGTACTGGACAGTATAGTATAAGTGTAGGTGTTCTGGAGTATAGGTACTGGACAGTATAGTATAAGTGTAGGTGTTCTGGAGTATAAGTTCTGGATAGTATAGTATAAGTGTAGGTGTTCTGGAGTATAGGTACTGGATAGTATAGTATAAGTGTAGGTGTTCTGGAGTATAAGTACTGGATACTATAGTGAGAGTGTAGGTGTTCTGGAGTATAGGTACTGGATAGTATAGTGAGAGTGTAGGTGTTCTGGAGTATAGGTACTGGACAGTATAGTATAAGTGTAGGTGTTCTGGAGTATAGGTACTGGACAGTATAGTATAAGTGTAGGTGTTCTGGAGTATAAGTTCTGGATAGTATAGTGAGAGTGTAGGTGTTCTGGAGTATAGGTACTGGATAGTATAGTATAAGTGTAGGTGTTCTGGAGTATAAGTACTGGATACTATAGTGAGAGTGTAGGTGTTCCGGAGTATAGGTACTGGATAGTATAGTGAGAGTGTAGGTGTTCTGGAGTATAGGTACTGGACAGTATAGTATAAGTGTAGGTGTTCTGGAGTATAGGTACTGGATAGTATAGTATGAGTGTAGGTGTTCTGGAGTTTAGGTACTGGATAGTATCGTGAGAGTGTAGGTGTTCTGGAGTATAGGTACTGGACAGTATAGTATAAGTGTAGGTGTTCTGGAGTATAAGTTCTGGATAGTATAGTATAAGTGTAGGTGTTCTGGAGTATAGGTACTGGATAGTATAGTATAAGTGTAGGTGTTCTGGAGTATAAGTACTGGATACTATAGTGAGAGTGTAGGTGTTCTGGAGTATAGGTACTGGACAGTATAGTATAAGTGTAGGTGTTCTGGAGTATAGGTACTGGATAGTATAGTATAAGTGTAGGTGTTCTGGAGTTTAGGTACTGGATAGTGTAGTATAAGTGTAGGTGTTCTGGAGTATAGGTACTGGATAGTATAGTGAGAGTGTAGGTGTTCTGGAGTATAGGTACTGGATAGTATAGTGAGAGTGTAGGTGTTCTGGAGTATAGGTACTGGACAGTATAGTATAAGTGTAGGTGTTCTGGAGTATAGGTACTGGATAGTATAGTATAAGTGTAGGTGTTCTGGAGTTTAGGTACTGGATAGTATCGTGAGAGTGTAGGTGTTCTGGAGTATAGGTACTGGACAGTATAGTATAAGTGTAGGTGTTCTGGAGTTTAGGTACTGGATAGTATCGTGAGAGTGTAGGTGTTCTGGAGTATAGGTACTGGATAGTGTAGTGAGAGTGTAGGTGTTCTGGAGTATAGGTACTGGATAGTATAGTATAAGTGTAGGTGTTCTGGAGTATAGGTACTGGATAGTATAGTATAAGTGTAGGTGTTCTGGAGTATAGGTACTGGATAGTATAGTGAGAGTGTAGGTGTTCTGGAGTATAGGTACTGGACAGTATAGTATAAGTGTAGGTGTTCTGGAGTATAAGTTCTGGATAGTATAGTATAAGTGTAGGTGTTCTGGAGTATAGGTACTGGATAGTATAGTATAAGTGTAGGTGTTCTGGAGTATAGGTATTGGACAGTATAGTATAAGTGTAGGTGTTCTGGAGTATAGGTACTGGATAGTATAGTGAGAGTGTAGGTGTTCTGGAGTATAGGTACTGGACAGTATAGTATAAGTGTAGGTGTTCTGGAGTATAGGTACTGGATAGTATAATATAAGTGTAGGTGTTCTGGAGTTTAGGTACTGGATAGTATCGTGAGAGTGTAGGTGTTCTGGAGTATAGGTACTGGACAGTATAGTATAAGTGTAGGTGTTCTGGAGTTTAGGTACTGGATAGTATCGTGAGAGTGTAGGTGTTCTGGAGTATAGGTACTGGATAGTGTAGTGAGAGTGTAGGTGTTCTGGAGTATAGGTACTGGATAGTATAGTATAAGTGTAGGTGTTCTGGAGTATAGGTACTGGACAGTATAGTATAAGTCTAGGTGTTCTGGAGTATAAGTACTGGATAGTATAGTATAAGTGTAGATGTTCTGGAGTATAGGTACTGGATAGTATAGTATAAGTGTAAGTGTTATGGAGTATAGGTACTGGATAGTATAGTGAGAGTGTAGGTGTTCTGGAGTATAGGTACTGGATACTATAGTGAGAGTGTAGGTGTTCTGGAGTTTAGGTACTGGATACTATAGTGAGAGTGTAGGTGTTCTGGAGTATAGGTACTGGATAGTGTAGTATAAGTGTAGGTGTTCTGGAGTATAGGTACTGGATAGTATCGTGAGAGTGTAGGTGTTCTGGAGTATAGGTACTGGATACTATAGTGAGAGTGTAGGTGTTCTGGAGTATAGGTACTGGATAGTATAGTATAAGTGTAGGTGTTCTGGAGTATAAGTTCTGGATAGTATAGTATAAGTGTAGGTGTTCTGGAGTATAGGTACTGGATAGTATAGTATAACTGTAGGTGTTCTGGAGTATAGGTACTGGACAGTATAGTATAAGTGTAGGTGTTATGGAGTATAGGTACTGGATAGTATAGTGAGAGTGTAGGTGTTCTGGAGTATAGGTACTGGATACTATAGTGAGAGTGTAGGTGTTCTGGAGTATAGGTACTGGATAGTGTAGTATAAGTGTAGGTGTTCTGGAGTATAGGTACTGGATAGTATCGTGAGAGTGTAGGTGTTCTGGAGTATAGGTACTGGATACTATAGTGAGAGTGTAGGTGTTCTGGAGTTTAGGTACTGGATACTATAGTGAGAGTGTAGGTGTTCTGGAGTATAGGTACTGGATAGTGTAGTATAAGTGTAGGTGTTCTGGAGTATAGGTACTGGATAGTATCGTGAGAGTGTAGGTGTTCTGGAGTATAGGTACTGGATACTATAGTGAGAGTGTAGGTGTTCTGGAGTATAGGTACTGGATAGTATAGTATAAGTGTAGGTGTTCTGGAGTATAAGTTCTGGATAGTATAGTATAAGTGTAGGTGTTCTGGAGTATAGGTACTGGATAGTATAGTATAAGTGTAGGTGTTCTGGAGTATAGGTACTGGACAGTATAGTATAAGTGTAGGTGTTATGGAGTATAGGTACTGGATAGTATAGTGAGAGTGTAGGTGTTCTGGAGTATAGGTACTGGATACTATAGTGAGAGTGTAGGTGTTCTGGAGTATAGGTACTGGATAGTGTAGTATAAGTGTAGGTGTTCTGGAGTATAGGTACTGGATAGTATCGTGAGAGTGTAGGTGTTCTGGAGTATAGGTACTGGATACTTTAGTGAGAGTGTAGGTGTTCTGGAGTATAGGTACTGGATAGTATAGTGAGAGTGTAGGTGTTCTGGAGTTTAGGAACTGGATAGTATAGTATAAGTGTAGGTGTTCTGGAGTATAGGTACTGGATAGTGTAGTATAAGTGTAGGTGTTCTGGAGTATAGGTACTGGATAGTATCGTGAGAGTGTAGGTGTTCTGGAGTATAGGTACTGGATACTTTAGTGAGAGTGTAGGTGTTCTGGAGTATAGGTACTGGATAGTATAGTGAGAGTGTAGGTGTTCTGGAGTTTAGGAACTGGATAGTATAGTATAAGTGTAGGTGTTCTGGAGTATAGGTACTGGATAGTATAGTATAAGTGTAGGTGTTCTGGAGTATAGGTACTGGATAGTGTAATATAAGTGTAGGTGTTCTGGAGTATAGGTACTGGCTAGTGTAGTATAAGTGTAGGTGTTCTGGAGTATAGGTACTGGATAGTATAGTATAAGTGTAGGTGTTCTGGAGTATAGGTACTGGATAGTGTAGTATAAGTGTAGGTGTTCTGGAGTATAGGTACTGGATAGTATAGTATAAGTGTAGGTGTTCTGGAGTATAGGTACTGGATAGTATAGTGAGAGTGTAGGCATTCTGGAGTATAGGTACTGGATAGTGTAGTATAAGTGTAGGTGTTCTGGAGTATAAGTACTGGATAGTGTAGTATAAGTGTAGGCGTTCTGGAGTATAAGTACTGGATACTATAGTGAGAGTGTAGGTGTTCTGGAGTATAAGTACTGGATACTATAGTGAGAGTGTAGGTGTTCTGGAGTATAGGTACTGGATAGTGTAGTATAAGTGTAGGTGTTCTGGAGTATAGGTACTGGATAGTGTAGTATAAGTGTAGGTGTTCTGGAGTATAAGTACTGGATACTATAGTGAGAGTGTAGGTGTTCTGGAGTATAGGTACTGGATACTATAGTGAGAGTGTAGGTGTTCTGGACTAGATAGGAATACAGAGGTTCTGGCCTAGACAGGAGGATAGTGAAGATTCATCCAAGTCTAGAGGTTAGAAGGATTTGGATTGACTGATGATGGAGATATTGGAGCCTGAGAACTGGAGGCTGAGGGTGAGGAGGACAGGAGAGAGCGGTTCAATGTGGAGAGGTCCTGAGCTGGAAGGAGGATGATAGGAGTAGGAGTCTGGTCATCAGCCCCACTCTGCACTTTATGAGCGTTCTGTGAAGATCTTATCTGTGGAGAATTTCATTTTTGCTTATGGAACAGAAGATTCGCGGCCGACACTCCAGAGAAGAAGAAGCCAACCAATCTGATGCCAGCTTTCATGTTTCCATAGTGGGTGCGACAGTGAAGAAACTGACCAGATCTCTTATACTGAACACGGTTTCCTACTCTGGATATTATAGACGAGGTCCAATATGTCCCACCAGACTTCACTGACCAGGGCAGCTGCCTGTGGCCTCCATCATAGTGGTTCATACCCTGTACCTGCTATTATCCTGCCGTTACCTGCTCCTATGCTATTTCACCTAGTGCACGGCCTGAGTGGGAGGAGCATGACACAGGGATTCAAAGAACACCAAGGCAATAAGTTATGCCCCGCCCCCTCCAGCCATGCTGGAGGCAGAACACAGTGGATCCGTTTTACCAGGAGTGCTCCTTTAAAACTGTGACTCCAACATTACAGAGAACATTCATCTTTGATTAGCATTGGCTCGTGTTGCTAGGTGGAAACCATCAGAAAGCTGTTGCTAACAGATCTGATATATCCATGACGTCCCCTTTAGTACTTTGAGTGTATAGCAGTATCCTGCTGTTAATGAACTGGATGGGTCCTTCCCACCAGTCACAACTGGACTAAAAAAGAGCTGTCCCTATAATAAGATCCGTCAGTATAAACACAAGAACACTGTGATAGATTCTCTACCGTGACGTGTACAGGGTGGGACTGACGAGCCGTTTCCATATGATTGGGTCATCATTAGACGTGCAATGTGATGGGGAAGGGGTAAGTGTCGGGCTCCTGGCAGACCTCACAGGACAGTAAAGTGGTAGAGTCATCCTCAAATACAAAGAAAAACACCTCAGGACCTAAATCAGAGAAGGAATAAAGCAAGACCCCCGAAACCCAACCCTAACCCATTGAGCCCCACGCCCCATCATACAGTAACCCCACCTCTAGAATCAATGACACCTCCATTCTTACCCTGGCTCCACCCTCCACAGTATGACATCACCCGTCATACAGTAACCCCACCTCTAGAATCAATGACACCTCCATTCTTACCCCGCCTCCACCCTCCACACTATGACATCACCCATCATATAGTAACCTCACCTCTAGAATCAATGACACCCCCAGACTTACCTTGGCTCCACCCTCCACACTATGACATCACCCGTCATACAGTAACCCCACCTCTAGAATCAATGTCACGTCTATTCTTACCCTGGCTTCACCCTCCACAGTATGACATCACCCGTCATACAGTAACCCCACCTCTAGAATCAATGACACCCCCAGACTTACCCCCGCCTCCACCCTCCAAGCTATGACATCACCAATCATACAGTAACCCCACCTCTAGAATCAATGACACCTCCATTCTTACCCTGCCTACACCCTCCACACTATGACATCACCCATCATACAGTAACCCCACCTCTAGAATCAATGACACCTCCATTCTTACCCCACCTCCACCCTCCACACTATGACATCACCTGTCATACAGTAACCCCACCTCTAGAATCAATGACACCTCCATTCTTACCCAACCTCCAGCCTCCACACTATGACATCACCCGTCATACAGTAACCGCACCTCTAGAATAAATGATACCTCCATTCTTACCCTGCCTCCACACTATGACATCACAGTAACCCCACCTCTCGAATCAATGACACCTCCATTCTTACCTTGGCTCCACCCTCCACACTATGACATCACCCGTCATACAGTAACCCCACCTCTAGAATCAATGACACCTCTATTCTTACCTTGGCTCCATCCTCCACACTATAACATCACCCATCATACAGTAACCCCACCTCTAGAATCAATGACACCTCCATTCTTACCCTGCCTCCACCCTCCACACTATGACATCACCTGTCATACAGTAACCCCACCTCTAGAATCAATAACACCTCCATTCTTACCCTGCCTACACCTTCCATACTATGACATCACCTGTCATACAGTATCTCCACTTCTAGAATCAATGACACCTCCATTCTTACCCCGCCTCCACCCTCCACACTATGACATCAGCCATCATATAGTAACCTCACCTCTAGAATCAATGACACCCCCAGACTTACCCCCGCCTCCACCCTCCAAGCTATGACATCACCCATCATACAGTAACCCCACCTCTAGAATCAATGACACCTCCATTCTTACCCTGGCTCCACCCTCCACATTATGACATCACCCGTCATACAGTAACCCCACCTCTAGAATCAATGACACCTCCATTCTTACCCTGGCTCCACCCTCCACACTGACACAACCCATCATACAGTAACCCCACCTCTAGAATCAAAGACACCTCCAGTCTTACCCCACCTCCAACCTCCACACTATGACATCACTCATCATACAGTAACCCCACTTCTAGAATCAATGACACCTCCATTCTTACCCTGGCTTCACCCTCCACACTATGACATCACCCGTCAAACAGTAACCCCACTTCTAGAATCATTGACACCTCCATTCTTACCCCACCTCCACTCTCCACACTGTGACATCACCCGTCATACAGTAACCCCACCTCTAGAATCAATTACCTCTATTATTACCCTGCCTCCACCCTTCACACTATGACATCACCCGTCATACAGTAACCCCACCTCTAGAATCAATGACACCTCAATTCTTACCTTGGCTCCACCCTTCACACTATGACATCACCCGTCATACAGTCACACCACCTCTAGAATCAATGACACCTCCATTCTTACCTTGGCTCCACCCTCCACATTATGACAACACTCAGTCAGTGACTATGCATAGAGTGAAGGAGGTCGCCTAGACACCTATGACAACTCTGAAGGAGTAACAGGCACAGCTTTTTTGGGTGACACAGCAAAGAGAAATACTCTGCTGGAAAATTTTATACACCTGGACTTTAAAATTACCAGGCGGCACAATGGAGGCTCTGTACTTAAGAGAGATCACAGCAAACCAGAAGTAACCATCCATCCCTACTAAAGCCTGGTGGAGGCTGCATCATGCCGTCAAACTGTCACTAGGAGAAGGTTTATCTTCCCCACAGATGCAGGTGTGTGGTCCAGGAGAGGCACAGGGAGGGGGGAGAGCAACAGAGGCAGATTTGATGCCATGAGGAGGCATAGCAGAGGCTGGAGAGCCATAAATGCTGGTGTAAAGCACAGAACAGGGACTGGGGACACTAGAGATCCACAGTTGCAGGTATAAGGCCCGGGAGGGGAACACAAGAGGCTAGAGAGTCATGGATGAAGGTAAGAGGCCCAGGAGAGGCTGTAGAGCCACAGATGCAGGTGTAAGGCTCCAGGATAGACACAGACAAAGATGTAGAGCCAGATATGCAGCAGTAAGGCCCAGAAGAGGCACAGGGGAGACTGAAGAGCCAAAGATGCAGGTATAAGGCTCTAGAAAGGCACAGGGGAGTCTTGAGAGCCACAGTTGCTGGTGTTAGGTCAAGAAGTGGCTGGAGAACTACAGATACAGCTGTAAGGCCCAGGCTGGAAAGCCACAGATACAAAAGAGGCACAGGGGAGGTTGGAGGTCCACAGATGCAGGTATAAGGCACAAGAAAGGCACAGGGCCACAAATGCAGGTGTAAGCCAAGGAGAGGCACAGGGGAGACTAGAGATTCACAGATGCAGGTGTAAGTCCCAGGAGAGGCACCTGATAGACTGGGGAGCCACAGATGTAGGTGTAAGTCCCAGGAGAGACATTGGAGAAGCTGGGGAGCAACAGATGCAGGTGTAGGTCCAGGAGAGGCACAGGGGAGTCTAGAGATTTATAGTTGCAGGTGTAAGGCATAGGAAAGGCTCTGGAGAGGCTGGGGAGCCACAGATGCAGGTGTAAGGCCCAGGAGAGGCACTGGAGACAGTGAGGACCACAGATGCAGGTGTACGGCCCAGGAGAGGCACTGGAGACAATGAGGACCACAGATGCAGGTGTAAGGCCCAGGAGAGGCACTGGAGACAATGAGGACCACAGATGCAGGTGTATGGCACAGGAGAGGCACTGGAGACAGTGAGTGTCACAGATGCAGGTGTAAGGCACAGGAGGGGCACCGGAGACAGTGAGGACCACAGATGCAGGTATAAGGCACAGGAGAGGCACTGGAGACAGTGAGGACCACAGATGCAGGTATAAGGCACAGGAGAGGCACTGGAGACAGTGAGGACCACAGATGCAGGTGTAAGGCCCAGGAGAGGCACTGGAGACAGTGAGGACCACAGATGCAGGTGTAAGGCACAGGAGAGGCACTGGAGACAGTGAGTGTCACAGATGCAGGTGTAAGGCCCAGGAGAGGCACTGGAGACAGTGAGGACCACAGATGCAGGTGTAAGGCACAGGAGAGGCACTGGAGACAGTGAGTGTCACAGATGCAGGTGTAAGGCACAGGAGGGGCACCGGAGACAGTGAGGACCACAGATGCAGGTATAAGGCACAGGAGAGGCACTGGAGACAGTGAGGACCACAGATGCAGGTGTAAGGCCCAGGAGAGGCACTGGAGACAGTGAGGACCACAGATGCAGGTGTAAGGCACAGGAGAGGCACTGGAGACAGTGAGGACCACAGATGCAGGTATAAGGCACAGGAGAGGCACTGGAGACAGTGAGTCTCACAGATGCAGGTGTAAGGCCCAAGAGGGGCACTGGAGACAGTGAGGACCACAGATGCAGGTGTATGGCACAGGAGAGGCACTGGAGACAGTGAGTGTCACAGATGCAGGTGTATGGCACAGGAGGGGCACCGGAGACAGTGAGGACCACAGATGGAGGTATAAGGCACAGTAGAGGCACTGGAGACAGGGAGTGTCACAGATGCAGGTGTAAGGCCCAGGAGAGGCACTGGAGAGGCTGGGGAGCCACAGTTGCAGGTGTAAGTCCCAGGATAGACATTGGAGAGGTACTGGAGAGCACAGATGCAGGTGTAAGTCCCAGGAGAGGCACTGGAGAGGCTGGGGAGCCACAAATTAAGGTGTAAGTTCCAGAAGAGGCACTGGAGAGGCGTAACTAGTGCTCGGCTAGAAATGTCTCCTTATATCCAGCCTGCAGGACCGGAGAATAGTAAAATTGTATTCATCTCGGATTCCTGTGTGGACAGAAGATCCGTTCTCTGGGGAACTACAAGTCCCCGCATCTCTGTATTGCAACTGTGCATATTAGTTGGGTGTTTTGGTGCTTCTGAGGAAAAAAAATATTTAATTCCTGTGCGGGGGAAAAGTAGAGGGAGAGCGTAAAAAATATCTAAACAAGAGAGGTGTCCACAGCCTAGACAGGTGATATAGGTGCCCGGACTGGCATTTCTGCTTTACCTCGTCAGATGACCTTCACCAGTACAAGCTCACATCATCTCTGTTCTTTATGTCCCTAGGGACAGCAATTTTTCGTGTTTCATGGCTTTTAGCTCCACTGCTACTTTGGGGTTAGGGTTTATGGATCTGGGGGCAGAGAAATCACCTCCAGCAGAAAGTGGGTCCTTGGTAAGTTCACCCGTTAATCTTTATCTAAGCAACGTGGTGAGAATAGCATTGCCACCGCCTCATATCTGGTCAGACTAACACGCTGTATATCTGGTCAGACTAACACGCTGTATATCTGGTCAGACTAACACGCTGTATATCTGGTCAGACTAACACGCTGTATATCTGGTCAGACTAACACGCTGTATATCTGGTCAGACTAACACGCTGTATATCTGGTCAGACTAACACGCTGTATATCTGGGCAGACTAACACGCTGTATATCTGGTCAGAATAACACGCTGTATATCTGGTCAGACTAACATGCTGTATATCTGGTCAGACTAACACGCTGTATATCTGGGCAGACTAACATGCTGTATATCTGGTCAGACTAACATGCTGTATATCTGGGCTGACTAACACGCTGTATATCTGGTCAGACTAACACGCTGTATATCTGGTCAGACTAACACGCTGTATATCTGGTCAGACTAACACGCTGTATATCTGGTCAGACTAACACGCTGTATATCTGGGCTGACTAACACGCTGTATATCTGGTCAGACTAACACGCTGTATATCTGGTCAGACTAACACGCTGTATATCTGGTCAGACTAACACGCTGTATATCTAGGCAGACTAACACGCTGTATATCTGGGCAGACTAACACGCTGTATATCTAGGCAGACTAACACGCTGTATATCTGGGCAGACTAACATGCTGTATATCTGGTCAGACTAACATGCTGTATATCTGGTCAGACTAACACGCTGTATATCTGGTCAGACTAACACGCTGTATATCTAGGCAGACTAACACGCTGTATATCTGGGCAGACTAACATGCTGTATATCTGGTCAGACTAACATGCTGTATATCTGGTCAGACTAACACGCTGTATATCTGGTCAGACTAACACGCTGTATATCTGGTCAGACTAACACGCTGTATATCTGGGCAGACTAACACGCTGTATATCTGGGCAGACTAACACGCTGTATATCTGGGCAGACTAACACGCTGTATATCTGGTCAGACTAACATGCTGTATATCTGGGCAGACTAACACGCTGTATATCTGGTCAGACTAACACGCTGTATATCTGGGCAGACTAACACGCTGTATATCTGGGCAGACTAACACGCTGTATATCTGGGCAGACTAACATGCTGTATATCTGGGCAGACTAACATGCTGTATATCTGGTCAGACTAACACGCTGTATATCTGGTCAGACTAACACGCTGTATATCTGGTTCAGACTAACATGCTGTATATCTGGTCAGACTAACACGCTGTATATCTGGGCAGTCTAACACGCTGTATATCTGGTCAGACTAACATGCTGTATATCTGGTCAGACTAACACGCTGTATATCTGGGCAGACTAACACGCTGTATATCTGGTCAGACTAACACGCTGTATATCTGGGCAGACTAACACGCTGTATATCTGGTCAGACTAACACGCTGTTTATCTGGTCAGACTAACACGCTGTATATCTGGTCAGACTAACATGCTGTATATCTGGTCAGACTAACACGCTGTATATCTGGGCAGACTAACACGCTGTATATCTGGGCAGACTAACACGCTGTATATCTGGGCAGACTAACACGCTGTATATCTGGGCAGACTAACACGCTGTATATCTGGTCAGACTAACACGCTCTATATCTGGTCAGACTAACACGCTGTATATCTGGTCAGACTAACACGCTGTATATCTGGTTCAGACTAACATGCTGTATATCTGGTCAGACTAACACGCTGTATATCTGGGCAGTCTAACACGCTGTATATCTGGTCAGACTAACACGCTGTATATCTGGTCAGACTAACACGCTGTATATCTGGTCAGACTAACACGCTCTATATCTGGACAGACTAACACGCTGTATATCTGGACAGACTAACACGCTGTATATCTGGTCAGACTAACACGCTGTATATCTGGTCAGACTAACACGCTGTATATCTGGGCTGACTAACACGCTGTATATCTGGTCAGACTAACACGCTGTATATCTGGTCAGACTAACACGCTGTATATCTGGTCAGACTAACACGCTGTATATCTGGTCAGACTAACACGCTGTATATCTGGGCAGACTAACACGCTGTATATCTGGTCAGACTAACACGCTGTATATCTGGTCAGACTAACACGCTCTATATCTAGTCAGACTAACATGCTGTATATCTGGGCAGACTAACACGCTGTATATCTGGTCAGACTAACACGCTGTATATCTGGTCAGACTAACACGCTGTATATCTGGGCAGACTAACACGCTGTATATCTGGGCAGACTAACACGCTGTATATCTGGTCAGACTAACACGCTGTATATCTGGTCAGACTAACACGCTGTATATCTGGACAGACTAACACGCTGTATATCTGGTCAGACTAACACGCTGTATATCTGGTCAGACTATCACGCTGTATATCTGGTCAGACTAACATGCTGTATATCTGGTCAGACTAACACGCTGTATATCTGGTCAGAATAACACGCTGTATATCTGGTCAGACTAACACGCTGTATATCTGGTCAGACTAACATGATGTTTATCTGGTCAGACTAACACGCTGTTTATCTGGTCAGACTAACACGCTGTATATCTGGTCAGACTAACACGCTGTATATCTGGTCAGACTAACACGCTGTATATCTGGTCAGACTAACACGCTGTATATCTGGTCAGACTAACACGCTGTATATCTGGTCAGACTAACACGCTGTATATCTGGTCAGACTAACACGCTGTATATCTGGTCAGACTAACACGCTGTATATCTGGGCAGACTAACACGCTGTATATCTGGTCAGACTAACACGCTGTATATCTGGGCAGACTAACACGCTGTATATCTGGTCAGACTAACATGCTGTATATCTGGTCAGACTAACATGCTGTATATCTGGTCAGACTAACACGCTGTATATCTGGTCAGACTAACACGCTGTATATCTGGTCAGACTAACATGCTGTATATCTGGGCAGACTAACATGCTGTATATCTGGTCAGACTAACACGCTGTATATCTGGTCAGACTAACACGCTGTATATCTGGTCAGACTAACACGCTGTATATCTGGGCAGACTAACACGCTGTATATCTGGGCAGACTAACACGCTGTATATCTGGGCAGACTAACACGCTGTATATCTGGGCAGACTAACATGCTGTATATCTGGGCAGACTAACATGCTGTATATCTGGTCAGACTAACATGCTGTATATCTGGTCAGACTAACACGCTCTATATCTGGTCAGACTAACACGCTGTATATCTGGTTCAGACTAACATGCTGTATATCTGGTCAGACTAACACGCTGTATATCTGGGCAGACTAACACGCTGTATATCTGGTCAGACTAACACGCTGTATATCTGGTCAGACTAACACGCTGTATATCTGGTCAGACTAACACGCTCTATATCTGGTCAGACTAACACGCTGTATATCTGGTCAGACTAACACGCTGTATATCTGGTCAGACTAACACGCTGTATATCTGGGCAGACTAACACGCTGTATATCTGGTCAGACTAACATGCTGTATATCTGGTCAGACTAACACGCTGTATATCTGGGCAGACTAACACGCTGTATATCTGGTCAGACTAACACGCTGTATATCTGGGCAGACTAACACGCTGTATATCTGGTCAGACTAACACGCTGTTTATCTGGTCAGACTAACACGCTGTATATCTGGTCAGACTAACATGCTGTATATCTGGTCAGACTAACACGCTGTATATCTGGGCAGACTAACACGCTGTATATCTGGGCAGACTAACACGCTGTATATCTGGTCAGACTAACATGCTGTATATCTGGTCAGACTAACATGCTGTATATCTGGTCAGACTAACACGCTGTATATCTGGTCAGACTAACACGCTGTATATCTGGTCAGACTAACACGCTGTATATCTGGTCAGACTAACACGCTGTATATCTGGTCAGAATAACACGCTGTATATCTGGTCAGACTAACACGCTGTATATCTGGTCAGAATAACACGCTGTATATCTGGTCAGACTAACACGCTGTATATCTGGTCAGACTAACACGCTGTATATCTGGTCAGACTAACACGCTGTATATCTGGTCAGACTAACACGCTGTATATCTGGTCAGACTAACACGCTGTATATCTGGTCAGACTAACACGCTGTATATCTGGTCAGACTAACACGCTGTATATCTGGTCAGAATAACACGCTGTATATCTGGTCAGACTAACACGCTGTATATCTGGTCAGACTAACACGCTGTATATCTGGTCAGACTAACACGCTGTATATCTGGTCAGACTATCACAGGTTCCTTGCTTTGCTCAGTCTGGGGCTGCAGAGCTTTTTACGACATTATCCAGACATGAAGAACGAGTTTACAGGAAAGTAATATATCTCATTCCAGCAGGTCCGGTGCTGCTGAACATGCGCTTCGGGAGCTGCAGGGTTATTATTGGTTGTGTGATATGTCCATCCGGTGGCTACTCGTGCTCTCTAGTCTGTGAGCAGCGGAGAACTGTCAACGACTAGCTCATGCAGCAAAGCGGGGAACGTGTCTCTGAAAGTCAAACTTTTCCTCAGCCATGCTGCCCGCTCATTTTTATTTTGATACATCATCTTACTTGGATGCATTAGAGCGGGGGGGGGGGGGGGGGGCAGCATTCCCAGCCTCGCTCTTCGTCCTCTTTCTGCTGGGGATTGTGGTGATGGCAGTCCACTTGTCATAGGAGAGGAGGAGTCCCGGTAGTTGGGATTCATCACACAGTGAGGATGTTGTGTCATCAGCTTTCTGAAGTCCATGGCCAGTTGCGTGCCCGTCTACTTGTGCCATGATATGGGTAAACAATTCATGGGAAACTCGGATAAGAGGCTGGAAAGCCATGACAGACTCCGATAACTTCTGGATAAAACTTTTTTAGACTCTGATTATAAAACATAAATGGGAGATTTTTCTCTCCTTGATCATAGTCAGGCGACTCTCAGCTCCAAGATGGCGGAAGCATCCCACAAATATTGGGTCGGTAACAACAGGAGTATTTCCCGGAGGTCCCACTGCTTCCTGACTCTGGCGTGGACAATAGTGAAGCAGCTGTACCAACACCACCCGCAGCCGTGGCAGCACAATACATATGATGGAAGCAAACCGCCCGTTACTTTGGCAGATTAAGCGAGTAGGGACACAAGCATGCCACCAGGAGATCTAGAAATATGGGATCCCGAACAGTGACTCGTATGTACGATGCAGACGCTGGCCTGTTACTGTGGAGAGACGGTGGCGGAGAGCGGGGTGGACGAGAGTTCTAATATTACACTTTTCCTTTTAGAATTAGAATATTATTTTCATTCTCTTGATCTCGTTATTTTGGGTGGGTTTGGGGGGGGGGGCAGGGTTTCTGTTATCGCATAACATGAGGTTGGACTTGCATCATTTCTGGATGATTTTTCTCCACTCTTGAAACGCAAACTTGTGATTGAAACGCAAAAAAAATGTAAACCCTACAGATCCCGGGACCGCATGGCAGGAGCAGCAGGGGTCCCTCTAGTCTGTGGAGATCTGATTTGAACATCTGCTGAATCTCCTCACCGTCAATAACAAGTCAAGGACCAGAATGAGGACTCTGTAAAGATCAGTCACCAGAAGATTTTCGTGCAGTGAGAGATGGAAATAATCATCATCACGGGCCGGCACCCCATGAAATTCCCACTGGCTTTCGTACTTAAACCACCAGGGCAAAAAAATTCTATTTATTGGCGACTTTCCCAATCAAATCCTGATGTGAAGCAAACGGGTGTCCTGAATTTACCAAAACACCAACGAAGTCAATGCGTAAAATGTTGCTAATTCTTTTGGTTTTGCTGATTTTCGAGGCCACAGAATAGTTTGTGCCCGTCACTTCTGCAGTGCGACCTCGGATGTCCTGACTCACTCAACACCCCAGAGAGACATTGCTCAACATATTGGACCAACCCCTATCTAATTAGCAAAACCTCCCTCTCCTGCACCTCTGGTGTAGAGGAAGATGTCTCATAGACCACTGGGGTCAGAAATGAGACAGCCCCCTGTTTATGGCAGGACATTGAGCCTAAACCTCAACTGGACGGAACTTGTCAAGCTGCCGGTCCCCACCAGATCCCTGGTACTTACTCTGCGATGTGTCCAGGAGCCAAGGAGCCCATAAAAGCACAAGGAGCCCCCAGCAGAGACAGCACGGTGCATGAGTTAGAGGCATTACCACCTCGCTGCCAACGCTGCGACAAACACCTGCAATAGAGACGTGAAAAAATGAACATAAGCGCTGAGAGAAGACAACACAAGCGGAAATATACAAAAAGTCTTCGCGCTAACTTCATCGACAGTGAAAAGGTAGAAGCAGCATCGTATGTAAAAGTGCCGCCAGTACAAGAACAGATACGGACGCCTGAAATGTTAAATATGAGGAGAAAAGTTCTTCTGACCTGGTGTAGAGCGATCTAAAAATGTAACAAGTCTCACCTGTCTATATACATGTAATATGTGATCACAGGTCTCTCACCAATCTATATACATGTAGTATGTGATCACAGGTCTCTCACCGGTCTATATACATGTAATATGTGATCACAGGTCTCTAACCTGTCTATATACTTGTAATATGTGATCACAGGTCTCTAACCTGTCTATATACATGTAATATGTGATCACAGGTCTCTCACCTGTCTATATACATGTAATATGTGATCACAGATCTCTCACCTGTCTATATACATGTAATATGTGCTCACAGGTCTCTAACCTGTCTATATACTTGTAATATGTGATCACAGGTCTCTAACCTGTCTATATACATGTAATATGTGATCACAGGTCTCTCACCTGTCTATATACATGTAATATGTGATCACAGATCTCTCACCTGTCTATATACATGTAATATGTGCTCACAGGTCTCTCACCAATCTATATACATGTAGTATGTGATCACAGGTCTCTCACCTGTCTATATACATGTAATATGTGATCACAGGTCTCTCACCCGTCTATATACATGTAATATGTGATCACAGATCTCTCACCTGTCTATATACATGTAATATGTGCTCACAGGTCTCTCACCAATCTATATACATGTAGTATGTGATCACAGGTCTCTCACCGGTCTATATACATGTAATATGTGATCTCAGGTCTCTCACCTGTCCATATACATGTAATATGTGATCACAGGTCTCTCACCTGTCCATATACATGTAATATGTGATCACAGGTCTCTCACCTGTCCATATACATGTAATATGTGATCACAGGTCTCTCACCCATCTATATACATGTAATATGTGATCACAGATCTCTCACCTGTCTATATACATGTAATATGTGCTCACAGGTCTCTCACCTGTCCATATACATGTAATATGTGATCACAGGTCTCTCACCTGTCCATATACATGTAATATGTGATCACAGGTCTCTCACCTGTCCATATACATGTAATATGTGATCACAGGTTTCTCACCCGTCTATATACATGTAATATGTGATCACAGATCTCTCACCAATCTATATACAAGTAGTATGTGATCACAGGTCTCTCACCAATCTATATACATGTAATATGTGATCTCAGGTCTCTCACCTGTCCATATACATGTAATATGTGATCACAGGTCTCTCACCTGTCTATATACATGTAATATGTGACCACAGGTCTCTCACCTGTCTATATACATGTAATATGTGATCACAGGTCTCTCACCTGTCTATATACACGTAATATGTGATCACAGGTCTCTCACCTGTCTATATACACGTAATATGTGATCACAGGTCTCTCACCGGTCTATATACATGTAATATGTGATCACAGGTCGCTCATCTGTCTATATACATGTAATATGTGATCACAGGTCTCTCACCTGTCTATATACATGTGATATGTGATCACACGTCTCTCACCTGTCTATATACACATAATATGTGATCACAGGTCTCTCACCGGTCTATATACATGTAATATGTGATCACAGGTCTCTCACCTGTCTATATACATGTGATATGTGACCACAGGTCTCTCACCTGTCCATTTACATGTAGTATTTTGTCACACGTCTCTCACTTATCGTTATACATATAATATGCGATCACAGGTCTCTCACCGGTCTATATACATGTAATATGTGATCACAGGTCACTCATCTGTCTATATACATGTAATATGTGATCACAGGTCTCTCACCTGTCTATATACATGTGATATGTGATCACACGTCTCTCACCTGTCTATATACACATAATATGTGATCACAGGTCTCTCACCGGTCTATATACATGTAATATGTGATCACAGGTCTCTAACCTGTCTATATACTTGTAATATGTGATCACAGGTCTCTAACCTGTCTATATACATGTAATATGTGATCACAGGTCTCTCACCTGTCTATATACATGTAATATGTGATCACAGATCTCTCACCTGTCTATATACATGTAATATGTGCTCACAGGTCTCTAACCTGTCTATATACTTGTAATATGTGATCACAGGTCTCTAACCTGTCTATATACATGTAATATGTGATCACAGGTCTCTCACCTGTCTATATACATGTAATATGTGATCACAGATCTCTCACCTGTCTATATACATGTAATATGTGATCACAGGTCTCTCACCAATCTATATACATGTAGTATGTGATCACAGGTCTCTCACCGGTCTATATACATGTAATATGTGATCACAGGTCTCTAACCTGTCTATATACTTGTAATATGTGATCACAGGTCTCTAACCTGTCTATATACATGTAATATGTGATCACAGGTCTCTCACCTGTCTATATACATGTAATATGTGATCACAGATCTCTCACCTGTCTATATACATGTAATATGTGCTCACAGGTCTCTAACCTGTCTATATACTTGTAATATGTGATCACAGGTCTCTAACCTGTCTATATACATGTAATATGTGATCACAGGTCTCTCACCTGTCTATATACATGTAATATGTGATCACAGATCTCTCACCTGTCTATATACATGTAATATGTGCTCACAGGTCTCTCACCAATCTATATACATGTAGTATGTGATCACAGGTCTCTCACCTGTCTATATACATGTAATATGTGATCACAGGTCTCTCACCCGTCTATATACATGTAATATGTGATCACAGATCTCTCACCTGTCTATATACATGTAATATGTGCTCACAGGTCTCTCACCAATCTATATACATGTAGTATGTGATCACAGGTCTCTCACTGGTCTATATACATGTAATATGTGATCTCAGGTCTCTCACCTGTCCATATACATGTAATATGTGATCACAGGTCTCTCACCTGTCCATATACATGTAATATGTGATCACAGGTCTCTCACCTGTCCATATAAATGTAATATGTGATCACAGGTCTCTCACCCATCTATATACATGTAATATGGGATCACAGATCTCTCACCTGTCTATATACATGTAATATGTGATCACAGGTCTCTCACCGGTCTATATACATGTAATATGTGATCACAGGTCTCTCACCGGTCTATATACATGTAATATGTGATCACAGGTCTCTCACCTGTCTATATACATGTGATATGTGACCACAGGTCTCTCACCTGTCCATTTACATGTAGTATTTTGTCACACGTCTCTCACTTATCGTTATACATATAATATGTGATCACAGGTCTCTCACCTGTCTATATACATGTAATATGTGATCACAGGTCTCTCACCGGTCTATATACATGTAATATGTGATCACAGGTCTCTCACCTGTCCATTTACACGTAGTATTTTTTTCACACGTCTCTCACTTATCGTTATACATATAATATGCGATCACAGGTCTCTCACCTGTAGTATGTTGTCACACGTCTGTCTCTGTGCATATTATGATTGCTGCACATTTGGGTGGTTGTTTTGGCGCCTTTATCTCTTACCTGGTGTCCGTGTCCTCCTCTGGGTAGCGCTCTACCACGTTGATTATGTCCAGACAGACCAGTCCTACACACAGGATCCTTTTCTCTCCCATTCTTCTTCCTATGAGACACTCCGGCTGTTCTGTAAGAAGAAAACAATATTGTGACCTTTGATCTGGGCTGTCGCTGTCTCAGCACAATGTGTTTCAGCAGGGTCATGGCTGTCTCTAGACCTACTGCATTCTCGGTGTTCTCTAATAGCACTCTATCCCTAAAATCAGAGTTCTCTCTTGTTTAGTCCAGTGGGCTCTATGGATCCTGTGGTCTCTGAATCTTGAGATCGCTCTCTGGATCCTGTGGTCTCTCTCTGTGGTTTATCTATCTCTTTTTTCTGTAGTCTGTTTCTGTGTAGATCCTGTGATCTCTCTCATTCTGTATCTTGTGATCTTGTTCCCTCTTTTCTGTAGTCTCACTCTTTCTCTCTAGAACTGGTCTGCTCTTTCCCTCTCTCTCTGGATCTTGTGTTCTCTTTCTGTCTAAATCCTGTGATCTCTCCCGCACTGGATCCTGTAGTCTCTCTCTCCTTATCCTGTGATCTCAATCTCTTTCTAAATTTTGTGATCTCTCTCTCTCTGTAGTATCTCTTTGTCTGGATTCTGTAGTCAGTCTCTTTCTTACTCTTGTGGTCTCTCTCTCTCTGGATCCTGCGGTCTCTCTTTTTTCTCTCTCTCTCTGGGTCTTGTGATCTCTCTCTCGATCCTATTGTCTCTTTGTCTGTGATCTCTCTCTCGATCCTGTGATCTCTCTCTCTCTAGATCCTATTGTCTCTTTGTCTGTGTGTTCTCTCTCTCTCTATATATCCTGTGATCTCGCTCTCTCTCCCTAGATTCTGTGGTCTCTCCCGCAGTTTTCTGTGATCTCTCTGGATCCTGTGTTGTCTCTCTGTCTAGATCCTGTGATCTCTCTCTAGATCCTGTGAGCTCTCTCTCTAGATACTGTGATCTCTCTCCGCAGATCATGTGAGCTCTCTCCCTAGATCCTGTGATCTCTCTCTCTAAATCCTGTGAGCTCTCTCTCTCTCTCTGGATCCTGAGGTCTCTGTCTGTAGATCCTATTGTCTTTGTCTGTGGTCTCTCTCTCTCTTTCTCGATCCTGTTGTCTGTCTCTCTCTCTCTCTCTCTCTCTCTAGATCCTGTGGTCTTGCCCTTTCTAGATCCTATTGTCTCTTTGTCTGTGATCTCTTTCTCTAGATCCTCATTTGGTCTCTCTCTCTCTGGATCCTGTGGTCTCTCTCTTTTTTTCTCTCTCTCTCTCTCTGGGACGGACCTGTGATCTCTTTCTAGATCCTATTGTCTCTTTGTCTGTGATCTCTCTCTCGATCCTGTGATCTCTCTCTCTAGATCCTATTGTCTCTTTGTCTGTGTTCTCTCTCTCTCTAGATCCTGTGATCTCGCTCTAGATCCTGTGATCTCTCTCTTGATCCTGTGATCTCTCTCTTGATCCTGTGATCTCTCTCTAGATTCTATTGTCTCTTGATCTGTGATCTCTCTCTGGATCCTATGATCTCTCTCTAGATCCTGTGATCTCGCTCTCTCTCTAGATCCTATTGTCTCATTATATGTGCTCGCTCTCTGGATCATATGATCTCCCTCTAGATCCTGTGATCTCGCTCTCTCTCTCTCTCTCTAGATCCTATTGTCTCTTTGTCTGTGCTCTCCCTGTGGTCTATCCCTGTGGACCCGATGGTCTCTTGATCTGTGATCTCTCTCTCTAGATCCTGTGATCACGCTTTCTCTTGATCCTATTGTCTCATTATATGTGCTCGCTCTCTGGATCATATGATCTCCCTCTAGATCCTGTGATCTCGCTCTCTCTCTCTCTAGATCCTATTGTCTCTTTGTCTGTGCTCTCCCTGTGGACCCTATTGTCTCTTAAACTGTGATCTCTCTCTCTCTCTAGATCCTGTGGTCTCTCCCACGGTTTTCTGTAATCTCTCTGGATCCTGTGTTGTCTCTCTCTCCTGCAGTCTCTGGATCTGTCTCTCTAACTTTGCTGTCTCTCTCTCCGGCAGTCTTTGGATCTGTCTCTCTAAGTTTGCTGTCTCTTTCTCCGGCAGTCTCTGGATCTGTCTCTCTAAGTTTGCTGTCTCTCTCCGGCAGTCTCTGGATCTGTCTCTCTAAGTTTGCTGTCTCTCTCCGGCAGTCTCTGGATCTGTCTCTCTAAGTTTGCTGTCTCTTTCTCCGGCAGTCTCTGGATCTGTCTCTCTAAGTTTGCTGTCTCTCTCTCCGGCAGTCTCTGGATCTGTCTCTCTAAGTTTGCTGTCTCTTTCTCCGGCAGTCTCTGGATCTGTCTCTCTAAGTTTGCTGTCTCTCTCTCCGGCAGTCTCTGGATCTGTCTCTCTAAGTTTGCTGTCTCTCTCCGGCAGTCTCTGGATCTGTCTCTCTGTTTGCTGTCTCTCTCTCCGGCAGTCTCTGGATCTGTCTCTCTAAGTTTGCTGTCTCTTTCTCCGGCAGTCTCTGGATCTGTCTCTCTAAGTTTGCTGTCTCTCTCTCCGGCAGTCTCTGGATCTGTCTCTCTAAGTTTGCTGTCTCTTTCTCCGGCAGTCTCTGGATCTGTCTCTCTAAGTTTGCTGTCTCTTTCTCCGGCAGTCTCTGGATCTGTCTCTCTAAGTTTGCTGTCTCTCTCTCCGGCAGTCTCTGGATCTGTCTCTCTAAGTTTGCTGTCTCTCTCTCCGGCAGTCTCTGGATCTGTCTCTCTAAGTTTGCTGTCTCTTTCTCCGGCAGTCTCTGGATCTGTCTCTCTAAGTTTGCTGTCTCTCTCTCCGGCAGTCTCTGGATCTGTCTCTCTAAGTTTGCTGTCTCTTTCTCCGGCAGTCTCTGGATCTGTCTCTCTAAGTTTGCTGTCTCTCTCTCCGGCAGTCTCTGGATCTGTCTCTCTAAGTTTGCTGTCTCTCTCTCCGGCAGTCTCTGGATCTGTCTCTCTAAGTTTGCTGTCTCTTTCTCCGGCAGTCTCTGGATCTGTCTCTCTGTCACTTACATGTGAGATTTTCGGCAGTGCACTTCCTGTTTCTGTCACATGATCATCACTATGACAACTGCCCCACCCCCTGCCTGTAGGGGTGGAGCTTGGCGGTCAGTAGTAGCACATAGACCCCACTATATGAGAGGAGAAGGGACGGCGGCTTGTAAAGAGTTAATCTGCTGGAGGAGGAGACGGTTAACCCTTCCAGGACTGAGGCATATTTTGCCTTCCATCACTTTTCTCATTTTCCGTCAGTGGCGCGGTGTGAGGGATCATTTTCCGTCAGTGGCGCGGTGTGAGGGATCATTTTCCGTCAGTGGCGCGGTGTGAGGGATCATTTTCCGTCAGTGGCGCGGTGTGAGGGATCATTTTCCGTCAGTGGCGCGGTGTGAGGGATCATTTTCCGTCAGTGGCGCGGTGTGAGGGATCATTTTCCGTCAGTGGCGCGGTGTGAGGGATCATTTTCCGTCAGTGGCGCGGTGTGAGGGATCATTTTCCGTCAGTGGCGCGGTGTGAGGGATCATTTTCCGTCAGTGGCGCGGTGTGAGGGATCATTTTCCGTCAGTGGCGCGGTGTGAGGGATCATTTTCCGTCAGTGGCGCGGTGTGAGGGATCATTTTCCGTCAGTGGCGCGGTGTGAGGGATCATTTTCCGTCAGTGGCGCGGTGTGAGGGATCATTTTCTGCGGGACGAGTTGTACTTTCTATTGGCACCATTTAATGTACCACATAACGTGCCGGGGAACTCTGTGCGGGGGGGGGGGGGAATAGGGACTGTGATTCGTCCACCGTGCGGGATTACGGTGATAAGTTTAGAGGGAAAAACGATTTGTTAAAAGAAAAACAGTTTTGCTTCACGAGAGTCGGACCTTTTTATTTTTCCGTGGATTGGGCGGTGTGAGGGATCATTTTTGCGGGACGAGCTGAGCTTTTTCTTGGGACATACAAATTTTTTTAGCATTAAGGTGACAAAAAAAACCAACGATTCCGGTGTTTTCATTTTTTTACGGCGTTCACCGTGCGGGTTAAATATCGGTATATTGTAATACTTCAGACTTTTTCGGACATGGCGATGCCAATTCTGTTTATTTTTTACATTACTTCAGAGGACAAATGGGAAAAGTTTTTTTTAAACTTTTAATATTTTTTTTATCACTACTGAAAACTTTATTTCACTTTTTTTTTACATGTTTTATTACTCCCCCTAGGGGGCGGGAACCAGCGATCTTCAGGCCGCTGGTTCAATAAGCTGCAGTTTATTGTCATTTTTACCGGCAGGACTTACCAGAGGCAGAGTGAAGGCAGACCTGGGGCCCTTCATTAGGCCCCTGGGCTGCCATGACAACCATCAGCACCCCGGGATTGCGTCTTGCGGAGGGGCGATTCGATATTGGAGAGGGCCGCCTACCTCTTTTAAAAGGCTCAAATACCACGGTCACTATTGACCGCAGCATCTAAGTGGTTAAACGGCCAGGAACATAGCGATCACTGTTCCTGTCCGTTAGTCCCGGGTGTCAGCTGTAATACACAGCTCACACCCGCAGCGTATGGAGCGTGCTCAACGCGTTAGCCCGCTCCATACATAACCCCCTGCACCAGGAGGTGCAGTTACTTCCAGGTGCGTGAAGAGGTTAATCTGCTAGAGGAGGAGCAGCTTTTTGTAGAGGTTTAATCCGAGTCCCTCACTACATACAATGGGAATCTTTACCATAAAGCAAACCACACAAATGTTTAGGGGCTCAGGGGCCCCTACCAGGCCCCCCTTACACCACCACAACTTTAACGGTTTCTGACTCCTCTGGATGCAGATACAATTGAATATTATGGCAGAGCGGGGAACTGTCAGCTCGCTGCTCCGCCATTCTGTAGGCCACAGGCCACATTAGGCCTGCAGCCCGTGAGACTCTGGCACAGGATCCCTGATGGCCCACGCGAGGGTCCCGTCTCAGCATCTCATAGGCTGCAGGCCTTACATGTCTGAGGACGCTTGTTGTGCAGTTCAGTTTGGGAACGGGCTAGGTGAATATAAGTTCTATTATTTGTTTATATTACTGAATGGGTACACAGTGTGTGACGCGCTGTACAGGGGGCACTGTGTGTGGCGTGCTGTACAGGGGGCACTGTGCATGACGTGCTGTACAGGGGGCACTGTGTGTGGCATGCTTTACAGGGGGCACTGTGTGTGACGCGCTGTTCAGGGGGCACTGTGTGTGACGCACTGTACAGGGGGCTCTGTGTGTGACGCGCTGTACAGGGGGCACTGTGTGTGGCAAGCTGTACAGGGGGCACTGTGCATGACGTGCTGTACAGGGGGCACTGTGTGTGGCATGCTTTACAGGGGGCACTGTGTGTGACGCGCTGTACAGGGGGCACTGTGTGTGGCACGCTGTACAGGGGGCACTGTGCATGACGTGCTGTACAGGGGGCACTGTGTGTGGCATGCTTTACAGGGGGCACTGTGTGTGACGCGCTGTTCAGGGGGCACTGTGTGTGACGCGCTGTACAGGGGGCACTGTGTGTGACGCGCTGTACAGGGGGCACTGTGTGTGGCACGCTGTACAGGGGGCACTGTGCATGACGTGCTGTACAGGGGGCACTGTGTGTGGCATGCTTTACAGGGGGCACTGTGTGTGACGCGCTGTTCAGGGGGCACTGTGTGTGACGCGCTGTACAGGGGGCACTGTGTGTGACGCGCTGTACAGGGGGCACTGTGTGTGGCACGCTGTACAGGGGGCAATGTGCATGACGTGCTGTACAGGGGGCACTGTGTGTGGCATGCTTTACAGGGGGCACTGTGTGTGGCATGCTTTACAGGGGGCACTGTGTGTGACGCGCTGTACAGGGGGCACTGCATGACGTGCTGTACAGGGGGCACTGTGTGTGACGCGCTGTACAGGGGGCACTGTGTGTGACGCGCTGTACAGGGGGCACTGTGTGTGACGCGCTGTACAGGGGGCACTGTGTGTGACGCGCTGTACAGGGGGCACTGCATGACGTGCTGTACAGGGAGCACTGTGTGTGGCGTGCTGTACAGGGGGCACTGTGTGTGGCGTGCTGTACAGGGGGCACTGTATGTGATACTTTCTACAGGGGGCATTATTTGGGGCACTCTTAACATGGGACATTGTATTTTTTTAAATGTTTTCTACAGCGAGGCAGGGACTTCTAGCGTCATACATAATGAACGCTAGGAGCCCAGCTCCCTGCACTGTGTTTGGTCTGGGAAATACTGCCAGCATACGATCTTTATATAACGGACCAAACAAGCTCGTGTGAACACGGCCTTAGTCAGTGTATAGAGAAGATAACAATTGTCCTCAGTAGTTGATTACGTCTCTTCATCAGGCAGATTTGAAGTTAAAGTGCAGCTAAACGTTTGACAAACTTCTGACATCTCATAGTGGCATGTCTTTAGTTTGGATTGGTGGGGGTCCGAGCACTGAGACCCCCACCAATCGCTAGACATGTCTTTAGTTTGGATTGGTGGGGGTCCAAGCATTGGTGGGGGTCCGAGCACTCGTGTGACCGCTCCGCCGCTTCGTGTCTATTCGGTTATTTCCGGATATAAATGTATTGGTGACCGGACTCAGTAGAAAGTCTATGCGCCCGTACTCCGGTACATCGGCTTTCCGGAAAATGTCGAACAGAAACTAAGCGGCTGAGCGGTCACATGAGCACGTCTGTTGCTTCGTTCTAGCGATTGGTGGGGTCTCCGTGCTCAGAGCCCCACCAATCCAAACTAAAGACATGTCACTATGAGATGTCAGAAGTTTGTCAAACGTTTAGCTTCGCTTTAAGTTTCGATTTTTCAATGTTCTGCCCCATCATAGGAGTATAAGAACTGTGGAGGGGTGGATAGTGAATAAGCTGGTCTACGTCTCTCTCACCGGCCGCCCAGCAAACCCTTTGTCTCTGTCCACTATTATTTCTCCAGACAAACGGATTGCGCATTCCCCACTTCCACACGGCCTTACCTGCATCTTACCTGCATGTCACCACACCTGGACAGGGCGGCTGCTGGGTTTATATAGGAGGCACCTGATTAATGGCAGGTGAGGTGGAGCTGCAGCCACACAAAGTAGATGTAGGTTTCTTTTGTATAATTTGGTTATGTATAGATTGTAATCAATACAAGAGATGCCTGCCGGCGACAGAAGCCCGACTAACAATGAATTCAAATAACAACGTTTTATTGTGCAATTATAGCAAAAAACAGACTACATAGAAATGAAAAGAATCCGGTCCAAAGCGGACGCCGATCAGCATAGTGCAATGTTGACAACTCAATACAGAGTGCCAGCGGCTGCAGAGCATCGCACTCAGGTCCACAGTTTAATTATTAGTAGTCAGCACTGGTCATTGGCCCCGATACCCCTGAAGTCGCTACATCCGTAGCGAAACATGTCGGGCGGGCTCTTTCTGGAATTTTAAATCCAAGTCCTTGCTGACGACTAATAATTAAACTGTGGACCTGAGTGCAGCGCTCTGCATAGTGGAGACATCACCTCTATAGAGAGGACACAGTGGAGACATCACCTCTATAGAGAGGACATAGCGGAGACATCACCTCTATAGAGAGGACATAGCGGAGACATCACCTCTATAGAGAGGACATAGCGGAGACATCACCTCTATAGAGAGGACATAGTGGAGACATCACCTCTATAGAGAGGACATAGTGGAGACATCACCTCTATAGAGAGGACATAGTGGAGACATCACCTCTATAGAGAGGACATAGTGGAGACATCACCTCTATAGAGAGGACATAGTGGAGACATCACCTCTATAGAGAAGACATAGTGGAGACATCACCTCTATAGAGAGGACATAGTGGAGACATCACCTCTATAGAGAGGACATAGTGGAGACATCACCTCTATAGAGAGGACATAGTGGAGACATCACCTCTATAGAGAGCACACAGTGGAGACATCGCCTCTATAGAGAGGACATAGTGGAGACATCACCTCTATAGAGAGGACATAGTGGAGACATCGCCTCTATAGAGAGGACATAGTGGAGACATCGCATCTATAGAGAGGACATAGTGGAGACATCGCCTCTATAGAGAGGACATAGTGGAGACATCGCATCTATAGAGAGGACATAGTGGAGACATCACCTCTATAGAGAGGACATAGTGGAGACATCCCCTCTATAGAGAGGACATAGCGGAGACGTCACCTCTATAGAGAGGACACAGTGGAGACATCACCTCTATAGAGAGGACACAGTGGAGACATCACCTCTATAGAGAGGACATAGTGGAGACATCACCTCTATAGAGAGGACATAGTGGAGACATCACCTCTATAGAGAAGACATAGTGGAGACCTCACCTCTATAGAGAGGACATAGTGGAGACCTCACCTCTATAGAGAAGACATAGTGGAGACATCACCTCTATAGAGAGGACATAGTGGAGACATCACCTCTATAGAGAGGACATAGTGGAGACATCACCTCTATAGAGAGGACATAGTGGAGACATCACCTCTATAGAGAGGACATAGTGGAGACATCACCTCTATAGAGAGGACATAGCGGAGACCTCACCTCTATAGAGAGGACATAGCGGAGACATCACCTCTATAGAGAGGACATAGCGGAGACATCACCTCTATAGAGAGGACATAGCGGAGACATCACCTCTATAGAGAGGACATAGCGGAGACATCACCTCTATAGAGAGGACATAGCGGAGACATCACCTCTATAGAGAGGACATAGTGGAGACATCACCTCTATAGAGAGGACATAGTGGAGACCTCACCCCTATAGAGAAGACATAGTGGAGACATCACCTCTATAGAGAGGACATAGTGGAGACATCACATCTATAGAGAGGACATAGTGGAGACATCACCTCTATAGAGAGGACATAGTGGAGACATCACCTCTATAGAGAGGACATAGTGGAGACATCACCTCTATAGAGAGGACATAGTGGAGACATCAACTCTATAGAGAGGACATAGTGGAGACATCACCTCTATAGAGAGGACATAGTGGAGACATCACCTCTATAGAGAGGACATAGTGGAGACCTCACCTCTATAGAGAGGACATAGTGGAGACATCACCTCTATAGAGAGGACATAGTGGAGACCTCACCTCTATAGAGAGGACATAGTGGAGACATCACGTCTATAGAGAGGACATAGTGGAGACATCACCTCTATAGAGAGGACATAGTGGAGACATCACCTCTAGCGCTCACTACGATATGGTGGAGACATCACATCTATAGAGAGGACATAGTGGAGACATCACCTCTATAGAGAGGACATAGTGGAGACATCACCTCTATAGAGAGGACATAGTGGAGACATCACCTCTATAGAGAGGACATAGAGGAGACATCACCTCTATAGAGAGGACATAGTGGAGATATCACATCTATAGAGAGGACATAGTGGAGACATCACCTCTATAGAGAGGACATAGTGGAGACATCACCTCTATAGAGAGGACATAGTGGAGACATCACCTCTATAGAGAGGACATAGTGGAGACATCACCTCTATAGAGAGGACACAGTGGAGACATCACCTCTATAGAGAGGACATAGTGGAGACATCACCTCTATAGAGAGGACATAGTGGAGACATCACCTCTATAGAGAGGACATAGTGGAGACATCACCTCTATAGAGAGGACATAGTGGAGACATCACCTCTATAGAGAGGACATAGTGGAGACATCACGTCTATAGAGAGGACATAGTGGAGACATCACCTCTATAGAGAGGACATAGTGGAGACATCACCTCTAGCGCTCACTACGATATGGTGGAGACATCACATCTATAGAGAGGACATAGTGGAGACATCACCTCTATAGAGAGGACATAGTGGAGACATCACCTCTATAGAGAGGACATAGTGGAGACATCACCTCTATAGAGAGGACATAGTGGAGACATCACCTCTATAGAGAGGACATAGTGGAGACATCACCTCTATAGAGAAGACATAGTGGAGACATCACCTCTATAGAGAGGACATAGTGGAGACATCACCTCTATAGAGAGGACATAGTGGAGACATCACCTCTATAGAGAGGACATAGTGGAGACATCACCTCTATAGAGAGCACACAGTGGAGACATCACCTCTATAGAGAGGACACAGTGGAGACATCACCTCTATAGAGAGGACATAGTGGAGACATCACCTCTATAGAGAGGACATAGTGGAGACATCACCTCTATAGAGAGGACATAGTGGAGACATCGCCTCTATAGAGAGGACATAGTGGAGACATCACCTCTATAGAGAGGACATAGTGGAGACATCGCCTCTATAGAGAGGACATAGTGGAGACATCGCATCTATAGAGAGGACATAGTGGAGACATCACCTCTATAGAGAGGACATAGTGGAGACATCACCTCTATAGAGAGGACATAGTGGAGACATCACCTCTATAGAGAAGACATAGTGGAGACCTCACCTCTATAGAGAGGACATAGTGGAGACCTCACCTCTATAGAGAAGACATAGTGGAGACATCACCTCTATAGAGAGGACATAGTGGAGACATCACCTCTATAGAGAGGACATAGTGGAGACATCACCTCTATAGAGAGGACATAGTGGAGACATCACCTCTATAGAGAGGACATAGTGGAGACATCACCTCTATAGAGAGGACATAGCGGAGACCTCACCTCTATAGAGAGGACATAGCGGAGACATCACCTCTATAGAGAGGACATAGCGGAGACATCACCTCTATAGAGAGGACATAGCGGAGACATCACCTCTATAGAGAGGACATAGCGGAGACATCACCTCTATAGAGAGGACATAGCGGAGACATCACCTCTATAGAGAGGACATAGCGGAGACATCACCTCTATAGAGAGGACATAGTGGAGACATCACCTCTATAGAGAGGACATAGTGGAGACCTCACCTCTATAGAGAAGACATAGTGGAGACATCACCTCTATAGAGAGGACATAGTGGAGACATCACATCTATAGAGAGGACATAGTGGAGACATCACCTCTATAGAGAGGACATAGTGGAGACATCACCTCTATAGAGAGGACATAGTGGAGACATCACCTCTATAGAGAGGACATAGTGGAGACATCAACTCTATAGAGAGGACATAGTGGAGACATCACCTCTATAGAGAGGACATAGTGGAGACATCACCTCTATAGAGAGGACATAGTGGAGACCTCACCTCTATAGAGAGGACATAGTGGAGACATCACCTCTATAGAGAGGACATAGTGGAGACCTCACCTCTATAGAGAGGATATAGTGGAGACATCACGTCTATAGAGAGGACATAGTGGAGACATCACCTCTATAGAGAGGACATAGTGGAGACATCACCTCTAGCGCTCACTACGATATGGTGGAGACATCACATCTATAGAGAGGACATAGTGGAGACATCACCTCTATAGAGAGGACATAGTGGAGACATCACCTCTATAGAGAGGACATAGTGGAGACATCACCTCTATAGAGAGGACATAGAGGAGACATCACCTCTATAGAGAGGACATAGTGGAGATATCACATCTATAGAGAGGACATAGTGGAGACATCACCTCTATAGAGAGGACATAGTGGAGACATCACCTCTATAGAGAGGACATAGTGGAGACATCACCTCTATAGAGAGGACATAGTGGAGACATCACCTCTATAGAGAGGACACAGTGGAGACATCACCTCTATAGAGAGGACATAGTGGAGACATCACCTCTATAGAGAGGACATAGTGGAGACATCACCTCTATAGAGAGGACATAGTGGAGACATCACCTCTATAGAGAGGACATAGTGGAGACATCACCTCTATAGAGAGGACATAGTGGAGACATCACGTCTATAGAGAGGACATAGTGGAGACATCACCTCTATAGAGAGGACATAGTGGAGACATCACCTCTAGCGCTCACTACGATATGGTGGAGACATCACATCTATAGAGAGGACATAGTGGAGACATCACCTCTATAGAGAGGACATAGTGGAGACATCACCTCTATAGAGAGGACATAGTGGAGACATCACCTCTATAGAGAGGACATAGTGGAGACATCACCTCTATAGAGAGGACACAGTGGAGACATCACCTCTATAGAGAGGACATAGTGGAGACATCACCTCTATAGAGAGGACACAGTGGAGACATCACCTCTATAGAGAGGACATAGTGGAGACATCACCTCTATAGAGAGGACATAGTGGAGACATCACATCTATAGAGAGGACATAGTGGAGACATCACCTCTATAGAGAGGACATAGTGGAGACATCACCTCTATAGAGAGGACATAGTGGAGACATCACCTCTATAGAGAGGACATAGTGGAGACATCACCTCTATAAAGAGGACATAGTGGAGACATCACCTCTATAGAGAGGACATAGTGGAGACATCACCTCTATAGAGAGGACATAGTGGAGACATCACTTCTATAGAGAGGACATAGTGGAGACATCACCTCTATAGAGAGGACATAGTGGAGACATCACCTCTATAGAGAGGACATAGTGGAGACCTCACCTCTATAGAGAAGACATAGTGGAGACATCACCTCTATAGAGAGGACATAGTGGAGACATCACATCTATAGAGAGGACATAGTGGAGACATCACCTCTATAGAGAGGACATAGTGGAGACATCACCTCTATAGAGAGGACATAGTGGAGACATCACCTCTATAGAGAGGACATAGTGGAGACATCAACTCTATAGAGAGGACATAGTGGAGACATCACCTCTATAGAGAGGACATAGTGGAGACATCACCTCTATAGAGAGGACATAGTGGAGACCTCACCTCTATAGAGAGGACATAGTGGAGACATCACCTCTATAGAGAGGACATAGTGGAGACCTCACCTCTATAGAGAGGACATAGCGGAGACATCACCTCTATAGAGAGGACATAGCGGAGACATCACCTCTATAGAGAGGACATAGCGGAGACATCACCTCTATAGAGAGGACATAGCGGAGACATCACCTCTATAGAGAGGACATAGCGGAGACATCACCTCTATAGAGAGGACATAGTGGAGACATCACCTCTATAGAGAGGACATAGCGGAGACATCACCTCTATAGAGAGGACATAGTGGAGACATCACCTCTATAGAGAGGACATAGTGGAGACATCACCTCTAGCGCTCACTACGATATGGTGGAGACATCACATCTATAGAGAGGACATAGTGGAGACATCACCTCTATAGAGAGGACATAGTGGAGACATCACCTCTATAGAGAGGACATAGTGGAGACATCACCTCTATAGAGAGGACATAGTGGAGACATCACCTCTATAGAGAGGACATAGTGGAGACATCACCTCTATAGAGAGGACATAGTGGAGACATCACCTCTATAGAGAGGACATAGTGGAGACCTCACCTCTATAGAGAGGACATAGTGGAGACATCACCTCTATAGAGAGGACATAGTGGAGACCTCACCTCTATAGAGAGTACATAGTGGAGACATCACCTCTATAGAGAGGACATAGTGGAGACATCACCTCTATAGAGAGGACATAGTGGAGACATCACCTCTATAGAGAGGACATAGAGGAGACATCACCTCTATAGAGAGGACATAGTGGAGACATCACCTCTATAGATAGGACATAGTGGAGACATCGCCTCTATAGAGAGTACATAGTGGAGACATCACCTCTATAGAGAGGACATAGTGGAGACATCACCTCTATAGAGAGGACATAGTGGAGACATCACCTCTATAGAGAGGACATAGCGGAGACATCACCTCTATAGAGAGGACATAGCGGAGACATCACCTCTATAGAGAGGACATAGTGGAGACCTCACCTCTATAGAGAGGACATAGTGGAGACATCACCTCTAGCGCTCACTACGATATGGTGGAGACATCACCTCTATAGAGAGGACATAGTGGAGACATCACCTCTATAGAGAGGACATAGTGGAGACATCACCTCTATAGAGAGGACATAGTGGAGACATCACCTCTATAGAGAGGACATAGTGGAGACATCACCTCTATAGAGAGGACATAGTGGAGACATCACCTCTATAGAGAGGACATAGTGGAGACATCACCTCTAGCGCTCACTACGATATGGTGGAGACATCACATCTATAGAGAGGACATAGTGGAGACATCACCTCTATAGACAGGACATAGCGGAGACATCACCTCTATAGAGAGGACATAGCGGAGACATCACCTCTATAGAGAGGACATAGCGGAGACATCACCTCTATAGAGAGGACATAGCGGAGACATCACCTCTGTAGAGAGGACATAGCGGAGACATCACCTCTGTAGAGAGGACATAGCGGAGACATCACCTCTGTAGAGAGGACATAGCGGAGACATCACCTCTATAGAGAGGACATAGCGGAGACATCACCTCTATAGAGAGGACATAGTGGAGACATCACCTCTATAGAGAGGACATAGTGGAGACATCACCTCTATAGAGAGGACATAGTGGAGACATCACCTCTATAGAGAGGACATAGTGGAGACATCACCTCTATAGAGAGGACATAGTGGAGACATCATCTCTATAGAGAGGACACAGTGGAGACATCACCTCTATAGAGAGGACATAGTGGAGACCTCACCTCTATAGAGAGGACATAGTGGAGACATCACCTCTATAGAGAGGACACAGTGGAGACATCGCCTCTATAGAGAGCACATAGCGGAGATATCGCCTCTATAGAGAGGACATAGTGGAGACATCACCTCTATAGAGAGGACATAGTGGAGACATCACCTCTATAGAGAGGACACAGTGGAGACATCACCTCTATAGAGAGCACATAGCGGAGATATCACCTCTATAGAGAGGACATAGTGGAGACATCACCTCTATAGAGAGGACATAGTGGAGACATCACCCCTATAGAGAGGACATAGTGGAGACATCACCTCTATAGAGAGGACATAGTGGAGACATCACCTCTATAGAGAGGACATAGTGGAGACATCACCTCTATAGAGAGGACATAGTGGAGACATCACCTCTAGCGCTCACTACGATATGGTGGAGATACCCCCGAGTATTGCCATGTGGTGGAGCAAAGATTTGTAGACACTGAAGCGCCTAGGGAGAGTGTCAGGGACTGCAAGGGGTTAAGAAAGGATGGAACGGTTTAAAATAATGCCCAGGATCAGGATTGGTCAACAAGGGGTAAGAGGGGCGTGGTTAAGAAGATATAAGGCAGAGGTTTGGAGCAGGAAGCCCTCTTACCTTCAAGCTGCAGTGGAAGAAACACCCGCCCTCCCTCCCCTGGTGGTTTTGGTTTTGTTTTTTAAAAAATTTTCTACGGTTATATTCTTGTTCTGGCGTTTTTCTGGTTTTTTCGTAGATGTCACAGCTGGCGGAAAGTACGGCAGATGAAGACGGAGGTAGCACCCTACATGCCTGATGGAGACAGGGAGCATCGGCATTTCAGGAGGAGAGGAAATAAATAAATATATATATGTCTTCATGCCGATGGTTGTAAATAATAATAAAGCTGTGGCCACTTCCACATTTGCATAAAGAAGGTGTTGGTGTGTTAATTCAAAGAAGGATGGTTAAGGTCCTGGGCAGGTAAAGTGGATAATGGGTCCTTGCAGTCCTCCAAAAATTCCTTAGGACTGGCGGGAAATGGTGGTACGAGATCTTTAATCTTCTTTGTCTAATATGAAGAGTTGGGGGTAAAGTTTGGGCCAGTTCCAGCTTTCGTGTTTGTTTTTCTGGTCAGACAGGGTGCATCACCTGTTAATACTGAAGGGGGCGCTACTCTCCTTGTTATCCTTAGGACCTAAAGTTCCACCCCAATCCTATTCCTTTAGAAAGGCCGCTGCACATGTAGGACCTACACCCCTAGGCTGTGGTTGGGCAGTGATTTTCGGCAGCTGTAGGACGTAATATTTGGGCACTGGATGGAACTTCATGAAAGGTGCGGTATTTATAGCTGTTTGGCCGGGGCTGAGTCGTAGTGGTTGATCTTGAATGAGGACGTGCGGTGGGTGTGATAGAAGAGTCGGCCTTCGTGTTATTCCTGAACCTTTTCTTTTTGTATCTTTGACCTCATCATTTTATAGACGATTTTACTCATTTTGTTTTGTTTTTTTTTAAACAATAAACTTTATTGAAATTGAAAAACTATACAACAAAAGATAAGAATAATACGAGTGTGGCTCAGCTGCACCACGTCCGGCTTATAATCCGGCTATAGTGGGTTCTGGCTCAGCCAGCGTTGTGGTACCGGATTCTGGGGGTAACAGGAGATGACATCCAGGCAGTTCTGCTGGCGGCCGCCCGTGGTTGTTACGAGGGAACGCTGCCGTCAGTTCTTGGCTGTGCTTTGTGACTTGGACAGATGAGGGGGTGTGAATGATGACGACAGACGTTTTATTGTCAGCAGAACCGCGACTTCTCACTTATGTGCCAGACAGGTGGCGACGTCACATCATAAGATATGAGGTAAAAAGAAAAGGACACTCAGGAAATGTCTGAGCCTTCGCGGGTAGAGCCGTCCCCCAATTATACTGACGGCCATGCTGCGTTCGGTAATTAACGTGGACTTAGGAGCAGTGAGCAGATCCCATCGATCTTGACCTTCAGGAGGACGTCTCCTCACGTCAGAGCTGCTCTCATCATTCCCGAGCTCTGGAAGGAAGCTGGGCTGTGATTGGCTGGACGGTTTTCATGAATGCCGTCTTAGCGCTTGATGTGCTCGGCGCCCGTTCTGTAGAGATTACGGCTGGAGTCCTGGTGGATGGAAGGAACTTACTTCTTATTGACACTAGTGATCATAGGGTGATCGTTTCCTCCTCTCTGCACATGCCCAGAACCAACTCACCCGTTTCTCTCATCCTCAGGGGCGTGGCTATAGGAGTGCAGTCACTACAGAGCCATGCGGCCCCCTGCCACATAAGAAGACACCAGTATTATAAATGGCAGGTGCCAGGAGGGAGCCCAGGGCCTCGGATTATATCTCTGCTCTGCCTGGAAATAACGGATAAATCAGACGGCTGAATAGAAGGCTCATGTATGAGACTGAAGAGAAGAAGAGGGGGGTCACCCCCACATTATTCACCCCCCATCATTCACCCCCGCATCATACACCCCCCCATCATTCACCAAGCATCATTCACCCCCCCATCATTCACCCCCCATCATTCACCCCGGCATCACTCACCCCCCCATCATTCACCCCGGCATCATTCACCCCCCATCATTCACCAAGCATCATTCACCAAGCATCATTCACCCCCCCATCATTCACCAAGCATCATTCACCCCCCCCCATCACTCACCCCCCCATCATTCACCCCCGCATCATTCACCCCGCATCATTCACCTCCCCATCATTCACCAAGCATCATTCACCCCCCATCACTCACCCCCCCATCATTCACCCCGGCATCATTCACCCCCCATCATTCACCAAGCATCATTCACCCCCCCATCATTCACCAAGCATCATTCACCCCCCATCACTCACCCCCCATCATTCACCCCCGCATCATTCACCCCCCATCACTCACCCCCCCATCATTCAACCCCGCATCATTCACCCCCCATCATTCACCAAGCATCATTCACCCCCCATCATTCACCCCCCCATCATTCACCAAGCATCATTCACCCCCCCATCACTCACCCCCCCATCATTCACCCCCCATCATTCACCCCCCATCATTCACCCCCCATCATTCACCCCCCCATCATTCACCCCCGCCTCATTCACCCCCACATCACTCACCCCTCCATCATTCCCCCCTGCATCACTCATCCCCAGCATCATTCACCCCTGCATCATTCACCCCCCATCATTCACGCCCCCATCATTCACCTCCCATCATTCGCCTCCCCATCATTCACCCCTCATCATTCACCCCTCATCATTCATCCCTCTTCATTCACCCATCATCATTCACCCCCCATCTTTCACCCCCGCATCGTTCACCCCCCATCATTCACCCCTCATCATTCGCCTCCCCATCATTCACCCCTCTTCATTCATCCCTCATCATTCACCCCCCATCATTCACCCCTCATCATTCACCCCCGCATCATTCACCCCTCATCATTCACCCCTCATCATTCACCCCTCATCATTCACCCCCGCATCGTTCACCCCCCATCATTCGCCTCCCCATCATTCACCCCCCATCATTCACCCCCCCATCATTCACTTCCACTAATGAGACAAGTTCAGACTCTGAGCCCAGTAGATGGGATACAGGTGACCATTATTTATCCACGGTAAAGCAGAGGGGAAAGGGCTCATTCTTCTTCATAAATATATAAATAAGTAGGCGTGGTCTGCGGGGGAACATTCATGGACGTATCTCTGATGTCGAGAGCAGATATTATGTCTTCAGCTCTCCTCAGGTCACGTTCCATGTGGTCTCCACCATAGAGTCCTTCTCATAGGTCCCAGATATTCAGTCATAAATATGCAGAGTAGAAGGGGCAGCGCAGGGGTCTCGTCTGTAACTCATAACTGGTGTAACAAGATGGAGGGCATAGTACATGCTGTCCATTCATTTCATGTGGGGTCATCGGGGGGCTCATGTCCTCGCTGTCTGACACATGTGAGACAATCCGTGTTACTAGGAGTATTCGCTCTTCTGTATTGTTAGTATTTGGGTGTAAAGACGTTTTCTGATGACAGACCTCAAGGAAATGTCACTCTAAAGGGCCGGGAGCTGAGAACTCTTCTGATCTCGAGACTGAGGGGTCCCCTTCTTGGTACTAACCAGAGTGGTGGGCACACATGAAGTGAATGGAAACCTAAGTGTGTTCTCCAGATCAGCAGGGGACACTAGCTGCCAGCGATCAATGATTTGACTTTAGGAGACATCTGATGGACATGCTATAATATCTGTCATTAGAGAACCCCTTTACTATCAGAGGTCTGCCTGTGTATGTACCAGAACATTGACTGCAGCAGAATCCCTGTCCGTCACCCCCCCCCCCCCATTGTGAGACTTCTTTTGGGTTGCTGAAGGTTGTTACCTCCTCACCAGGTGTCATCATGACAGGAGGTTAAGGTGGCTACGGCTCCATGAGTGAATGTGGCAGGACTGTGCATACATGGAGGGCCCATCGCCGCCTCTCAGAGCTGGGGGTCTTTGTGCTTGGGATAACATCTATAAGTGGTTTTATCATGGGGATTACGGAACGAGTGAGGTACATTGTGGTGTTAATACTTGATAGCACGGGCTCGGTGTAGCTGATGTTCTGCAGTGGTCTCCAGGGCTCAGTAGCTGAGGGTACAGGGGCTCCTCATATTCTTCTCTTGAGTCCCTACAGTTGTCACAGCTGAAAGTTTTTAAACTGGTCATGAATGCTTGGTGCCCTTCTTCTTTTGCTTATATATAGAATGATCTCCTCAGAAGGACTGAACCAGTGTGGTCTATTCGAAGTCAGCTTCCCCCTCATATAAGAGTATTCCATTAAAGATTGTCAAAGGCTCATCAGAATACGCCAGGCGCCCCGTCACCAGGTCTATACAGATGGTGTCCCCAGCATTCAGCTGCAGAATAATATTGAAGACTGCCAGTGAGCCAGGGGGCGTCTTATTCTCCACCAGGGGCTTCTTCTCAAGGCCCTCAGGCTGGTAGCCCGCTGAATCCACACGAGCAATGCCTATGTTTGACTTGGAGAGGACAGCTTCAATCTTCTCATCCTTGTAGCCAGTCAAAATGGCGCTGAAGTAGTATCGCCCTGCCAGTGGTGCCGTGAATATACCTGCCGAGACAAAAAACAAGCCTTGTTACTGGAAGGATCTTAGATGGTTAATATCACTGTCCTATGAAGCCTTTCACAGCAGGAAACGCCAGTCCCGTTTTTTGGAGGAAATGTTATTAATGAAATGGATCATGAGGGATTCTACTCACTGCTATGAGGTTCAGACTAATATCACGGAGCCTCGTCGTCCACCATAAGTTTTTTTTTGTTACAAGTCCCGTCACTAAAAATATGAATGGTTGGAGGTCAATTTGTCATCAGTGTAGCTGAGCGGGGATGCGGATCCCTCTTCACAGCAGGCTTCGCATATAACCCGCATTACCCAAACATGGTGAGAACTTCTACCCCACAACACTTGGCTCGTAGTATCAGGCGGTGGCTATGACGTTCAGGGTCTGAGCTCACCGACTTTCTTCCCCGGTCTACTCATTAGCAGTGGTCATAGCATTGGAACCTCCATGAATGTGTATGGTATCACCATTACTGGTATAACTACGAGACAGAAGACACATAGACACAAGGCCTGAGGTGAAGATGCCTTCAAAAGTAACATCATCAAAAACTACTATAAAAAGCCATGAAATGGCGAAATCTCACTAATCTTCCTCCCGCTGATGTTTTCCCTTATAATTCCATCGGTTCTCTTCGGCTCACTATGGTGAACTGCTGGTGATCTCTCTTCTGCTGATCGTCCCAGGAGTCCTCATGATGTGGTCATGGCTGTGTGGAGATCATAACATCTGCTGTACATCTCCCTCTTTATCACTTTGGCCATGTGTTTGAGGTCATTTTATAGCTACAGAATAAAATTAGGATCTATAAGCCACCTCTCTGATGATGTGGAACTCGGTGGGATTGGCCCACCAAAATACCAGAAGATCCTCCGGTGAGCTTAGTCTCTGACAAAATAATGAGCCCCAAAGGTCGAGCAGAATACAACCCCATTGGGTGGAGAGTCAATCACTTGCCATTAGGGTCAATTTCAAAAAGTTGTATTCTCAACTCACACATTTATGTCATATCCTCAGGATAAGCAATAAATGTGTGATAGGTGCGGGTCCCACCTCGTCTGTACGGCTGTTTACGTAACTCCCATGGAACTGAATGGAGAGAGTTGCCCATCTACGTGGCCGCCTTCCCCTTCATTCTCCTCCAGGTGGGATGGTGGTTGGAGGATACAGTTTTCCACATAGGTATCCTGTAAATATGCCATAATTGGGGGAGTTGGGAGTGCCCCTTTACGGGTGGATTCCCTAATAACCTATTAGACCTAGTCCAGTACAAGTGTTGCCTGATGAATGAGAACCTGTTTTTACTTTTCTGCCCAGAAGATTCCAGTAAAAGAACCACAACCCCAAAGCTCCACAACGCTCATCAGGTGGTTGCAGAGGAGACACCCACAGGAACCAGAATAGGGAAGAAAGAGACAAAAAGATCTGCCGGGTACTCCCCTCCCCCAGCTGCAGGAGGAAAGTTTATGTATGTAAAGGTACCTATTTTGATTGAAGTCCTGTGAGGACAACTATAGTATCGATGGTTAGAACTGGACACGGAGCCCTGACTTCTTCTAAGGTGGACGCAGGAATAAGAGAGGAAGCTTCTGCTCACCTGTTGATGCATCGTAGGCGTTCCCATCATTTACCAAAAGTTTGTCGAATCCAATTGTTCCATAATCTGTGAGTGGGTAAGTGAGAGCTGCTGAGAAGGAGATGTGAGCAGCTTCAGGGGACAATCCAATGAGACCTAAAATCAGAAATGTAGATGTTTTACGGGACACAGAATGGAAACCGAGTTATTTCCCCATGATGTATGAAGCGGAGACACGGGGAAGCTCGAGGAAGACGTAGAATGTTCAGTGGTCATCATCTTATAATACCGAAGGTTCTCCCAATGCACCCAGTCTAAACACCCCACTATGTGGACCATTCAGAATAACGAATAATTGTCTTACCTGTTAGATGGTGGGACATTGTAAAAGAACCAAACAAATCCAAGATCTTCTGTCCATGTATGTAATGATCTAGTGATATCTGATGTTCTCCTGTCCATGTATGTAATGATCTAGTGGTGATATCTGATTTTCTCCTGTCCATGTATGTAATGATCTAGTGGTGATATCTGATGTTCTCCTGTCATGTATTGCATGATCTAGTGGTGATATCTGATGTTCTCCTGTCCATGTATGTAATGATCTAGTGATGATATCTGATGTTCTCCTGTCCATGTATGTAATGATCTAGTGATGATATCTGATGTTCTCCTGTCCATGTATGTAATGATCTAGTGGTGATATCTGATGTTCTCCTGTCATGTATGTAATGATCTAGTGGTGATATCTGATGTTCTCCTGTCCATGTATGTAATGATCTAGTGGTGATATCTGATGTTCTCCTGTCCATGTATGTAATGATCTAGTGATGATATCTGATGTTCTCCTGTCCATGTATGTAATGATCTAGTGATGATATCTGATGTTCTCCTGTCCATGTATGTAATGATCTAGTGATGATATCTGATGTCCTCCTGTCCATGTATGTAATGATCTAGTGGTGATATCTGATGTTCTCCTGTCCATGTATGTAATGATCTAGTGATGATATCTGATGTTCTCCTGTCATGTATGTAATGATCTAGTGATATCTGATGTTCTCCTGTCCATGTATGTAATGATCTATTGATGATATCTGATGTTCTCCCGTCATGTATGTAATGATCTAGTGATGATATCTGATGTTCTCCTGTCCATGTATGTAATGATCTAGTGGTGATATCTGATGTTCTCCTGTCATGTATGTAATGATCTAGTGGTGATATCTGATGTTCTCCTGTCCATGTATGTAATGATCTAGTGGTGATATCTGATGTTCTCCTGTCATGTATGTAATGATCTAGTGGTGATATCTGATGTTCTCCTGTCCATGTATGTAATGATCTAGTGGTGATATCTGATGTTCTCCTGTCATGTATGTAATGATCTAGTGGTGATATCTGATGTTCTCCTGTACATGTATGTAATGATCTAGTGATGATATCTGATGTTCTCCTGTCCATGTATGTAATGATCTAGTGGTGATATCTGATGTTCTCCTGTCATGTATGTAATGATCTAGTGGTGATATCTGATGTGCTCCTGTCATGTATGTAATGATCTAGTGGTGATATCTGATGTTCTCCTGCCCATGTATGTAATGATCTAGTGGTGATATCTGATGTTCTCCTGTCATGTATGTAATGATCTAGTGGTGATATTTGATGTTCTCCTGTACATGTATGTAATGATCTAGTGGTGATATCTGATGTTCTCCTGTCCATGTGTGTAATGATCTAGTGGTGATATCTGATGTTCTCCTGTCATGTATGTAATGATCTAGTGGTGATATCTGATGTTCTCCTGTCCATGTATGTAATGATCTAGTGATATCTGATGTTCTCCTGTCCATGTATGTAATGATCTAGTGATGATATCTGATGTTCTCCTGTCCATGTATGTAATGATCTAGTGATGATATCTGATGTTCTCCTGTCCATGTATGTAATGATCTAGTGATGATATCTGATGTTCTCCTGTCCATGTATGTAATGATCTAGTGATGATATCTGATGTTCTCCTCTCCATGTATGTAATGATCTAGTGGTGATATCTGATGTTCTACTGTCCATGTATGTAATGATCTAGTGATGATATCTGATGTTCTACTGTCCATGTATGTAATGATCTAGTGGTGATATCTGATGTTCTCCTGTCATGTATGTAATGATCTAGTGATGATATCTGAGGTTCTCCTGTACATGTATGTAATGATCTAGTGATGATATCTGATGTTCTCCTGTCCATGTATGTAAAGATCTAGTGGTGATATCTGATGTTCTCCTGTCCATGTATGTAATGATCTAGTGGTGATATCTGATGTTCTCCTGTCCATGTATGTAATGATCTAGTGGTGATATCTGATGTTCTCCTGTCATGTGTGTAATGATCTAGTGATGATATCTGATGTTCCCCTGTACATGTATGTAATGATCTAGTGATATCTGATGTTCTCCTGTCCATGTATGTAATGATCTAGTGATATCTGATGTTCTCCTGTCCATGTATGTAATTATCTAGTGGTGATATCTGATGTTCTCCTGTCCATGTATGTAATGATCTAGTGGTGATATCTGATGTTCTCCTGTCATGTATGTAATGATCTAGTGGTGATATCTGATGTTCTCCTGTCATGTATGTAATGATCTAGTGATGATATCTGATGTTCTCCTGTCCATGTATGTAATGATCTAGTGATGATATCTGATGTTCTCCTGTCCATGTATGTAATGATCTAGTGATGATATCTGATGTTCTCCTGTCCATGTATGTAATGATCTAGTGATGATATCTGATGTTCTCCTGTCCATGTATGTAATGATCTAGTGGTGATATCTGATGTTCTCCTGTCCATGTATGTAATGATCTAGTGGTGATATCTGATGTTCTCCTGTCCATGTATGTAATGATCTAGTGGTGATATCTGATGTTCTCCTGTACATGCGTGTAATGATCTAGTGGTGATATCTGATGTTCTCCTGTCCATGTATGTAATGATCTAGTGATGATATCTGATGTTCTCCTGTACATGTATGTAATGATCTAGTGGTGATATCTGATGTTCTCCTGTACATGTATGTAATGATCTAGTGATGATATCTGATGTTCTCCTGTACATGCGTGTAATGATCTAGTGATGATATCTGATGTTCTCCTGTCATGTATGTAATGATCTAGTGGTGATATCTGATGTTCTCCTGTCCATGTATGTAATGATCTAGTGGTGATATCTGATGTTCTCCTGTCCATGTATGTAATGATCTAGTGGTGATATCTGATGTTCTCCTGTCCATGTATGTAATGATCTAGTGATATCTGATGTTCCCCTGTCCATGTATGTAATGATCTAGTGATGATATCTGATGTTCTCCTGTACATGTATGTAATGATCTAGTGGTGACATCTGATGTTCTCCTGTCATGTATGTAATGATCTAGTGGTGATATCTGATGTCCTCCTGTCATGTATGTAATGATCTAGTGGTGATATCTGATGTTCTCCTGTCCATGTATGTAATGATCTAGTGATGATATCTGATGTTCTCCTGTCATGTATGTAATGATCTAGTGATGATATCTGATGTTCTCCTGTCCATGTATGTAATGATCTAGTGATGATATCTGATGTTCTCCTGTCCATTTATGTAATGATCTAGTGATGATATCTGATGTTCTCCTGTCATGTATGTAATGATCTAGTGATGATATCTGATGTTCTCCTGTCCATGTGTGTAATGATCTAGTGATGATATCTGATGTTCTCCTGTCATGTATGTAATGATCTAGTGATGATATCTGATGTTCTCCTGTCCATGTATGTAATGATCTAGTGGTGATATCTGATGTTCTCCTGTCCATGTATGTAATGATCTAGTGGTGATATCTGATGTTCTCCTGTCCATGTATGTAATGATCTAGTGATGATATCTGATGTTCTCCTGTCCATGTATGTAATGATCTAGTGATGATATCTGATGTTCTCCTGTCCATGTATGTAATGATCTAGTGATGATATCTGATGTTCTCCTGTCCATGTATGTAATGATCTAGTGATGATATCTGATGTTCTCCTGTCATGTATGTAATGATCTAGTGATGATATCTGATGTTCTCCTGTCCATGTATGTAATGATCTAGTGATGATATCTGATGTTCTCCTGTCCATGTATGTAATGATCTAGTGATGATATCTGATGTTCTCCTGTCCATGTATGTAATGATCTAGTGATGATATCTGATGTTCTCCTGTCCATGTATGTAATGATCTAGTGATGATATCTGATGTTCTCCTGTCCATGTATGTAATGATCTAGTGGTGATATCTGATGTTCTCCTGTCCATGTATGTAATGATCTAGTGATGATATCTGATGTTCTCCTGTCCATGTATGTAATGATCTAGTGGTGATATCTGATGTTCTCCTGTCCATGTATGTAATGATCTAGTGGTGATATCTGATGTTCTCCTGTCCATGTATGTAATGATCTAGTGGTGATATCTGATGTTCTCCTGTCATGTATGTAATGATCTAGTGATGATATCTGATGTTCTCCTGTCATGTATGTAATGGACAGGAGAACATCAGATATCACCACTAGATCATGTATGTAATGATCTAGTGGTGATATCTGATGTTCTCCTGTCCATGTATGTAATGATCTAGTGATGATATCTGATGTTCCCCTGTCCATGTATGTAATGATCTAGTGATGATATCTGATGTTCTCCTGTCCATGTATGTAATGATCTAGTGATGATATCTGATGTTCTCCTGTACATGTATGTAATGATCTAGTGGTGATATCTGATGTCCTCTTGTCCATGTATGTAATGATCTAGTGATGATATCTGGTGTTCTCCTGTCATGTATGTAATGATCTAGTGGTGACATCTGATGTTCTCCTGTCCATGTATGTAATGATCTAGTGGTGATATCTGATGTTCTCCTGTCCATGTATGTAATGATCTAGTGGTGATATCTGATGTTCTCCTGTCATGTATGTAATGATCTAGTGATGATATCTGATGTTCTCCTGTCCATGTATGTAATGATCTAGTGATGATATCTGATGTTCTCCTGTCCATGTATGTAATGATCTAGTGATGATATCTGATGTTCTCCTGTCCATGTATGTAATGATCTAGTGATGATATCTGATGTTCTCCTGTCATGTATGTAATGATCTAGTGATGATATCTGATGTTCTCCTGTCCATGTATGTAATGATCTAGTGATGATATCTGATGTTCTCCTATCATGTATGTAATGATCTAGTGATGATATCTGATGTTCTCCTGTCCATGTGTGTAATGATCTAGTGATGATATCTGATGTCCTCCTGTCCATGTATGTAATGATCTAGTGATGATATCTGATGTTCTCCTGTCATGTATGTAATGATCTAGTGATGATATCTGATGTTCTCCTGTCCATGTGTGTAATGATCTAGTGAAGATATCGGATGTCCTCCTGTCCATGTATGTAATGATCTAGGGATGATATCTGATGTTCTCCTGTCATGTATGTAATGATCTAGTGATGATATCTGATGTTCTCCTGTCCATGTGTGTAATGATCTAGTGATGATATCTGATGTTCTCCTGTCATGTATGTAATGATCTAGTGATGATATCTGATGTTCTCCTGTCCATGTATGTAATGATCTAGTGATGATATCTGATGTTCTCCTGTCCATGTATGTAATGATCTAGTGGTGATATCTGATGTTCTCCTGTCCATGTATGTAATGATCTAGTGATGATATCTGATGTTCTCCTGTCCATGTATGTAATGATCTAGTGGTGATATCTGATGTTCTCCTGTCCATGTATGTAATGATCTAGTGGTGATATCTGATGTTCCCCTGTCCATGTATGTAATGATCTAGTGGTGATATCTGATGTCCTCCTGTACATGTATGTAATGATCTAGTGGTGATATCTGATGTTCCCCTGTCATGTATGTAATGATCTAGTGGTGATATCTGATGTTCTCCTGTCCATGTATGTAATGATCTAGTGGTGATATCTGATGTTCTCCTGACCATGTATGTAATGATCTAGTGGTGATATCTGATGTTCTCCTGTCCATGTATGTAATGATCTAGTGATGATATCTGATGTTCTCCTGTCCATGTATGTAATGATCTAGTAGTGATATCTGATGTTCTCCTGTCCATGTATGTAATGATCTAGTGGTGATATCTGATGTTCTCCTGTCCATGTATGTAATGATCTAGTGGTGATATCTGATGTTCTCCTGTCCATGTATGTAATGATCTAGTGATGATATCTGATGTTCCCCTGTCCATGTATGTAATGATCTAGTGATGATATCTGATGTTCTCCTGTCCATGTATGTAATGATCTAGTGATGATATCTGATGTTCTCCTGTACATGTATGTAATGATCTAGTGGTGATATCTGATGTCCTCCTGTCCATGTATGTAATGATCTAGTGATGATATCTGGTGTTCTCCTGTCATGTATGTAATGATCTAGTGGTGATATCTGATGTTCTCCTGTCCATGTATGTAATGATCTAGTGGTGATATCTGATGTTCTCCTGTCATGTATGTAATGATCTAGTGGTGATATCTGATGTTCTCCTGTCCATGTATGTAATGATCTAGTGGTGATATCTGATGTTCTCCTGTCCATGCGTGTAATGATCTAGTGATGATATCTGATGTTCTCCTGTACATGCGTGTAATGATCTAGTGGTGATATCTGATGTTCACCTGTCCATGTATGTAATGATCTAGTGGTGATATCTGATGTTCCCCTGTCCATGTATGTAATAATCTAGTGATGATATCTGATGTTCTCCTGTCCATGTATGTAATGATCTAGTGGTGATATCTGATGTTCCCCTGTCCATGTATGTAATGATCTAGTGATGATATCTGATGTTCTCCTGTACATGTATGTAATGATCTAGTGGTGACATCTGATGTTCTCCTGTCATGTATGTAATGATCTAGTGGTGACATCTGATGTTCTCCTGTCATGTATGTAATGATCTAGTGATGATATCTGATGTTCTCCTGTCCATGTATGTAATGATCTAGTGATGATATCTGATGTTCTCCTGTTCATGTATGTAATGATCTAGTGATGATATCTGATGTTCTCCTGTCCATGTATGTAATGATCTAGTGGTGATATCTGATGTACTCCTGTCCATGTATGTAATGATCTAGTGGTGATATCTGATGTTCTCCTGTCATGTATGTAATGATCTAGTGATGATATCTGATGTTCTCCTCTCCATGTATGTAATGATCTAGTGGTGATATCTGATGTTCTCCTGTCCATGTATGTAATGATCTAGTGGTGATATCTGATGTTCTCCTCTCCATGTATGTAATGATCTAGTGATGATATCTGATGTTCTCCTGTCCATGTATGTAATGATCTAGTGATGATATCTGATGTTCTCCTGTCCATGTATGTAATGATCTAGTGATGATATCTGATGTTCCCCTGTCCATGTATGTAATGATCTAGTGATGATATCTGATGTTCTCCTGTCCATGTATGTAATGATCTAGTGATGATATCTGATGTTCTCCTGTCCATGTATGTAATGATCTAGTGGTGACATCTGATGTTCTCCTGTCATGTATGTAATGATCTAGTGGTGATATCTGATGTTCTCCTGTCATGTATGTAATGATCTAGTGGTGATATCTGATGTTCTCCTGTACATGTATGTAATGATCTAGTGATGATATCTGATGTTCTCCTGTCCATGTATGTAATGATCTAGTGGTGATATCTGATGTTCTCCTGTTCATGTATGTAATGATCTAGTGGTGATATCTGATGTTCTCCTGTTCATGTATGTAATGATCTAGTGGTGATATCTGATGTTCTCCCGTCATGTATGTAATGATCTAGTGATGATATCTGATGTTCTCCTGTCCATGTATGTAATGATCTAGTGGTGATATCTGATGTTCCCCTGTCATGTATGTAATGATCTAGTGGTGATATCTGATGTTCTCCTGTCCATGTATGTAATGATCTAGTGATGATATCTGATGTTCTCCTGTCCATGTATGTAATGATCTAGTGGTGATATCTGATGTTCTCCTGTCCATGTATGTAATGATCTAGTGATGATATCTGATGTTCTCCTGTCATGTATGTAATGATCTAGTGATGATATCTGATGTTCTCCTGTCCATGTATGTAATGATCTATTGATGATATCTGATGTTCTCCCGTCATGTATGTAATGATCTAGTGGTGATATCTGATGTTCTCCTGTCCATGTATGTAATGATCTAGTGGTGATATCTGATGTTCTCCTGTCCATGTATGTAATGATCTAGTGATGATATCTGATGTTCTCCTGTCCATGTATGTAATGATCTAGTGGTGATATCTGATGTTCTCCTGTCCATGTGTGTAATGATCTAGTGGTGATATCTGATGTTCTCCTGTCATGTATGTAATGATCTAGTGGTGATATCTGATGTTCTCCTGTCCATGTATGTAATGATCTAGTGATATCTGATGTTCTCCTGTCCATGTATGTAATGATCTAGTGATGATATCTGATGTTCTCCTGTCCATGTATGTAATGATCTAGTGGTGATATCTGATGTTCTCCTGTACATGTATGTAATGATCTAGTGATGATATCTGATGTTCTCCTGTCCATGTATGTAATGATCTAGTGATGATATCTGATGTTCTCCTCTCCATGTATGTAATGATCTAGTGGTGATATCTGATGTTCCCCTGTCCATGTATGTAATGATCTAGTGATGATATCTGATGTTCTCCTGTCCATGTATGTAATGATCTAGTGATGATATCTGATGTTCTCCTGTCCATGTATGTAATGATCTAGTGATGATATCTGATGTTCTCCTGTCCATGTATGTAATGATCTAGTGATGATATCTGATGTTCTCCTATCATGTATGTAATGATCTAGTGATGATATCTGATGTTCTCCTGTCCATGTGTGTAATGATCTAGTGATGATATCTGATGTTCTCCTGTCCATGTATGTAATGATCTAGTGATGATATCTGATGTTCTCCTGTCATGTATGTAATGATCTAGTGATGATATCTGATGTTCTCCTGTACATGTATGTAATGATCTAGTGGTGATATCTGATGTTCTCCTGTCCATGTATGTAATGATTTAGTGGTGATATCTGATGTTCTCCTGTCCATGTATGTAATGATCTAGTGGTGATATCTGATGTTCTCCTGTCCATGTATGTAATGATCTAGTGGTGATATCTGATGTTCTCCTGTCCATGTATGTAATGATCTAGTGATGATATCTGATGTTCTCCTGTCATGTATGTAATGATCTAGTGGTGATATCTGATGTTCTCCTGTCATGTATGTAATGATCTAGTGGTGATATCGGATGTTCTCCTGTCATGTATGTAATGATCTAGTGGTGATATCTGATGTTCTCCTGTCATGTATGTAATGATCTAGTGGTGATATCTGATGTTCTCCTGTCATGTATGTAATGATCTAGTGGTGACATCTGATGTTCTCCTGTCATGTATGTAATGATCTAGTGGTGATATCTGATGTTCTCCTGTCCATGTATGTAATGATCTAGTGATGATATCTGATGTTCTCCTGTCCATGTATGTAATGATCTAGTGATGATATCTGATGTTCTCCTGTCCATGTATGTAATGATCTAGTGATGATATCTGATGTTCTCCTGTCCATGTATGTAATGATCTAGTGGTGATATCTGATGTTCCCCTGTCATGTATGTAATGATCTAGTGGTGATATCTGATGTTCTCCTGTCCATGTATGTAATGATCTAGTGATGATATCTGATGTTCTCCTGTCCATGTATGTAATGATATAGTGATGATATCTGATGTTCTCCTGTCCATGTATGTAATGATCTAGTGGTGATATCTGATGTTCTCCTGTACATGTATGTAATGATCTAGTGGTGATATCTGATGTTCTCCTGTACATGTATGTAATGATCTAGTGGTGATATCTGATGTTCTCCTGTCATGTATGTAATGATCTAGTGGTGATATCTGATGTCCTCCTGTACATGTATGTAATGATCTAGTGATGATATCTGATGTTCCCCTGTCCATGTATGTAATGATCTAGTGATGATATCTGATGTTCTCCTGTCCATGTATGTAATGATCTAGTGGTGATATCTGATGTTCCCCTGTCATGTATGTAATGATCTAGTGATGATATCTGATGTTCTCCTGTCCATGTATGTAATGATCTAGTGATGATATCTGATGTTCTCCTGTCCATGTATGTAATGATCTAGTGATGATATCTGATGTTCTCCTGTCCATGTATGTAATGATCTAGTGGTGATATCTGATGTTCCCCTGTCATGTATGTAATGATCTAGTGGTGATATCTGATGTTCTCCTGTCCATGTATGTAATGATCTAGTGGTGATATCTGATGTTCTCCCGTCATGTATGTAATGATCTAGTGGTGATATCTGATGTTCTCCTGTCATGTATGTAATGATCTAGTGGTGATATCTGATGTTCTCCTGTCCATGTATGTAATGATCTAGTGGTGATATCTGATGTTCTCCTGTACATGTATGTAATGATCTAGTGATGATATCTGATGTTCTCCTGTCATGTATGTAATGATCTAGTGGTGATATCTGATGCTCTCCTGTCCATGTATGTAATGATCTAGTGGTGATATCTGATGTTCTCCTGTCCATGTATGTAATGATCTAGTGATGATATCTGATGTTCTCCTGTCCATGTATGTAATGATCTAGTGGTGATATCTGACGTTCTCCTGTCATGTATGTAATGATCTAGTGGTGATATCTGATGTTCTCCTGTCCATGTATGTAATGATCTAGTGGTGATATCTGATGTTCTCCTGTACATGCGTGTAATGATCTAGTGATGATATCTGATGTTCCCCTGTCCATGTATGTAATGATCTAGTGATGATATCTGATGTTCTCCTGTCATGTATGTAATGATCTAGTGATGATATCTGATGTTCTCCTGTCATGTATGTAATGATCTAGTGATGATATCTGATGTTCTCCTGTCCATGTATGTAATGATCTAGTGATGATATCTGATGTTCTCCTGTCCATGTATGTAATGATCTAGTGATGATATCTGATGTTCTCCTGTCCATGTATGTAATGATCTAGTGGTGATATCTGATGTTCTCCTGTACATGCGTGTAATGATCTAGTGGTGATATCTGATGTTCTCCTGTCCATGTATGTAATGATCTAGTGATGATATCTGATGTTCTCCTGTCCATGTATGTAATGATCTAGTGGTGATATCTGATGTTCTCCTGTCATGTATGTAATGATCTAGTGATGATATCTGATGTTCTCCTGTCATGTATGTAATGATCTAGTGGTGATATCTGATGTTCTCCTGTCCATGTATGTAATGATCTAGTGGTGATATCTGATGTTCTCCTGTCCATGTATGTAATGATCTAGTGGTGATATCTGATGTTCTCCTGTACATGTATGTAATGATCTAGTGATGATATCTGATGTTCTCCTGTCATGTATGTAATGATCTAGTGGTGATATCTGATGCTCTCCTGTCCATGTATGTAATGATCTAGTGGTGATATCTGATGTTCTCCTGTCCATGTATGTAATGATCTAGTGATGATATCTGATGTTCTCCTGTCCATGTATGTAATGATCTAGTGGTGATATCTGACGTTCTCCTGTCATGTATGTAATGATCTAGTGGTGATATCTGATGTTCTCCTGTCCATGTATGTAATGATCTAGTGGTGATATCTGATGTTCTCCTGTACATGCGTGTAATGATCTAGTGATGATATCTGATGTTCCCCTGTCCATGTATGTAATGATCTAGTGATGATATCTGATGTTCTCCTGTCATGTATGTAATGATCTAGTGATGATATCTGATGTTCTCCTGTCATGTATGTAATGATCTAGTGATGATATCTGATGTTCTCCTGTCCATGTATGTAATGATCTAGTGATGATATCTGATGTTCTCCTGTCCATGTATGTAATGATCTAGTGATGATATCTGATGTTCTCCTGTCCATGTATGTAATGATCTAGTGGTGATATCTGATGTTCTCCTGTACATGCGTGTAATGATCTAGTGGTGATATCTGATGTTCTCCTGTCCATGTATGTAATGATCTAGTGATGATATCTGATGTTCTCCTGTCCATGTATGTAATGATCTAGTGGTGATATCTGATGTTCTCCTGTCCATGTATGTAATGATCTAGTGGTGATATCTGATGTTCTCCTGTCATGTATGTAATGATCTAGTGATGATATCTGATGTTCTCCTGTCATGTATGTAATGATCTAGTGGTGATATCTGATGTTCTCCTGTCCATGTATGTAATGATCTAGTGGTGATATCTGATGTTCTCCTGTCCATGTATGTAATGATCTAGTGATGATATCTGATGTTCCCCTGTCATGTATGTAATGATCTAGTGGTGATATCTGATGTTCTCCTGTCATGTATGTAATGATCTAGTGGTGATATCTGATGTTCTCCTGTCATGTATGTAATGATCTAGTGATGATATCTGATGTTCTCCTGTACATGTATGTAATGATCTAGTGGTGATATCTGATTTTCTCCTGTCCATGTATGTAATGATCTAGTGATGATATCTGATGTTCTCCTGTACATGTATGTAATGATCTAGTGATGATATCTGATGTTCTCCTGTCCATGTATGTAATGATCTAGTGGTGATATCTGATGTTCTCCTGTCATGTATGTAATGATCTAGTGGTGATATCTGATGTTCTCCTGTCCATGTATGTAATGATCTAGTGGTGATATCTGATGTTCTCCTGTGCATGTATGTAATGATCTAGTGGTGATATCTGATGTTCTCCTGTCATGTATGTAATGATCTAGTGATGATATCTGATGTTCCCCTGTCATGTATGTAATGATCTAGTGATGATATCTGATGTTCTCCTGTCCATGTATGTAATGATCTAGTGATGATATCTGATGTTCTCCTGTCCATGTATGTAATGATCTAGTGATGATATCTGATGTTCTCCTGTCATGTATGTAATGATCTAGTGGTGATATCTGATGTTCTCCTGTCATGTATGTAATGATCTAGTGATGATATCTGATGTTCTCCTGTACATGTATGTAATGATCTAGTGGTGATATCTGATTTTCTCCTGTCCATGTATGTAATGATCTAGTGATGATATCTGATGTTCTCCTGTACATGTATGTAATGATCTAGTGGTGATATCTGATGTTCTCCTGTCCATGTATGTAATGATCTAGTGATGATATCTGATGTTCTCCCGTCCATGTATGTAATGATCTAGTGATGATATCTGATGTTCCCCTGTCCATGTATGTAATGATCTAGTGATGATATCTGATGTTCTCCTGTTCATGTATGTAATGATCTAGTGATGATATCTGATGTTCTCCTGTACATGTATGTAATGATCTAGTGGTGATATCTGATGTTCCCCTGTCCATGTATGTAATGATCTAGTGGTGATATCTGATGTTCTCCTGTACATGTATGTAATGATCTAGTGGTGATATCTGATGTTCTCCTGTCCATGTGTGTAATGATCTAGTGGTGATATCTGATGTTCTCCTGTCCATGTATGTAATGATCTAGTGATGATATCTGATGTTCCCCTGTCCATGTATGTAATGATCTAGTGGTGATATCTGATGTTCTCCTGTCATGTATGTAATGATCTAGTGGTGATATCTGATGTTCTCCTGTCCATGTATGTAATGATCTAGTGGTGATATCTGATGTTCTCCTGTCCATGTATGTAATGATCTAGTGATGATATCTGATGTTCTCCTGTCCATGTATGTAATGATCTAGTGGTGATATCTGATGTTCTCCTGTCCATGTATGTAATGATCTAGTGATGATATCTGATGTTCTCCTGTCCATGTATGTAATGATCTAGTGATATCTGATGTTCTCCTGTCCATGTATGTAATGATCTAGTGGTGATATCTGATGTCCTCCTGTACATGTATGTAATGATCTAGTGGTGATATCTGATGTTCTCCTGTCATGTATGTAATGATCTAGTGATGATATCTGATGTTCTCCTGTCCATGTATGTAATGATCTAGTGGTGATATCTGATGTTCTCCTGTCCATGTATGTAATGATCTAGTGATGATATCTGATGTTCTCCTGTCCATGTATGTAATGATCTAGTGGTGATATCTGATGTTCTCCTGTCATGTATGTAATGATCTAGTGATGATATCTGATGTTCTCCTGTCCATGTATGTAATGATCTAGTGATGATATCTGATGTTCTCCTGTCATGTATGTAATGATCTAGTGGTGACATCTGATGTTCTCCTGTCATGTATGTAATGATCTAGTGGTGATATCTGATGTTCTCCTGTCATGTATGTAATGATCTAGTGATGATATCTGATGTTCTCCTGTCCATGTATGTAATGATCTAGTGGTGATATCTGATGTTCTCCTGTCCATGTATGTAATGATCTAGTGGTGATATCTGATGTTCTCCTGTCCATGTATGTAATGATCTAGTGGTGATATCTGATGTTCTCCTGTCCATGTATGTAATGATCTAGTGGTGATATCTGATGTTCTCCTGTCATGAATGTAATGATCTAGTGATGATATCTGATGTTCTCCTGTCATGTATGTAATGATCTAGTGATGATGTCTGATGTTCTCCTGTCCATGTATGTAATGATCTAGTGGTGATATCTGATGTTCTCCTGTCATGTATGTAATGATCTAGTGATGATATCTGATGTTCTCCTGTCATGTATGTAATGATCTAGTGATGATATCTGATGTTCTCCTGTCCATGTATGTAATGATCTAGTGGTGATATCTGATGTTCCCCTGTCATGTATGTAATGATCTAGTGATGATATCTGATGTTCTCCTGTCCATGTATGTAATGATCTAGTGGTGATATCTGATGTTCCCCTGTCATGTATGTAATGATCTAGTGATGATATCTGATGTTCTCCTGTCCATGTATGTAATGATCTAGTGGTGATATCTGATGTTCTCCTGTCCATGTATGTAATGATCTAGTGATGATATCTGATGTTCTCCTGTCCATGTATGTAATGATCTAGTGGTGATATCTGATGTTCTCCTGTCATGTATGTAATGATCTAGTAGTGATATCTGATGTTCTCCTGTCCATGTATGTAATGATCTAGTGGTGATATCTGATGTTCTCCTGTCCATGTATATAATGATCTAGTGATGATATCTGATGTTCTCCTGTCCATGTATGTAATGATCTAGTGATGATATCTGATGTTCTCCTGTCCATGTATGTAATGATCTAGTGGTGATATCTGATGTTCTCCTGTCCATGTATGTAATGATCTAGTGGTGATATCTGATGTCCTCCTGTACATGTATGTAATGATCTAGTGGTGATATCTGATGTTCTCCTGTCCATGTATGTAATGATCTAGTGATGATATCTGATGTTCTCCTGTCCATGTATGTAATGATCTAGTGGTGATATCTGATGTTCTCCTGTCATGTATGTAATGATCTAGTGGTGATATCTGATGTTCTCCTGTCCATGTATGTAATGATCTAGTGGTGATATCTGATGTTCTCCTGTCCATGTATGTAATGATCTAGTGGTGATATCTGATGTCCTCCTGTACATGTATGTAATGATCTAGTGGTGATATCTGATGTTCTCCTGTCCATGTATGTAATGATCTAGTGGTGATATCTGATGTCCTCCTGTCCATGTATGTAATGATCTAGTGATGATATCTGATGTTCTCCTGTCCATGTATGTAATGATCTAGTGATGATATCTGATGTTCTCCTGTCCATGTATGTAATGATCTAGTGATGATATCTGATGTTCTCCTGTCCATGTATGTAATGATCTAGTGATGATATCTGATGTTCTCCTGTCCATGTATGTAATGATCTAGTGGTGATATCTGATGTTCTCCTGTCCATGTATGTAATGATCTAGTGATGATATCTGATGTTCTCCTGTCATGTATGTAATGATCTAGTGGTGATATCTGATGTTCTCCTGTCATGTATGTAATGATCTAGTGGTGATATCTGATGTTCTCCTGTCCATGTATGTAATGATCTAGTGATGATATCTGGTGTTCTCCTGTCATGTATGTAATGATCTAGTGGTGATATCTGATGTTCTCCTGTCCATGTATGTAATGATCTAGTGGTGATATCTGATGTTCTCCTGTCCATGTATGTAATGATTTAGTGGTGATATCTGATGTTCTCCTGTCCATGTATGTAATGATCTAGTGGTGATATCTGATGTTCTCCTGTCCATGTATGTAATGATCTAGTGGTGATATCTGATGTTCTCCTGTCCATGTATGTAATGATCTAGTGATGATATCTGATGTTCTCCTGTCATGTATGTAATGATCTAGTGGTGATATCTGATGTTCTCCTGTCATGTATGTAATGATCTAGTGGTGATATCGGATGTTCTCCTGTCATGTATGTAATGATCTAGTGGTGATATCTGATGTTCTCCTGTCATGTATGTAATGATCTAGTGGTGATATCTGATGTTCTCCTGTCATGTATGTAATGATCTAGTGGTGACATCTGATGTTCTCCTGTCATGTATGTAATGATCTAGTGGTGATATCTGATGTTCTCCTGTCCATGTATGTAATGATCTAGTGATGATATCTGATGTTCTCCTGTCCATGTATGTAATGATCTAGTGATGATATCTGATGTTCTCCTGTCCATGTATGTAATGATCTAGTGATGATATCTGATGTTCTCCTGTCCATGTATGTAATGATCTAGTGGTGATATCTGATGTTCCCCTGTCATGTATGTAATGATCTAGTGGTGATATCTGATGTTCTCCTGTCCATGTATGTAATGATCTAGTGATGATATCTGATGTTCTCCTGTCCATGTATGTAATGATATAGTGATGATATCTGATGTTCTCCTGTCCATGTATGTAATGATCTAGTGGTGATATCTGATGTTCTCCTGTACATGTATGTAATGATCTAGTGGTGATATCTGATGTTCTCCTGTACATGTATGTAATGATCTAGTGGTGATATCTGATGTTCTCCTGTCATGTATGTAATGATCTAGTGGTGATATCTGATGTCCTCCTGTACATGTATGTAATGATCTAGTGATGATATCTGATGTTCCCCTGTCCATGTATGTAATGATCTAGTGATGATATCTGATGTTCTCCTGTCCATGTATGTAATGATCTAGTGGTGATATCTGATGTTCCCCTGTCATGTATGTAATGATCTAGTGATGATATCTGATGTTCTCCTGTCCATGTATGTAATGATCTAGTGATGATATCTGATGTTCTCCTGTCCATGTATGTAATGATCTAGTGATGATATCTGATGTTCTCCTGTCCATGTATGTAATGATCTAGTGGTGATATCTGATGTTCCCCTGTCATGTATGTAATGATCTAGTGGTGATATCTGATGTTCTCCTGTCCATGTATGTAATGATCTAGTGGTGATATCTGATGTTCTCCCGTCATGTATGTAATGATCTAGTGGTGATATCTGATGTTCTCCTGTCATGTATGTAATGATCTAGTGGTGATATCTGATGTTCTCCTGTCCATGTATGTAATGATCTAGTGGTGATATCTGATGTTCTCCTGTACATGTATGTAATGATCTAGTGATGATATCTGATGTTCTCCTGTCATGTATGTAATGATCTAGTGGTGATATCTGATGCTCTCCTGTCCATGTATGTAATGATCTAGTGGTGATATCTGATGTTCTCCTGTCCATGTATGTAATGATCTAGTGATGATATCTGATGTTCTCCTGTCCATGTATGTAATGATCTAGTGGTGATATCTGACGTTCTCCTGTCATGTATGTAATGATCTAGTGGTGATATCTGATGTTCTCCTGTCCATGTATGTAATGATCTAGTGGTGATATCTGATGTTCTCCTGTACATGCGTGTAATGATCTAGTGATGATATCTGATGTTCCCCTGTCCATGTATGTAATGATCTAGTGATGATATCTGATTTTCTCCTGTCATGTATGTAATGATCTAGTGATGATATCTGATGTTCTCCTGTCATGTATGTAATGATCTAGTGATGATATCTGATGTTCTCCTGTCCATGTATGTAATGATCTAGTGATGATATCTGATGTTCTCCTGTCCATGTATGTAATGATCTAGTGATGATATCTGATGTTCTCCTGTCCATGTATGTAATGATCTAGTGGTGATATCTGATGTTCTCCTGTACATGCGTGTAATGATCTAGTGGTGATATCTGATGTTCTCCTGTCCATGTATGTAATGATCTAGTGATGATATCTGATGTTCTCCTGTCCATGTATGTAATGATCTAGTGGTGATATCTGATGTTCTCCTGTCCATGTATGTAATGATCTAGTGGTGATATCTGATGTTCTCCTGTCATGTATGTAATGATCTAGTGATGATATCTGATGTTCTCCTGTCATGTATGTAATGATCTAGTGGTGATATCTGATGTTCTCCTGTCCATGTATGTAATGATCTAGTGGTGATATCTGATGTTCTCCTGTCCATGTATGTAATGATCTAGTGATGATATCTGATGTTCCCCTGTCATGTATGTAATGATCTAGTGGTGATATCTGATGTTCTCCTGTCATGTATGTAATGATCTAGTGGTGATATCTGATGTTCTCCTGTCATGTATGTAATGATCTAGTGATGATATCTGATGTTCTCCTGTACATGTATGTAATGATCTAGTGGTGATATCTGATTTTCTCCTGTCCATGTATGTAATGATCTAGTGATGATATCTGATGTTCTCCTGTACATGTATGTAATGATCTAGTGATGATATCTGATGTTCTCCTGTCCATGTATGTAATGATCTAGTGGTGATATCTGATGTTCTCCTGTCATGTATGTAATGATCTAGTGGTGATATCTGATGTTCTCCTGTCCATGTATGTAATGATCTAGTGGTGATATCTGATGTTCTCCTGTGCATGTATGTAATGATCTAGTGGTGATATCTGATGTTCTCCTGTCATGTATGTAATGATCTAGTGATGATATCTGATGTTCCCCTGTCATGTATGTAATGATCTAGTGATGATATCTGATGTTCTCCTGTCCATGTATGTAATGATCTAGTGATGATATCTGATGTTCTCCTGTCCATGTATGTAATGATCTAGTGATGATATCTGATGTTCTCCTGTCATGTATGTAATGATCTAGTGGTGATATCTGATGTTCTCCTGTCATGTATGTAATGATCTAGTGATGATATCTGATGTTCTCCTGTACATGTATGTAATGATCTAGTGGTGATATCTGATTTTCTCCTGTCCATGTATGTAATGATCTAGTGATGATATCTGATGTTCTCCTGTACATGTATGTAATGATCTAGTGGTGATATCTGATGTTCTCCTGTCCATGTATGTAATGATCTAGTGATGATATCTGATGTTCTCCCGTCCATGTATGTAATGATCTAGTGATGATATCTGATGTTCCCCTGTCCATGTATGTAATGATCTAGTGATGATATCTGATGTTCTCCTGTTCATGTATGTAATGATCTAGTGATGATATCTGATGTTCTCCTGTACATGTATGTAATGATCTAGTGGTGATATCTGATGTTCCCCTGTCCATGTATGTAATGATCTAGTGGTGATATCTGATGTTCTCCTGTACATGTATGTAATGATCTAGTGGTGATATCTGATGTTCTCCTGTCCATGTGTGTAATGATCTAGTGGTGATATCTGATGTTCTCCTGTCCATGTATGTAATGATCTAGTGATGATATCTGATGTTCCCCTGTCCATGTATGTAATGATCTAGTGGTGATATCTGATGTTCTCCTGTCATGTATGTAATGATCTAGTGGTGATATCTGATGTTCTCCTGTCATGTATGTAATGATCTAGTGGTGATATCTGATGTTCTCCTGTACATGTATGTAATGATCTAGTGATGATATCTGATGTTCTCCTGTCCATGTATGTAATGATCTAGTGGTGATATCTGATGTTCTCCTGTCCATGTATGTAATGATCTAGTGATGATATCTGATGTTCTCCTGTCCATGTATGTAATGATCTAGTGGTGATATCTGATGTTCTCCTGTCCATGTATGTAATGATCTAGTGATGATATCTGATGTTCTCCTGTCCATGTATGTAATGATCTAGTGATATCTGATGTTCTCCTGTCCATGTATGTAATGATCTAGTGGTGATATCTGATGTCCTCCTGTACATGTATGTAATGATCTAGTGGTGATATCTGATGTTCTCCTGTCATGTATGTAATGATCTAGTGATGATATCTGATGTTCTCCTGTCCATGTATGTAATGATCTAGTGGTGATATCTGATGTTCTCCTGTCCATGTATGTAATGATCTAGTGATGATATCTGATGTTCTCCTGTCCATGTATGTAATGATCTAGTGGTGATATCTGATGTTCTCCTGTCATGTATGTAATGATCTAGTGATGATATCTGATGTTCTCCTGTCCATGTATGTAATGATCTAGTGATGATATCTGATGTTCTCCTGTCATGTATGTAATGATCTAGTGGTGACATCTGATGTTCTCCTGTCATGTATGTAATGATCTAGTGGTGATATCTGATGTTCTCCTGTCATGTATGTAATGATCTAGTGATGATATCTGATGTTCTCCTGTCCATGTATGTAATGATCTAGTGGTGATATCTGATGTTCTCCTGTCCATGTATGTAATGATCTAGTGGTGATATCTGATGTTCTCCTGTCCATGTATGTAATGATCTAGTGGTGATATCTGATGTTCTCCTGTCCATGTATGTAATGATCTAGTGGTGATATCTGATGTTCTCCTGTCATGAATGTAATGATCTAGTGATGATATCTGATGTTCTCCTGTCATGTATGTAATGATCTAGTGATGATGTCTGATGTTCTCCTGTCCATGTATGTAATGATCTAGTGGTGATATCTGATGTTCTCCTGTCATGTATGTAATGATCTAGTGATGATATCTGATGTTCTCCTGTCATGTATGTAATGATCTAGTGATGATATCTGATGTTCTCCTGTCCATGTATGTAATGATCTAGTGGTGATATCTGATGTTCCCCTGTCATGTATGTAATGATCTAGTGATGATATCTGATGTTCTCCTGTCCATGTATGTAATGATCTAGTGGTGATATCTGATGTTCCCCTGTCATGTATGTAATGATCTAGTGATGATATCTGATGTTCTCCTGTCCATGTATGTAATGATCTAGTGGTGATATCTGATGTTCTCCTGTCCATGTATGTAATGATCTAGTGATGATATCTGATGTTCTCCTGTCCATGTATGTAATGATCTAGTGGTGATATCTGATGTTCTCCTGTCATGTATGTAATGATCTAGTAGTGATATCTGATGTTCTCCTGTCCATGTATGTAATGATCTAGTGGTGATATCTGATGTTCTCCTGTCCATGTATATAATGATCTAGTGATGATATCTGATGTTCCCCTGTCCATGTATGTAATGATCTAGTGGTGATATCTGATGTTCTCCTGTACATGTATGTAATGATCTAGTGGTGATATCTGATGTTCTCCTGTCCATGTGTGTAATGATCTAGTGGTGATATCTGATGTTCTCCTGTCCATGTATGTAATGATCTAGTGATGATATCTGATGTTCCCCTGTCCATGTATGTAATGATCTAGTGGTGATATCTGATGTCCTCCTGTACATGTATGTAATGATCTAGTGGTGATATCTGATGTTCTCCTGTCCATGTATGTAATGATCTAGTGATGATATCTGATGTTCTCCTGTCCATGTATGTAATGATCTAGTGATGATATCTGATGTTCTCCTGTCCATGTATGTAATGATCTAGTGGTGATATCTGATGTTCTCCTGTCATGTATGTAATGATCTAGTGGTGATATCTGATGTTCTCCTGTCCATGTATGTAATGATCTAGTGGTGATATCTGATGTTCTCCTGTCCATGTATGTAATGATCTAGTGGTGATATCTGATGTCCTCCTGTACATGTATGTAATGATCTAGTGGTGATATCTGATGTTCTCCTGTCCATGTATGTAATGATCTAGTGGTGATATCTGATGTCCTCCTGTCCATGTATGTAATGATCTAGTGATGATATCTGATGTTCTCCTGTCCATGTATGTAATGATCTAGTGATGATATCTGATGTTCTCCTGTCCATGTATGTAATGATCTAGTGATGATATCTGATGTTCTCCTGTCCATGTATGTAATGATCTAGTGATGATATCTGATGTTCTCCTGTCCATGTATGTAATGATCTAGTGGTGATATCTGATGTTCTCCTGTCCATGTATGTAATGATCTAGTGATGATATCTGATGTTCTCCTGTCATGTATGTAATGATCTAGTGGTGATATCTGATGTTCTCCTGTCATGTATGTAATGATCTAGTGGTGATATCTGATGTTCTCCTGTCCATGTATGTAATGATCTAGTGATGATATCTGGTGTTCTCCTGTCATGTATGTAATGATCTAGTGGTGATATCTGATGTTCTCCTGTCCATGTATGTAATGATCTAGTGGTGATATCTGATGTTCTCCTGTCCATGTATGTAATGATCTAGTGGTGATATCTGATGTTCTCCTGTCCATGTATGTAATGATCTAGTGGTGATATCTGATGTCCTCCTGTACATGTATGTAATGATCTAGTGGTGATATCTGATGTTCTCCTGTCCATGTATGTAATGATCTAGTGATGATATCTGATGTTCTCCTGTCCATGTATGTAATGATCTAGTGATGATATCTGATGTTCTCCTGTCCATGTATGTAATGATCTAGTGGTGATATCTGATGTTCTCCTGTCATGTATGTAATGATCTAGTGGTGATATCTGATGTTCTCCTGTCCATGTATGTAATGATCTAGTGGTGATATCTGATGTTCTCCTGTCCATGTATGTAATGATCTAGTGGTGATATCTGATGTTCTCCTGTCCATGTATGTAATGATCTAGTGATGATATCTCTTTTTCCTTCATCTATGTATGTTTCAATCTCTAAACCTTTCTCATACTTTACAGACTTTATATTCCTTGGTAAATCAGTCTCACCTTGTTCTCCTTGCAGTCCTATTAACAAAAATACATAAAAAACACATGTATCAAGCATAGAATAAATCCTGACAGACAGACCATGTGATGGGCGCACGTTCATTCCTATTATCTTCTTTCTTTAGCGTGTTTGTATCTTGAGGCCCGCGGCGGTTTATGGTGCTATCTATTTATATGGTACATTTTACCACACGGTTCATATCATTTTATATAGCTCACGTGATTGTATTGGGGGTCATTTCATTTATAAAATATTCCCCTATAGCCAGTGTTGGGGCTAAATCAAAATCTTACACAATCTGCTCCTAAACATGAAAACGTCAGTAAAGTTGGAGATCCACATTGTCTCTACATGTTGCTGAATGTAATGGGGAATTCTTATTTAACTGGACTAGACAATATATAACCTGACTAAATACATCAAGAGCATAGATCTTATTCATTCCTGTCACAGGAAAACATGACTACTCTACCCCATGACCATATCATAAGGTATATCCCCCCTACTCCATGCAGACCTCACCACATACATTGTTCTCGTAGATGTCCCATAAGGCGGGGATATAGAAACCTCACCTGGTGGTCCTATAGGTCCTTCCTTTCCAGGAACTCCATTTTTCCCAGGTGGTCCATGTGGCCCTGGTGGTCCTTGTGGCCCTGTTCTTCCAATTGGCCCAGGAGGACCTGGTAAACCTGGGGGTCCTAATATAGAAGAATCTGGTTAATTTAAACCAGTAGACAATATTCCCTCCTAACTTCTTTGCTTCAAGTTGATTCCTTGGATTTACTATATAATGTTCTATTCCAAAACTACCAAGAATTATATGACGGGCTAAATGGGCAGTTGTGTAGGGCATAAACCTGTAGGGCATCAATAAAGAAATTGCCCAGTTATTTAATCAAAGGGCAGTAGTATGCTGAATAAAGCAGTGCCAGGGTGGGTGTATGGCTGAATAAAGCAGTGCCAGGGTGGGTGTATGGCTGAATAAAGCAGTGCCAGGGAGGGTGTATGGCTGAATAAAGCAGTGCCAGGGAGGGTGTATGGCTGAATAAAGCAGTGCCAGGGTGGGTGTATGGCTGAATAAAGCAGTGCCAGTGTTGGTGTATGGCTGAATAAAGCAGTGCCAGGGTGGGTGTATGGCTGAATAAAGCAGTGCCAGGGTGGGTGTATGGCTGAATAAAGCAGTGCCAGTGTTGGTGTATGGCTGAATAAAGCAGTGCCAGTGTTGGTGTATGGATGAATAATGCAGTGCCAGGGAGGGTGTATGGATGAATAAAGCAGTGCCAGGGAGGGTGTATGGCTGAATAAAGCAGTGCCAGTGTTGGTGTATGGATGAATAAAGCAGTGCCAGGGTGGGTGTATGGCTGAATAAAGCAGTGCCAGTGTTGGTGTATGGATGAATAATGCAGTGCCAGGGAGGGTGTATGGATGAATAAAGCAGTGCCAGGGTAGGTGTATGGATGAATAAAGCAGTGCCAGGGAGGGTGTATGGCTGAATAAAGTAGTGCCAGTGTTGGTGTATGGCTGAATAAAGCAGTGCCAGGGTGGGTGTATGGCTGAATAAAGCAGTGCCAGGGTGGGTGTATGGCTGAATAAAGCAGTGCCAGGGTGGGTGTATGGCTGAATAAAGCAGTGCCAGTGTTGGTGTATGGCTGAATAAAGCAGTGCCAGGGTGGGTGTATGGATGAATAAAGCAGTGCCAGTGTTGGTGTATGGATGAATAAAGTAGTGCCAGTGTTGGTGTATGGCTGAATAAAGCAGTGCCAGGGTGGATGTATGGCTGAATAAAGCAGTGCCAGTGTTGGTGTATGGCTGAATAAAGCAGTGCCAGTTTTGGTGTATGGCTGAATAAAGCAGTGCCAGGGTGGGTGTATGGATGAATAAAGCAGTGCCAGGGTGGGTGTATGGCTAAATAAAGCAGTGCCAGGGAGGGTGTATGGCTGAATAAAGCAGTGCCAGGGAGGGTGTATGGCTGAATAAAGCAGTGCCAGGGAGGGTGTATGGCTGGATAAAGCAGTGCCATGGAGGGTGTATGGCTGAATAAAGCAGTGCCAGGGTGGGTGTATGGCTGGATAAAGCAGTGCCAGGGTGGGTGTATGGCTGAATAAAGCAGTGCCAGGGAGGGTGTATTGATGAATAAAGCAGTGCCAGGGTGGGTGTATGGCTGAATAAAGCAGTGCCAGTGTTGGTGTATGGCTTAATAAAGCAGTGCCAGGGTGGGTGTATGGCTGAATAAAGCAGTGCCAGGGTGGGTGTATTGATGAATAAAGCAGTGCCAGGGAGGGTGTATGGCTGAATAAAGCAGTGCCAGGGTGGGTGTATGTCTGAATAAAGCAGTGCCAGGGAGGGTGTATGGCTGATTAAAGCAGTGCCAGTGTTGGTGTATGGCTTAATAAAGCAGTGCCAGGGTGGGTGTATGGATGAATAAAGCATTGCCAGGGTAGGTGTATAGATGAATAATGCAGTGCCAGGGAGGGTGTATGGCTGAATAAAGCAGTGCCAGTGTTGGTGTATGGCTTAATAAAGCAGTGCCAGGGTGGGTGTATGGATGAATAAAGCATTGCCAGGGTAGGTGTATAGATGAATAAAGCAGTGCCAGGGTGGGTGTATGGATGAATAAAGCAGTGCCAGGGTAGGTGTATAGATGAATAATGCAGTGCCACGGTGGGTGTATGGATGAATAATGCAGTGCCAGGGTAGGTGTATGGATGAATAATGCAGTGCCACGGTGGGTGTATGGATGAATAATGCAGTGCCAGGGTGGGTGTATGGCTGAATAAAGCAGTGCCAGTGTTGGTGTATGTCTGAATAAAGCAGTGCCAGTGCTGGTGTATGGATGAATAAAGCAGTGCCACGGTGGGTGTATGGATGAATAATGCAGTGCCAGGGTAGGTGTATGGATGAATAAAGCAGTGCCAGGGAGGGTGTATGGATGAATAATGCAGTGCCACGGTGGGTGTATGGATGAATAATGCAGTGCCAGGGTGGGTGTATGGCTGAATAATGCAGTGCCAGGGAGGGTGTATGGATGAATAATGCAGTGCCAGGGAGGGTGTATGGATGAATAATGCAGTGCCACGGTGGGTGTATGGATGAATAATGCAGTGCCAGGGTGGGTGTATGGCTGAATAAAGCAGTGCCAGTGTTGGTGTATGTCTGAATAAAGCAGTGCCAGGGTGGGTGTATGGATGAATAATGCAGTGCCAGGGTAGGTGTATGGATGAATAATGCAGTACCAGGGTAGGTGTATGGATGAATAAAGTAGTGCCAGTGTTGGTGTACGGCTGAATAAAGCAGTGCCAGGGTGGGTGTATGGCTGAATAAAGCAGTGCCAGGGTGGGTGTATGGATGAATAATGCAGTGCCAGGGTGGGTGTATGGCTGAATAAAGCAGTGCCAGGGTGGGTGTATGGCTGAATAAAGCAGTGCCAGTGTTGGTGTATGGCTGAATAAAGCAGTGCCAGTGTTGGTGTATGGATGAATAAAGCATTGCCAGGGTAGGTGTATGGCTGAATAATGCAGTGCCAGGGTAGGTGTATGGATGAATAATGCAGTGCCAGGGTAGGTGTATGGATGAATAATGCAGTGCCAGCGTGGGTGTATGGCTGAATAAAGCAGTGCCAGGGTGGGTGTATGGCTGAATAAAGCAGTGCCAGTGTTGGTGTATGGCTGAATAAAGCAGTGCCAGGGTAGGTGCATGGATAAATAAAGCATTGCCAGGGTAGGTGTATGGATGAATAATGCAGTGCCAGGGTAGGTGTATGGATGAATAAAGCAGTGCCAGGGTAGGTGTATGGATGAATAATGCAGTGCCAGGGTGGGTGTATTGATGAATAAAGCAGTGCCAGGGTAGGTGTATGGATGAATAATGCAGTGCCACGGTGGGTGTATTGATGAATAATGCAGTGCCAGGGTAGGTGTATGGATGAATAATGCAGTGCCACGGTGGGTGTATGGATGAATAATGCAGTGCCAGGGTGGGTGTATGGCTGAATAAAGCAGTGCCAGTGTTGGTGTATGTCTGAATAAAGCAGTGCCAGGGAGGGTGTATGGATGAATAAAGCAGTGCCACGGTGGGTGTATGGATGAATAATGCAGTGCCACGGTAGGTGTATGGATGAATAAAGTAGTGCCAGTGTTGGTGTATGGATGAATAATGCAGTGCCAGGGTGGGTGTATGGATGAATAATGCAGTGCCAGGGTGGGTGTATGGATGAATAAAGCATTGCCAGGGTGGGTGTATGGATGAATAATGCAGTGCCAGGGTAGGTGTTTGGATGAATAAAGCAGTGCCAGTGTTGGTGTATGGATGAATAATGCAGTGCCAGGGTGGGTGTATGGATGAATAATGCAGTGCCAGGGTGGGTGTATGGATGAATAATGCAGTGCCATGGTAGGTGTATGGATGAATAAAGTAGTGCCAGTGTTGGTGTATGGATGAATAATGCAGTGCCAGGGTGGGTGTATGGATGAATAATGCAGTGCCAGGGAGGGTGTATGGATGAATAATGTAGTGCCAGGGAGGGTGTATGGATGAATAATGCAGTGCCAGGGAGGGTGTATGGATGAATAATGCAGTGCCAGGGTGGGTGTATGGATGAATAATGCAGTGCCAGAGTAGGTGTATGGATGAATAAAGCAGTGCCAGTGTTGGTGTATGGATGAATAATGCAGTGCCAGGGTGGGTGTATGGATGAATAATGCAGTGCCAGGGTGGGTGTATGGATGAATAATGCAGTGCCAGGGTGGGAGTATGGATGAATAATGCAGTGCCAGGGAGGGTGTATGGATGAATAATGTAGTGCCAGGGAGGGTGTATGGATGAATAATGCAGTGCCAGGGAGGGTGTATGGATGAATAATGCAGTGCCAGGGAGGGTGTATGGATGAATAATGTAGTGCCAGGGAGGGTGTATGGATGAATAATGCAGTGCCAGGGAGGGTGTATGGATGAATAATGCAGTGCCAGGGTGGGTGTATGGATGAATAATGCAGTGCCAGAGTAGGTGTATGGATGAGTAAAGCAGTGCCAGTGTTGGTGTATGGATGAATAATGCAGTGCCAGGGTGGGTGTATGGATGAATAATGCAGTGCCAGGGTGGGTGTATGGATGAATAATGCAGTGCCAGGGTGGGAGTATGGATGAATAATGCAGTGCCAGGGAGGGTGTATGGATGAATAATGTAGTGCCAGGGAGGGTGTATGGATGAATAATGCAGTGCCAGGGAGGGTGTATGGATGAATAATACAGTGCCAGGGTGGGTGTATGGATGAATAATGCAGTGCCAGAGTAGGTGTATGGATGAATAAAGCAGTGCCAGTGTTGGTGTATGGATGAATAATGCAGTGCCAGGGTGGGTGTATGGATGAATAATGCAGTGCCAGGGTGGGTGTATGGATGAATAATGCAGTGCCAGGGTGGGAGTATGGATGAATAAAGCAGTGCCAGTGTTGGTGTATGGCTGAATAATGCAGTGCCAGGGTGGGTGTATGGCTGAATAATGCAGTGCCAGGGTGGGTGTATGGATGAATAATGCAGTGCCAGGGTGGGTGTATGGATGAATAATGCAGTGCCAGGGTGGGAGTATGGATGAATAATGCAGTGCCAGGGAGGGTGTATGGATGAATAATGTAGTGCCAGGGAGGGTGTATGGATGAATAATGCAGTGCCAGGGAGGGTGTATGGATGAATAATACAGTGCCAGGGTGGGTGTATGGATGAATAATGCAGTGCCAGAGTAGGTGTATGGATGAATAAAGCAGTGCCAGCGTTGGTGTATGGATGAATAATGCAGTGCCAGGGTGGGTGTATGGATGAATAATGCAGTGCCAGGGTGGGTGTATGGATGAATAATGCAGTGCCAGGGTGGGAGTATGGATGAATAAAGCAGTGCCAGTGTTGGTGTATGGCTGAATAATGCAGTGCCAGGGTAGGTGTATGGATGAATAAAGTAGTGCCAGTGTTGGTGTACGGCTGAATAAAGCAGTGCCAGGGTGGGTGTATGGCTGAATAAAGCAGTGCCAGGGTGGGTGTATTGATGAATAAAGCAGTGCCAGGGTGGGTGTATGGCTTAATAAAGCAGTGCCAGGGTGGGTGTATGGCTGAATAAAGCAGTGCCAGTGTTGGTGTATGGCTGAATAAAGCAGTGCCAGTGTTGGTGTATGGATGAATAATGCAGTGCCAGGGTAGGTGTATGGATGAATAATGCAGTGCCAGGGTAGGTGTATGGATGAATAATGCAGTGCCAGGGTAGGTGTATGGATGAATAATGCAGTGCCAGGGTGGGTGTATGGATGAATAATGCAGTGCCAGGGTGGGTGTATGGATGAATAAAGCAGTGCCAGGGAGGGTGCATGGATGAATAATGCAGTGCCAGGGTAGGTGTATGGATGAATAATGCAGTGCCAGGGAGGGTGTATGGATGAATAATGCAGTGCCAGGGAGGGTGTATGGATGAATAATGCAGTGCCAGGGAGGGTGTATGGATGAATAATGCAGTGCCAGGGTAGGTGTATGGATGAATAATGCAGTGCCAGGGTGGGTGTATGGATGAATAATGCAGTGCCAGGGTAGGTGTATGGATGAATAATGCAGTGCCAGGGTAGGTGTATGGATGAATAAAGTAGTGCCAGTGTTGGTGTATGGATGAATAAAGCAGTGCCAGGGTGGGTGTATGGATGGATAAAGCAGTGTCAGGGTGGGTGTATGGATGAATAATGCAGTGCCAGGGTAGGTGTATGGATGAATAAAGCAGTGCCAGGGTAGGTGTATGGATGAATAAAGCAGTGCCAGGGAGGGTGTATGGCTGAATAATGCAGTGCCAGGGTAGGTGTATGGTTGAATAATGCAGTGCCAGTGTTGGTGTATGGATGAATAATGCAGTGCCAGGGAGGGTGTATGGCTGAATAATGCAGTGCCAGGGTAGGTGTATGGATGAATAATGCAGTGCCAGGGTGGGTGTATGGATGAACAAAGCAGTGCCAGTGTTGGTGTATGGATGAATAATGCAGTGCCAGGGAGGGTGTATGGATGAAAAATGCAGTGCCAGGGTGGGTGTATGGATGAATAAAGCAGTGCCAGGGTGGGTGTATGTCTGAATAAAGCAGTGCCAGGGTGGGTGTATGGATGAATAATGCAGTGCCAGGGAGGGTGTATGGATGAATAATGCAGTGCCAGGATGGGTGTATGGATGAATAATGCAGTGCCAGGGTAGGTGTATGGATGAATAAAGTAGTGCCAGTGTTGGTGTATGGATGAATAAAGCAGTGGCACGGTGGGTGTATGGATGAATAAAGCAGTGCCAGGGTGGGTGTATGGATGAATAATGCAGTGCCAGGGTAGGTGTATGGATGAATAAAGCAGTGCCAGGGTAGGTGTATGGATGAACAAAGCAGTGCCAGGGAGGGTGTATGGATGAATAATGCAGTGCCAGGGTGGGTGTATGGATGAATAATGCAGTGCCAGGGTGGGTGTATGGATGAATAAAGCAGTGCCAGGGTGGGTGTATGTCTGAATAATGCAGTGCCAGGGAGGGTGTATGGATGAATAATGCAGTGCCAGGGAGGGTGTATGGATGAATAATGCAGTGCCAGGGTGGGTGTATGGATGAATAATGCAGTGCCAGGGTAGGTGTATGGATGAATAAAGCAGTGCCAGTGTTGGTGTATGGATGAATAAAGCAGTGGCAGGGTGGGTGTATGGATGAATAAAGCAGTGCCAGGGTGGGTGTATGGACGAATAATGCAGTGCCAGGGTGGGTGTATGGATGAATAATGCAGTGCCAGGGTGGGTGTATGGATGAATAATGCAGTGCCAGGATGGGTGTATGGATGAATAATGCAGTGCCAGGGTGGGTGTATGTCTGAATAATGCAGTGCCAGGGTGGGTGTATGTCTGAATAATGCAGTGCCAGGGTGGGTGTATGGATGAATAATGCAGTGCCAGGGTGGGTGTATGGATGAATAAAGCAGTGCCAGGGTGGGTGTATGGACGAATAATGCAGTGCCAGGGTGGGTGTATGGATGAATAATGCAGTGCCAGGGTGGGTGTATGGATGAATAATGCAGTGCCAGGGTGGGTGTATGGATGAATAATGCAGTGCCAGGGTGGGTGTATAGATGAATAATGCAGTGCCAGGGTGGGTGTATGTCTGAATAATGCAGTGCCAGGGTGGGTGTATGGATGAATAATGCAGTGCCAGGGTGGGTGTATGGATGAATAATGCAGTGCCAGGGTGGGTTTATGGATGAATAATGCAGTGCCAGGGTGGGTGTATGTCTGAGTAATACAAATTGTGGGCTGTAGAAGATCCACAATTCCTAAAGAGCCAATGGGATCCTTAATCTGCCTCTTTCTACTTACACTCTATCCAAGATGACCCTAAAGTCACATGGGAACAATGGACTGTGCTCCTTCCCTTGCCACTGTCTATTGATAAGAGATTTCCACTGAATATAATGGTATTACATGAGTATTATATGAGTGTTACATCAGTATTGTATGAGCATAACGTGAGTATTGTATGCGTATAACATGACTATTACATGGGTATTACATGAGTATTATACAATGTTCTCTCTAGTATGAGTATTACATGAGTATTAAATAAAAACACCGAAAAAGGCCATACTTACAAATGGACACAGCCAGGTCAGAAACGCTGATGAAGGAGTGAGCAGGTGCTTTAAATAATAATGGCCACTCCCACTGGTCTTGAGGGGAGGGGCATGTGGTGCATGGGATGTGTAGTAAAAAATAATAGCCACTCCCACTGGTCTTGAGGGGAGTGGTGTGTGGTGCATGGGATGTGTAGTAAGAAATAATAAATGAATAGTGTGTGTGCAAGTGTAATACTATAAGTGAAATATAGGGGGCAGTAATGAGTGAAGTGCCTCAATAGAAATAAATGGATAATGGGGTGCAAGTGTGTGAGACATGGGGGGATAGTGTGTACGTCATGAGGCACAACGTGTATAGCCAGGTAGAAGCCTATTTGTGACGCCTTGATAGTTCATAGAGCGGGCTACCCTGCTTGCTATGCCAAACAACAACACACCATGCTCTCCCAGCATCAAAGACCTGCGTATTACATGAGTATTGTATGGGTTTTAAATGAGTATTATACAATGTTCTCTCTAGTATGAGTATTACATGAGTATTATATAATGTTCTCTCTAGTATGAGTATTACATGAGTATTACATGAGTATTATATAATGTTCTCTCTAGTATGAGTATTACATGAGTATTATACAATGTTCTCTCTAGTATGAGTATTACATGAGTATTATATAATGTTCTCTCTAGTATGAGTATTACATGAGTATTACATAAGTATTATATAATGTTCTCTCTAGTATGAGTATTACATGAGTATTATACAATGTTCTCTCTAGTATGAGTATTACATGAGTATTATATAATGTTCTCTCTAGTATGAGTATTACATGAGTATTATATAATGTTCTCTCTAGTATGAGTATTACATGAGTATTACATGAGTATTATATAATGTTCTCTCTAGTATGAGTATTACATGAGTATTATATAATGTTCTCTCTAGTATGAGTATTACATGAGTATTATACAATGTTCTCTCTAGTATGAGTATTACATGAGTATTATATAATGTTCTCTCTAGTATGAGTATTACATGAGTATTATACAATGTTCTCTCTAGTATGAGTATTACATGAGTATTATATAATGTTCTCTCTAGTATGAGTATTACATGAGTATTATACAATGTTCTCTCTAGTATGAGTATTACATGAGTATTATACAATGTTCTCTCTAGTATGAGTATTACATGAGTATTATACAATATTCTCTCTAGTATGAGTATTACATGAGTATTATATAATGTTCTCTCTAGTATGAGTATTACATGAGTATTATACAATATTCTCTCTAGTATGAGTATTACATGAGTATTATACAATGTTCTCTCTAGTATGAGTATTACATGAGTATTGTATGAGTATTGTATGAGTATTACATGAGTATTATATAATGTTCTCTCTAGTATGAGTATTACATGAGTATTACATGAGTATTATACAATGTTCTCTCTAGTATGAGTATTACATGAGTATTACATGAGTATTATACAATGTTCTCTCTAGTATGAGTATTACATGAGTATTATACAATGTTCTCTCTAGTATGAGTATTACATGAGTATTATACAATGTTCTCTCTAGTATGAGTATTACATGAGTATTATACAATGTTCTCTCTAGTATGAGTATTACATGAGTATTATACAATGTTAGAAGCCTATTTGTGACGCCTTGATAGTTCATAGAGCGGGCTACCCTGCTTGCTATGCCAAACAACAACACACCATGCTCTCCCAGCATCAAAGACCTGCGTATTACATGAGTATTGTATGGGTTTTAAATGAGTATTATACAATATTCTCTCTAGTATGAGTATTACATAAGTATTATATAATGTTCTCTCTAGTATGAGTATTACATGAGTATTATATAATGTTCTCTCTAGTATGGGTATTACATGAGTATTGTATGAGTATTACATGAGTATTATACAATGTTCTCTCTAGTATGAGTATTACATGAGTATTCTATGAGTATTACATGAGTATTATACAATGTTCTCTCTAGTATGAGTATTACATGAGTATTGTATGAGTATTGTATGAGTATTGTAGGAGTATTCTATGAGTATTACATGAGTATTATATAATGTTCTCTCTAGTATGAGTATTACATGAGTATTACATGAGTATTACATGAGTATTATATAATGTTCTCTCTAGTATGAGTATTACATGAGTATTATACAATGTTCTCTCTAGTATGAGTATTACATGAGTATTATACAATGTTCTCTCTAGTATGAGTATTACATGAGTATTCTATGAGTATTACATGAGTATTATACAATGTTCTCTCTAGTATGAGTATTACATGAGTATTACATGAGTATTATACAATGTTCTCTCTAGTATGAGTATTACATGAGTATTATATAATGTTCTCTCTAGTATGAGTATTACATGAGTATTATACAATGTTCTCTCTAGTATGAGTATTACATGAGTATTCTATGAGTATTACATGAGTATTATACAATGTTCTCTCTAGTATGAGTATTACATGAGTATTGTATGAGTATTCTATGAGTATTACATGAGTATTATATAATGTTCTCTCTAGTATGAGTATTACATGAGTATTACATGAGTATTATACAATGTTCTCTCTAGTATGAGTATTACATGAGTATTACATGAGTATTACATGAGTATTATACAATGTTCTCTCTAGTATGAGTATTACATGAGTATTATACAATGTTCTCTCTAGTATGAGTATTACATGAGTATTATATAATGTTCTCTCTAGTATGAGTATTACATGAGTATTATACAATGTTCTCTCTAGTATGAGTATTACATGAGTATTGTATGAGTATTGTATGAGTATTGTATGAGTATTACATGAGTATTATACAATGTTCTCTCTAGTATGAGTATTACATGAGTATTATATAATGTTCTCTATTATATAAGTGAAATATAGGGGGCAGTAATGAGTGAAGTGCCTCAATAGAAATACATGGATAATGGGGTGCAAGTGTGTGAAACATGGAGGGATAGTGTGTAAGTCATGAGGCACAACGTGTATAGCCAGGTAGAAGCCTATTTGTGACGCCTTGATAGTTCATAGAGCGGCTACCCTGCTTGCTATGCCAAACAACAACACACCATGCTCTCCCAGCATCAAAGACCTGCGTATTACATGAGTATTGTATGGGTTTTAAATGAGTATTATACAATTTTCTCTCTAGTATGAGTATTACATGAGTATTATATAATGTTCTCTCTAGTATGAGTATTACATGAGTATTATATAATGTTCTCTCTAGTATGAGTATTACATGAGAATTACATGAGTATTATATAATGTTCTCTCTAGTATGAGTATTACATGAGTATTATACAATGTTCTCTCTAGTATGAGTATTACATGAGTATTATATAATGTTCTCTCTAGTATGAGTATTACATGAGTATTATATAATGTTCTCTCTAGTATGAGTATTACATGAGTATTATACAATGTTCTCTCTAGTATGAGTATTACATGAGTATTGTATGAGTATTGTATGAGTATTACATGAGTATTACATGAGTATTATATAATGTTCTCTCTAGTATGAGTATTACATGAGTATTACATGAGTATTATACAATGTTCTCTCTAGTATGAGTATTACACGAGTATTATACAATGTTCTCTCTAGTATGAGTATTACATGAGTATTATACAATGTTCTCTCTAGTATGAGTATTACATGAGTATTATACAATGTTAGAAGCCTATTTGTGACGCCTTGATAGTTCATAGAGCGGGCTACCCTGCTTGCTATGCCAAACAACAACACACCATGCTCTCCCAGCATCAAAGACCTGCGTATTACATGAGTATTGTATGGGTTTTAAATGAGTATTATACAATATTCTCTCTAGTATGAGTATTACATAAGTATTATATAATGTTCTCTCTAGTATGAGTATTACATGAGTATTATATAATGTTCTCTCTAGTATGAGTATTACATGAGTATTATACAATATTCTCTCTAGTATGAGTATTACATGAGTATTATACAATGTTCTCTCTAGTATGAGTATTACATGAGTATTCTATGAGTATTACATGAGTATTATACAATGTTCTCTCTAGTATGAGTATTACATGAGTATTGTATGAGTATTGTATGAGTATTGTATGAGTATTCTATGAGTATTACATGAGTATTATATAATGATCTCTCTAGTATGAGTATTACATGAGTATTACATGAGTATTATATAATGTTCTCTCTAGTATGAGTATTACATGAGTATTATACAATGTTCTCTCTAGTATGAGTATTACATGAGTATTATACAATGTTCTCTCTAGTATGAGTATTACATGAGTATTGTATGAGTATTCTATGAGTATTACATGAGTATTATATAATGTTCTCTCTAGTATGAGTATTACATGAGTATTACATGAGTATTACATGAGTATTATACAATGTTCTCTCTAGTATGAGTATTACATGAGTATTACATGAGTATTACATGAGTATTATACAATGTTCTCTCTAGTATGAGTATTACATGAGTATTATACAATGTTCTCTCTAGTATGAGTATTACATGAGTATTATATAATGTTCTCTCTAGTATGAGTATTACATGAGTATTATACAATGTTCTCTCTAGTATGAGTATTACATGAGTATTGTATGAGTATTGTATGAGTATTGTATGAGTATTACATGAGTATTATACAAGGTTCTCTCTAGTATGAGTATTACATGAGTATTACATGAGTATTATACAATATTCTCTCTAGTATGAGTATTACATGAGTATTATACAATGTTCTCTCTAGTATGAGTATTACATGAGTATTGTATGAGTATTGTATGAGTATTACATGAGTATTATATAATGTTCTCTCTAGTATGAGTATTACATGAGTATTATATAATGTTCTCTCTAGTATGAGTATTACATGAGTATTAAACAATGTTCTCTCTAGTATGAGTATTACATGAGTATTATATAATGTTCTCTCTAGTATGAGTATTACATGAGTATTATATAATGTTCTCTCTAGTATGAGTATTACATGAGTATTATATAATGTTCTCTCTAGTATGAGTATTACATGAGTATTATACAATGTTCTCTCTAGTATGAGTATTACATGAGTATTATACAATGTTCTCTTTAGTATGAGTATTACATGAGTATTATACAATGTTCTCTCTAGTATGAGTATTACATGAGTATTATACAATGTTCTCTCTAGTATGAGTATTACATGAGTATTATACAATGTTCTCTCTAGTATGAGTATTACATGAGTATTATATAATGTTCTCTCTAGTATGAGTATTACATGAGTATTATATAATGTTCTCTCTAGTATGAGTATTACATGAGTATTATATAATGTTCTCTCTAGTATGAGTATTACATGAGTATTATATAATGTTCTCTCTAGTATGAGTATTACATGAGTATTATACAATGTTCTCTCTAGTATGAGTATTACATGAGTATTATACAATGTTCTCTCTAGTATGAGTATTACATGAGTATTATATAATGTTCTCTCTAGTATGAGTATTACATGAGTATTACATGAGTATTATACAATGTTCTCTCTAGTATGAGTATTACATGAGTATTATATAATGTTCTCTCTAGTATGAGTATTACATGAGTATTATATAATGTTCTCTCTAGTATGAGTATTACATGAGTATTAAACAATGTTCTCTCTAGTATGAGTATTACATGAGTATTATATAATGTTCTCTCTAGTATGAGTATTACATGAGTATTATATAATGTTCTCTCTAGTATGAGTATTACATGAGTATTATATAATGTTCTCTCTAGTATGAGTATTACATGAGTATTATACAATGTTCTCTCTAGTATGAGTATTACATGAGTATTATACAATGTTCTCTCTAGTATGAGTATTACATGAGTATTATACAATGTTCTCTCTAGTATGAGTATTACATGAGTATTATACAATGTTCTCTCTAGTATGAGTATTACATGAGTATTATACAATGTTCTCTCTAGTATGAGTATTACATGAGTATTATATAATGTTCTCTCTAGTATGAGTATTACATGAGTATTATATAATGTTCTCTCTAGTATGAGTATTACATGAGTATTATATAATGTTCTCTCTAGTATGAGTATTACATGAGTATTATATAATGTTCTCTCTAGTATGAGTATTACATGAGTATTATACAATGTTCTCTCTAGTATGAGTATTACATGAGTATTATACAATGTTCTCTCTAGTATGAGTATTACATGAGTATTATATAATGTTCTCTCTAGTATGAGTATTACATGTGTATTACATGAGTATTATACAATGTTCTCTCTAGTATGAGTATTACATGAGTATTACATGAGTATTATACAATGTTCTCTCTAGTATGAGTATTACATGAGTATTATATAATGTTCTCTCTAGTATGAGTATTACATGAGTATTATATAATGTTCTCTCTAGTATGAGTATTACATGAGTATTATATAATGTTCTCTCTAGTATGAGTATTACATGAGTATTATACAATGTTCTCTCTAGTATGAGTATTACATGAGTATTATACAATGTTCTCTCTAGTATGAGTATTACATGAGTATTATACAATGTTCTCTCTAGTATGAGTATTACATGAGTATTACATGAGTATTATACAATGTTCTCTCTAGTATGAGTATTACATGAGTATTATACAATGTTCTCTCTAGTATGAGTATTACATGAGTATTATACAATGTTCTCTCTAGTATGAGTATTACATGAGTATTATACAATGTTCTCTCTAGTATGAGTATTACATGAGTATTATACAATGTTCTCTCTAGTATGAGTATTACATGAGTATTATATAATGTTCTCTCTAGTATGAGTATTACATGAGTATTATATAATGTTCTCTCTAGTATGAGTATTACATGAGTATTATACAATGTTCTCTCTAGTATGAGTATTACATGAGTATTATATAATGTTCTCTCTAGTATGAGTATTACATGAGTATTATACAATGTTCTCTCTAGTATGAGTATTACATGAGTATTATACAATGTTTTCTCTAGTATGAGTATTACATGAGTATTATACAATGTTCTCTCTAGTATGAGTATTACATGAGTATTGTATGAGTATTACATGAGTATTGTATGAGTATTCTATGAGTATTACATGAGTATTATATAATGTTCTCTCTAGTATGAGTATTACATGAGTATTATATAATGTTCTCTCTAGTATGAGTATTACATGAGTATTATACAATGTTCTCTCTAGTATGAGTATTACATGAGTATTATACAAGGTTCTCTCTAGTATGAGTATTACATGAGTATTATATAATGTTCTCTCTAGTATGAGTATTACATGAGTATTACATGAGTATTATATAATGTTCTCTCTAGTATGAGTATTACATGAGTATTATACAATGTTCTCTCTAGTATGAGTATTACATGAGTATTATATAATGTTCTCTCTAGTATGAGTATTACATGAGTATTATATAATGTTCTCTCTAGTATGAGTATTACATGAGTATTACATGAGTATTATATAATGTTCTCTCTAGTATGAGTATTACATGAGTATTACATGAGTATTATATAATGTTCTCTCTAGTATGAGTATTACATGAGTATTATACAATATTCTCTCTAGTATGAGTATTACATGAGTATTATATAATGTTCTCTCTAGTATGAGTATTACATGAGTATTATACAATGTTCTCTCTAGTATGAGTATTACATGAGTATTACATGAGTATTATATAATGTTCTCTCTAGTATGAGTATTACATGAGTATTATACAATGTTCTCTCTAGTATGAGTATTACATGAGTATTATATAATGTTCTCTCTAGTATGAGTATTACATGAGTATTATATAATGTTCTCTCTAGTATGAGTATTACATGAGTATTAAACAATGTTCTCTCTAGTATGAGTATTACATGAGTATTATATAATGTTCTCTCTAGTATGAGTATTACATGAGTATTATATAATGTTCTCTCTAGTATGAGTATTACATGAGTATTATATAATGTTCTCTCTAGTATGAGTATTACATGAGTATTATACAATGTTCTCTCTAGTATGAGTATTACATGAGTATTATACAATGTTCTCTCTAGTATGAGTATTACATGAGTATTATACAATGTTCTCTCTAGTATGAGTATTACATGAGTATTATACAATGTTCTCTCTAGTATGAGTATTACATGAGTATTATACAATGTTCTCTCTAGTATGAGTATTACATGAGTATTATATAATGTTCTCTCTAGTATGAGTATTACATGAGTATTATATAATGTTCTCTCTAGTATGAGTATTACATGAGTATTATATAATGTTCTCTCTAGTATGAGTATTACATGAGTATTATATAATGTTCTCTCTAGTATGAGTATTACATGAGTATTATACAATGTTCTCTCTAGTATGAGTATTACATGAGTATTATACAATGTTCTCTCTAGTATGAGTATTACATGAGTATTATATAATGTTCTCTCTAGTATGAGTATTACATGTGTATTACATGAGTATTATACAATGTTCTCTCTAGTATGAGTATTACATGAGTATTACATGAGTATTATACAATGTTCTCTCTAGTATGAGTATTACATGAGTATTATATAATGTTCTCTCTAGTATGAGTATTACATGAGTATTATATAATGTTCTCTCTAGTATGAGTATTACATGAGTATTATATAATGTTCTCTCTAGTATGAGTATTACATGAGTATTATACAATGTTCTCTCTAGTATGAGTATTACATGAGTATTATACAATGTTCTCTCTAGTATGAGTATTACATGAGTATTATACAATGTTCTCTCTAGTATGAGTATTACATGAGTATTACATGAGTATTATACAATGTTCTCTCTAGTATGAGTATTACATGAGTATTATACAATGTTCTCTCTAGTATGAGTATTACATGAGTATTATACAATGTTCTCTCTAGTATGAGTATTACATGAGTATTATACAATGTTCTCTCTAGTATGAGTATTACATGAGTATTATACAATGTTCTCTCTAGTATGAGTATTACATGAGTATTATATAATGTTCTCTCTAGTATGAGTATTACATGAGTATTATATAATGTTCTCTCTAGTATGAGTATTACATGAGTATTATACAATGTTCTCTCTAGTATGAGTATTACATGAGTATTATATAATGTTCTCTCTAGTATGAGTATTACATGAGTATTATACAATGTTTTCTCTAGTATGAGTATTACATGAGTATTATACAATGTTCTCTCTAGTATGAGTATTACATGAGTATTGTATGAGTATTACATGAGTATTGTATGAGTATTCTATGAGTATTACATGAGTATTATATAATGTTCTCTCTAGTATGAGTATTACATGAGTATTATATAATGTTCTCTCTAGTATGAGTATTACATGAGTATTATACAATGTTCTCTCTAGTATGAGTATTACATGAGTATTATACAAGGTTCTCTCTAGTATGAGTATTACATGAGTATTATATAATGTTCTCTCTAGTATGAGTATTACATGAGTATTACATGAGTATTATATAATGTTCTCTCTAGTATGAGTATTACATGAGTATTATACAATGTTCTCTCTAGTATGAGTATTACATGAGTATTATATAATGTTCTCTCTAGTATGAGTATTACATGAGTATTATATAATGTTCTCTCTAGTATGAGTATTACATGAGTATTACATGAGTATTATATAATGTTCTCTCTAGTATGAGTATTACATGAGTATTACATGAGTATTATATAATGTTCTCTCTAGTATGAGTATTAAATGAGTATTATACAATATTCTCTCTAGTATGAGTATTACATGAGTATTATATAATGTTCTCTCTAGTATGAGTATTACATGAGTATTATACAATGTTCTCTCTAGTATGAGTATTACATGAGTATTACATGAGTATTATATAATGTTCTCTCTAGTATGAGTATTACATGAGTATTGTATGAGTATTACATGAGTATTATACAATATTCTCTCTAGTATGAGTATGTGATGGAGGGCTTTATGGGGTTGACATTTCCACCGCCTCCATTGGGCCTGTTCTTATAATGAACTCCTGTGTCTTACCCACAAAGTCCTGAAGAGTGAAGTTCTGGACCTCGGAGGACAGGATCAGCATGGAGTTGTTCAGAGTGTTTAATCTGCCATTGATGCCATTGAGCTGGTTAGTGTGAAGTTTCTCAAACCAGGCGGTGTGAGTCCTGACGGTGCTGTTCATCTCCTGCACACAGTTCCACAGGCCGGACACATGCTGGTTCAGGTTCTCCTTTATCTTGTGCAGGCTGCCTGAGACTGTATCGAGCTTGAGGCAGATGTTCTCCAGCTTCGAGACTCTGTCCTCCAGTCCTCCAGAAGAACGTCTGCACTCCTGGGTCTCCTCTATCACCATGCTGCCAAAACTGTTGATTTCCTTGTGGAAGAGATCAAACTTTTCCGTGTTGTCCTTGATGTGCTCAGTCACCTCCTCCTGAAGTTTATTAATCTCAGAGATTAGTTTGTGCTTGGTTGTCCCCAGATCATGGATGTCGGTTTCGTGTTTCTCGAAACTTTCTTGCAGGTCCTTGACACTGTCGTTTAAAGAAGTAAATGTCACAATGATGTTGGAAAGTTCTCCCTGTAACTGCTTCAGTTCTCCACTAGAGCTTCCTCCAAAGACTGTAAAGCCGTCCAGAGGTTTGTTGGAGCCACTCAGGCCCTCCTCTGCTTTCCTGTGGATCGCCTGGCAGGTGGCCGTGCATTCCTCCACCTGCTCCTTTAACTTGCCCACTTCCTCTTGCAGGTTGGAGCACACCTGCCCACAGCTCCTATAGTCAAACTGGATCATCTTTGTAAGGGATGCGATATCATTTTCCATATCTAGCATCTTCCCGTTGGTGTCATTCTGATACTGAGCAATGTTGGCATCAAACCTGTCCAGATCATATAAGATGGTAGATGTAAATCTGTCCTGAGCCTCTTTTAGGTCATTGAATAACTTTGTGAAGGACTCTCCTCTGGCATCCACGGCGGCTTTGACATTGGTCATCTGATTGTCTAAGCCGTTGAGTGTTCCTTGCACCTTGCCGCCGGACACTCTTAGTTCGGTGATATCAGAATAGACCATCTGGATCTGATCGGAGTTCTGCTTCACCCTGTTTTCTAAATCAGAGACCGTTTCTGTGACGTCTGAGCTCTGCTTGCTGCACTGATCCCTGCAATGCTGGACGGTGCTGGTCACCTGGTGTCTGAGGACCTGGACATCTTCACCGACCTTTTTAATGTGATCTTCATTTTTTCCAACCCGATCTTTCAGGGTGTTAATATCGTGAGAGAAATCAACCATTTTCTGCTCCGTTACATCTCGGAAGCCCGAGCTGTTGCCGAGTTCTGATAGAAGGATGGTAATTTTGTAGTCATTGCCTTGAATACGATTCTTCAAATCATCTTTGAGTTTATCTATCTCATCCTGGAAATGATTTGTCATCTCATCTCTGTAGTGGTAATAATGCTCCTCCAAGGTCCTTGTAGTGGTGTTCATGCGCCCCTCAATGTCTGACAGGCGGCTATTCAGGTTAGTGCCCACTTGGCTGATCTCATTGTTGTCCCCTTCCCCTAGTTCCCTGTCTAGACGGACGGTCAGGGCAACAACAGATCCTGACAAGGTGTCTGCTCTCCTTTCGGCCTCACCTACTCTTTTGCGCAGATCAGCAACTTCCACGCAGCAATCCTTAGGCCGACGTGATGTCAGCTCCACCACATGAGACTGAATGTTCTGCACGGCTTCCCTGTTTCTCTGGTCCACAGAGTTGATGAGTTTCTCCAGCCCACGCATGCGGTCTCTGTCCTCATTCTGCTGATTCCGGAAGCCCTCCACTCCGGTGAGGCACGCAGAACAGGAATGCTGCATCCTTCTGTCCACTTCTTGTAGGATGTCTCCTTTCAGGTCTATAATGATATCAGAGCTTCCAGGCTGCTTGCCGTTTGCGTTGTTCAGGTGTCCAAGCTCTTGGTCATGGTCCTTCACCTTTTTGTCCAGGTTTGTTAGTAGAGTTTGGATGTCATTCAGTTTTTCAGACATGTCAGATTGGCCGGAGGCAGAATCTGCTGGCTGCTTCCCGTTCAACACATTTTCCACAGTCAGACGAATCTCAGACTGGAATTTCTCATTCATCCCTTGCAATGTGGACTGTAAGGTCTGAAGATCTTTGGTCAGACGTTGCACCTTGTCCTCCAGTTGCTTCACTTTCTCAGAGTCTCCTTGACCTGACAGAAACCACAAGAGTTTATTAGGCCTGTAGAGAGTATTACTACATGGACAGCAACTTACACATCAGGCACCCCCGACAGTGAGAGAGTGAGACCTGGTAATACCTCATATTGTCTTGTGTCTGATGGTCTGATGACAACATGAGATTTGGGAGGATTGGAAGCTTGATGAGAAGACAGAACCCAGAGAGAAGCTGCAGTGAGAGGGAAATCAGAAAGTGAACTGTAAGGAACCACAGATCAGGCAGAAGAACAAGGATTGGAACATGTAGACAGGTGGAGAATTCAGTACACGGATGAGGGGCCAGGAAACAGGGGGGCGGGGGACAGTCGAGAATGAGTAGAAAGGGTCCGAGAAGCTCATCTGTCCGAAGCTGTGAGGCAATGTGCTCATATCATATATATATATATATATATAATGTACAGATGAAAGAAAAACCCTATTGTCAGAAGAGAATCACAACAGCGGTCCTCAGATGTCGCAACAGCCTTAGGGGTAGTTTCCAATAGCAATTAAATTACTGACTAGATTTACAATGGAAATAAGTAGTCAGGGATGTACAGAAGAGAGTCATGGGAGCGCTGGGGCGAGTCAGGGGAGCACAGAATGAGGAGGAGTCAGGTGAGCACAGAAGGAGGAGGAGTCAGGGGAGCACAGAAGGAGGAGGAGTCAGGGGAGCACAGAAGGAAGAGAGTCAGGTGAGCACAGAAGGAGGAGGAGTCAGGGGAGCACAGAAGGAGGAGGAGTCAGGGGAGCACAGAAGGAGGAGGAGTCAGGGGAGCACAGAAGGAGGAGGAGTCAGGGGAGCACAGAAGGAGGAGGAGTCAGGGGAGCACAAAAGGAGGAGGAGTCAGGGGAGCACAGAAGGAGGAGGAGTCAGGGGGCACAGAAGGAGGAGGAGGAGTCAGGGGAGCACAGAAGGAGGAGGAGGAGTCAGGGGAGCACAGAAGGAGGAGGAGTCAGGGGAGCACAGAAGGAGGAGGAGGAGTCAGGGGAGCACAGAAGGAGGAGGAGTCAGGGAGCACAGAAGGAGGAGGAGTCAGGGTAGCACAGAAGGAGGAGGAGTCAGGTGAGCACAGAAGGAGGAGGAGTCAGGTGAGCACAGAAGGAGGAGGAGTCAGGTGAGCACAGAAGGAGGAGGAGTCAGGTGAGCACAGAAGGAGGAGGAGTCAGGTGAGCACAGAAGGAGGAGGAGTCAGGGGAGCACAGAAGGAGGAGGAGTCAGGGTAGCACAGAAGGAGGAGGAGTCAGGGTAGCACAGAAGGAGGAGGAGTCAGGGGAGCACAGAAGGAGGAGGAGTCAGGGGAGCACAGAAGGAGGAGGAGTCAGGGGAGCACAGAAGAAGGAGGAGTCAGGGGAGCACAGAAGGAGGAGGAGTCAGGGGAGCACAGAAGGAGGAGAGTCAGGGGAGCACAGAAGGAGGAGAGTCGGGGGCGAGTCAGGAGAGCACAGAAGGAGGAAGAGTCAGGAGAGCACAGAATGGGGAGGAGTCAGCGGAGCACAGAAGGAGGAGGAGTCAGGGGAGCGAAGGGGGCGAGTCAGGGGAGTGAAGGGGCAAGTCAGGGAAGCACAAAAGGAGGAGTCAGGGAAGCACAGAAGGAGGAGGAGTCAGGGGAGCACAGAAGGAGGAGGAGGAGTCAGGGGAGCACAGAAGGAGGAGGAGGAGTCAGGGGAGCACAGAAGGAGGAGGAGGAGTCAGGGGAGCACAGAAGGAGGAGGAGGAGTCAGGGGAGCAGAGAAGGAGGAGGAGTCAGGGGAGCACAGATGGAGGAGGAGTCAGGGGAGCACAGAAGGAGGAGGAGTCAGGGGAGCACAGAAGGAGGAGGAGTCAGGGGAGCACAGAAGGAGGAGAGTCAGGGGAGCACAGAAGGAGGAGAGTCGGGGCCCAGTCAGGGGAGAACAGAAGGAGGAAGAGTCAGGAGAGCACAGAATGGGGAGGAGTCAGCGGAGCACAGAAGGAGGAGGAGTCAGGGGAGCAAGAAGGAGGAGTCAAGGGAGCGAAGGGGGTGAGTCAGGGGAGTGAAGGCGCGAGTCAGGGAAGCACAAAAGGAGGAGTCAGGGAAGCACAAAGGAGGAGTCAGGGAAGCACAGAAGGAGGAGTCAGGGAAGCACAGAAGGAGGAGTCAGGGAAGCGCAGAAGGGGGAGTCAGGGGAGCGCAGAAGGGGGAGTCAGGGGAGCGCAGAAGGGGGAGTCAGGGGAGCGCAGAAGGGGGAGCACAGAAGGAGGAGCACAGAAGGAGGAATCAGGGAAGCACAGGGGGGGGGGGTTCAGCGGAGCGCAGAAGGAGAAGTCAGGGAAGTACCAAAGGAGGAGTCAGGGGAGCACATAAGGGGAATCAGGGGAGCACAGAAGGGCGAGTAAAGGGAGCACAGAAGGGGGAGTCAGGGGAGCACAGAAGGGGGAGTCATGGGAGCACAGAAGGGGGAGTCAGGGGAGTGCAGAAGGGAGAGTCAGGGGAGCACAGGGGGGGTCAGTGGAGTGCAGGGGGGAGCCAGGGGAACACAGTAGGGGTCTGAGGAAAGTGCAGGGGGGGAGTCAGGGGAGTGCAGGGGGGTTCAGGGGAGCACAAAAGGAGGAACTTCTCTGATGTCCCCCTATGTTGTTTCTTGACTTTGTTAAGCCTGTTAGTAGTGCTGCCCACATACTGCGTGGACACAGCAGAGTTAGACTTACCCTCACCTCCAGAGCCACTAAGATGACTTCCTCCACTGGATCCAGAAATGTTGGGTCTTACAGGCCTTGGCCTAGGTCTACTGGTTGTGACCTGAGCTCCATTTGCTGGTCCCTCCATGCAGTCATCTCCTGAATATCCATGACAACACTTCCATTCCATGTCCGACAGGGTCTTGTAGGCTACTTTGTATCGGGGTCTCATGAAGCTGCGGTACCTAAAATAAGAGAGCAGTCTATGGGTTTTGTGGTCAAAGCCAATAATAACTATAAAGAATAATGGATGCTTCTAATGAAATAGTACAGCTCCTAGCAGGACCCTTGTGCTGAGACCACATCACCTTGTGGAAGCAGGTAGTTATGGGTAGTTATGGGTAGTTATGGTGGAAGATTATCAGAAACTGGTGACATGGAAGTTACTATAGAAGTTTATGACCAGAATCTCATTATATGTGCTCACGTAGATGTCTACTCTGCCAGAATGTCCAGGAGATTCCTGCAAAGGGAAGGCCTTCAACTCTCAGAAGAGTAAACCTTGTCCTCTGCACTGGAGGAGATTGGTCAGTTTCCAGATCATCCACTAGGTGGCGATGCACAGGGTTGTGTATACATACTGTCTATACATGGACCACAGGACAGAGCTAAATGAAAAACCACACCAAGATGACCACAGACAGTAGGTGCAAGCAGAAAGGTTGCCAACATGATTTTTTTTTTTTTTAATCCTAGAATGACAGATGTTTTTTCAGACTGTTATGGAGGTCAGTGGAACTTGAAGTAGGAGAACAGCGACCAGAGCAGGAGGAGAAGGAGAATAGCGACCAGAGCAGGAGGAGGAGGAGAACAGCGACCAGAGCAGGAGGAGGAGGAGGAGAACAGTGACCAGAGCAGGAGGAGGAGGAGGAGAACAGTGACCAGAGCAGGAGGAGGAGGAGGAGAACAGTGACCAGAGCAGGAGGAGGAGGAGAACAGTGACCAGAGCAGGAGGAGGAGGAGAACAGTGACCAGAGCAGGAGGAGGAGAGCAGTGACCAGAGCAGGAGGAGGAGGAGAACAGCGATCAGAGCAGGAGGAGGAGGAGAACAGCGACCAGAGCAGGAGGAGGAGAACAGTGACCAGAGCAGGAGGAGGAGGAGAACAGTGACCAGAGCAGGAGGAGGAGAACAGTGACCAGAGCAGGAGGAGGAGGAGAACAGTGACCAGAGCAGGAGGAGGAGGAGAACAGCGACCAGAGCAGGAGGAGGAGGAGAACAGCGACCAGAGCAGGAGGAGGAGGAGGAGAACAGTGACCAGAGCAGGAGGAGGAGGAGGAGAACAGTGACCAGAGCAGGAGGAGGAGGAGGAGAACAGTGACCAGAGCAGGAGGAGGAGGAGAACAGTGACCAGAGCAGGAGGAGGAGGAGAACAGTGACCAGAGCAGGAGGAGGAGGAGAACAGTGACCAGAGCAGGAGGAGGAGGAGAACAGTGACCAGAGCAGGAGGAGGAGGAGAACAGTGACCAGAGGAGGAGGAGAACAGTGACCAGAGCAGGAGGAGGAGGAGGAGGAGGAGAACAGCGACCAGAGCAGGAGGAGGAGGAGGAGAACAGTGACCAGAGCAGGAGGAGGAGGAGGAGAACAGCGACCAGAGCAGGAGGAGGAGAACAGCGACCAGAGAAGGAGGAGGAGGAGAACAGCGACCAGAGAAGGAGGAGGAGTGGAAGAAAAGCAACCGGAGCGGGAGTAGAAGGAGAACAGCGACCAGAGCAGGAGGAGGAGAACAGCAACCAGAGCAGGAGGAGGAGGAGCACAGCGACCAGAGCATGAGGAGGAGGAGAACAACGACCAGAGCAGGAGGAGAAGGAGAACAGCGACCAGAGCAGGAGGAGAAGGAGAACAGCGACCAGAGCAGGAGGAGGAGAACAGCGACCAGAGCAGGAGGAGGAGGGGAACAGCGACAAGAGCAGGAGGAGTCGGAGAACAGCGACCAGAGCAGGAGGAGTCGGAGAACAGCGACCAGAGCAGGAGGAGAATAGCGACCAGACAAGGAAGAGGAGTGGAAGAAAAGCAACCGGAGCGGGAGTAGAAGGAGAACAGCGACCAGCGCAGAAGGAGGAGAACAGCAACCAGAGCAGGAGGAGGAGGAGCACAGCGACCAGAGCAGGAGGAGGAGGAGCACAGCGACCAGAGCAGAAGGAGGAAAACAGCGACAAGAGCAGAAGGAGCAAAAGAACAGCGACCAGAGCAGAAGGAGGAAAAGAACAGCGACCAGAGCAGAAGGAGAAGAACAGCGAAGAGCAGGAGGAGAAGAACAGCCACCAGAGCAGGAGGAGCAGGAGAACAGCGACAAGAGCAGAAGGAGGAAAACAGCGACAAGAGCAGAAGGAGGAAAAGAACAGCGACCAGAGCAGGAGGAGAAGAACAGCGACCAGAGCAGGAGGAGGAGAACAGCGACCAGAGCAGGAGGAGGAGGAGAACAGCGACCAGAGCAGGAGGAGAACAGCGACCAGAGCAGGAGAAGGAGGAGAACAGCGACCAGAGAAGGAGGAGGAGGAGAAGGAGGAGAACAGCGACCAGAGTAGTAGGAGGAGGAGAACAGCGACCAGAGCAGGAGGAGAAGGAGAAGAACAGCGACCGGAGCGGGAGGAGAAGGAGAACAGCGACCAGAGCAGGAGGAACAGAACAGTGACCATAGCAGTAGGAGAAGAACAGTGACCAGGGCAGGAGGAGGGAACCAGCGACCAGAGCAGAAAGAGGAGTAGAACAGCGACCAGAGCAGTAGGAGTAGAACAGCGACCAGAGCAGGAGGAGGAGGAGAACAGCGACCAGAGCAGGAGGAGGAGGAGAACAGCGACCAGAGCAGAAGTAGAACAGCGACCAGAGCAGGAGGAGGAGAACAGCGACCAGAGCAGGAGGAGGAGGAGAACAGCGACCAGAGCAGGAGAAGGAGGAGAACAGCGACCAGAGCAGGAGAAGGAAAACAGCGACCAGAGCAGGAGGAGGAGGAGGAGAAGAAGAACAGCGACTAGAGCATGAGGAGGAGGAGAACAACGACTAGAGCTGGAAGAGGAGGAGAACAGCGACCAAAGCAGGAAGAGGAGAACAGCGACCAGAGCAGGAGGAGGAGGAGAACAGCGACTAGAGCAGGAGGAGGAGGAGAACAGCGACTAGAGCAGGAGGAGGAGGAGAACAGCGACTAGAGCAGGAGGAGGAGGAGAACAGCAACCAGAGCAGGAGGAGGAGGAGAACCGGCAACCAGAGCAGGAGGAGGAGAAGAACAGCGACCAGAGAAGGAGGAGGAGGAGAACAGGGACATGAGCAGGAGGAGGAGAACAGCGACCAGAGAAGGAGGAGGAGGAGAACAGCGACCAGAGAAGGAGGAGGAGTGGAAGAAAAGCAACCAGAGCGGGAGTAGAAGGAGAACAGCGACCAGAGCAGGAGGAGGAGAACAGCAACCAGAGCAGGAGGAGGAGGAGCACAGCGACCAGAGCATGAGGAGGCGGAGCACAGAGACAAGAGCAGGAGGAGTAGAACAGCGACTAGAGAAGTAGGAGGAGAAGAACAGCGACCAGAGCAGGAGGAGGAGGGGAACAGCGACCAGAGCAGGAGGAGTCGGAGAACAGCGACCAGAGCAGGAGGAGTCGGAGAACAGCGACCAGAGCAGGAGGAGAACAGCGACCAGACAAGGAGGAGGAGTGGAAGAAAAGCAACCGGAGCGGGAGTAGAAGGAGAACAGCGACCAGCACAGAAGGAGGAGAACAGCAACCAGAGCAGGAGGAGGAGGAGGAGCACAGCGACCAGAGCAGGAGGAGGAGGAGCACAGCGACCAGAGCAGAAGGAGGAAAACAGCGACAAGAGCAGAAGGAGGAAAAGAACAGTGACCAGAGCAGAAGGAGAAGAACAGCGACCAGAGCAGGTGGAGAAGAACAGCGACCAGAGCAGGAGGAGGAGGAGGAGCACAGCGACCAGAGCAGGAGGAGGAGGAGAACAGCGACAAGAGCAGAAGGAGGAAAACAGCGACAAGAGCAGAAGGAGGAAAAGAACAGCGACCAGAGCAGGAGGAGAAGAACAGCGACCAGAGCAGAAGGAGGACAACAGCAACCAGGGCAAGAGGAGGAGGAGAACAGCGACCAGAGCAAGAGGAGAAGGAGAACAGCGACCAGAGCAGGAGGAGGAGAACAGCGACCAGAGCAGGAGGAGGAGAACAGCGACCAGAGCAAGAGGAGGAGGGGAACAGCGACCAGAGCAGGAGGAGGAGGAGAACAGCGACCAGAGCAAGAGGATGAGGAGAACAGCGACCAGAGCAAGAGGATGAGGAGAACAGCGACCAGAGCAAGAGGATGAGGAGAACAGCGACCAGAGCAAGAGGAGGAGGAGAACAGCGACCAGAGCAGGAGGAGGAGGAGAACAGCGACCAGAGCAGGAGGAGGAGAAGAACAGCGACCAGAGCAGGAGGAGGAGAAGAACAGCGACCAGAGCAGGAGGAGGCGGAGAACAGCGACCAGAGCAGGAGGAGAACAGCGACCAGAGAAGGAGGAGGAGTGGAAGAAAAGCAACCGGAGCGGGAGTAGAAGGAGTACAGCGACTAGCGCAGGAGGAGGAGAACAGCAACCAGAGCAGGAGGAGGAGGAGCACAGCGACCAGAGCAGGAGGAGGAGGAGCACAGCGACCAGAGCAGGAGGAGGAGAACAGCGACCAGAGCAGGAGGAGGAGGAGAACAGCGACCAGAGCAGGAGGAGAAGGAGAACAGCGAACAGAGCAGGAGGAGAACAGCGACAGAAGAAGGAGGAGAACAGCGACCAGAGTAGTAGGAGGAGGAGAACAGCGACCAGAGCAGGAGGAGAAGGAGAAGAACAGCGACCAGAGCAGGAGGAGCAGAACAGTGACCAGAGCAGTAGGAAAAGAACAGTGACCAGGGCAGGAGGAGGAGAACAGCGACCAGAGCAGAAAGAGGAGTAGAACAGCGACCAGAGCAGGGGGAGGAGGAGAACAGCGACCAGAGCAGGAGGAGGAGGAGAACAGCGACCAGAGCAGGAGGAGGAGGAGAACAGCGACCAGAGCAGTAGGAGAAGGAGAACAGCGACCAGAGCAGGAGGACGAGGAGAACAGTGACCAGAGCAGAAGGAGAAGGAGAACAGCGACCAGAGGAGAAGGAGAACAGCGACCAGAGCAGGAGGAGGAGGAGAACAGCGACCAGAGCAGGAGGAGGAGGAGAAGAAGAACAGCGACTAGAGCAGGAGGAGGAGGAGAACAACGACTAGAGCTGGAAGAGGAGGAGAACAGCAACAAGAGCAGGAGGAGGAGAACAGCGATCAGAGCAGGAGGAAGAGGAGGAGAACAGCAACCAGAGCAGGAGGAGGAGAACAGCGACCAGAGCAGGAGGAGGAGAACAGCGACCAGAGCAGGAGGAGGAGTACAGCAACCAGAGCAGGAGGAGAACAGCGACCAAAGCAGGAGGAGAACAGCGACCAAAGCAGGAGGAGAACAGCGACCAAAGCAGGAAGAGGAGAGCAGTGACCAGAGCAGGAGGAGCAGGAGAACAGCGACCAGAGCAGGAGGAGAACAGCGACCAAAGCAGGAGGAGAACAGCGACCAAAGAAGGAGGAGAACAGCGACCAAAGCAGGAAGAGGAGAGCAGTGACCAGAGCAGGAGATCAGCGACCAGAGCAGGAGGAGGAGGAGAACAGCGACTAGAGCAGGAGGAGGAGGAGAACAGCAACCAGAGAAGGAGGAGGAGGAGAACAGCAACCAGAGCAGGAGGAGGAGAAGAACAGCGACCAGAGCAGGAGGAGGAGAACAGCGACATGAGCAGGAGGAGGAGAACAGCGACCAGAGAAGGAGGAGGAGGAGAACAGCGACCAGAGAAGGAGGAGGAGTGGAAGAAAAGCAACCGGAGCGGGAGTAGAAGGAGAACAGCGACCAGAGCAGGAGGAGGAGAACAGCAACAAGAGCAGGAGGAGGAGGAGCACAGCGACCAGAGCATGAGGAGGAGGAGAACAGCGACCAGAGCAGGAGGAGTAGAACAGCGACTAGAGCAGGAGGAGGAGGGGAACAGCGACCAGAGCAGGAGGAGAAGGAGAACAGCGACCAGAGCAGGAGGAGGAGGAGAACAGCGACCAGAGCAGGAGGAGGAGGAGAACAGCGACTAGAGCAGGAGGAGGAGGAGAACAGCAACCAGAGAAGGAGGAGGAGGAGAACAGCAACCAGAGCAGGAGGAGGAGAAGAACAGCGACATGAGCAGGAGGAAGAGAACAGCGACCAGAGAAGGAGGAGGAGGAGAACAGCGACCAGAGAAGGAGGAGGAGTGGAAGAAAAGCAACCGGAGCGGGAGTAGAAGGAGAACAGCGACCAGAGCAGGAGGAGGAGAACAGCAACAAGAGCAGGAGGAGGAGGAGCACAGCGACCAGAGCATGAGGAGGAGGAGAACAGCGACCAGAGCAGGAGGAGTAGAACAGCGACTAGAGCAGGAGGAGGAGGAGAACAGTGACCAGAGCATGAGGAGGAGGAGAACAGCGACCAGAGCAGGAGGAGGAGGAGAACAGCGACCAGAGCAGGAGGAGAAGGAGAACAGCGACCAGAGCATGAGGAGGAGGAGAACAGCGACCAGAGCAGGAGGAGGAGGAGAACAGCGACCAGAGCAGGAGGAGGAGGAGAACAGCGACCAGAGCAGGAGGAGAAGGAGAACAGCGACCAGAGCAGGAGGAGAACAGCGACCAGAGCAGGAGAAGGAGGAGAACAGCGACCAGAGCATGAGGAGGAGGAGAACAGCGACCAGAGCAGGAGGAGGAGGAGAACAGCGACCAGAGCAGGAGGAGAAGGAGAACAGCGACCAGAGCAGGAGGAGAACAGCGACCAGAGCAGGAGAAGGAGGAGAACAGCGACCAGAGCAGGAGGAGGAGGAGGAGAAGGAGAACAGCGACCAGAGTAGTAGGAGGAGGAGAACAGCGACCAGAGCAGGAGGAGAAGGAGAAGAACAGCGACCGGAGCGGGAGGAGAAGGAGAACAGCGACCAGAGCAGGAGGAGGAGGAGAACAGCGACCAGAGCAGGAGGAGGAGGAGAACAGCGACCAGAGCAGGAGGAGGAGGAGAAGAAGAACAGCGACTAGAGCAGGAGGAGGAGGAGAACAACGACTAGAGCTGGAAGAGGAGGAGAACAGCAACAAGAGCAGGAGGAGGAGAACAGCGATCAGAGCAGGAGGAAGAGGAGGAGAACAGCAACCAGAGCAGGAGGAGGAGAACAGCGACCAGAGCAGGAGGAGGAGTACAGCAACCAGAGCAGGAGGAGAACAGCGACCAAAGCAGGAGGAGAACAGCGACCAAAGCAGGAAGAGGAGAGCAGCGACCAGAGCAGGAGGAGGAGGAGAACAGCGACTAGAGCAGGAGGAGGAGGAGAACAGCGACTAGAGCAGGAGGAGGAGGAGAACAGCAACCAGAGCAGGAGGAGGAGGAGAACAGCAACCAGAGCAGGAGGAGGAGAAGAACAGCGACCAGAGCAGGAGGAGGAGAACAGCGACATGAGCAGGAGGAGGAGAACAGCAACCAGAGCAGGAGTAGGAGAACAGCGACCAGAGCAGGAGGAGGAGAACAGCGACCAGAGCAGGAGGAGGAGTACAGCAACCAGAGCAGGAGGAGAACAGCGACCAAAGCAGGAGGAGAACAGCGACCAAAGCAGGAGGAGAACAGCGACCAAAGCAGGAAGAGGAGAGCAGTGACCAGAGCAGGAGGAGCAGGAGAACAGCGACCAGAGCAGGAGGAGAACAGCGACCAAAGCAGGAGGAGAACAGCGACCAAAGAAGGAGGAGAACAGCGACCAAAGCAGGAAGAGGAGAGCAGTGACCAGAGCAGGAGATCAGCGACCAGAGCAGGAGGAGGAGGAGAACAGCGACTAGAGCAGGAGGAGGAGGAGAACAGCAACCAGAGAAGGAGGAGGAGGAGAACAGCAACCAGAGCAGGAGGAGGAGAAGAACAGCGACCAGAGCAGGAGGAGGAGAACAGCGACATGAGCAGGAGGAGGAGAACAGCGACCAGAGAAGGAGGAGGAGGAGAACAGCGACCAGAGAAGGAGGAGGAGTGGAAGAAAAGCAACCGGAGCGGGAGTAGAAGGAGAACAGCGACCAGAGCAGGAGGAGGAGAACAGCAACAAGAGCAGGAGGAGGAGGAGCACAGCGACCAGAGCATGAGGAGGAGGAGAACAGCGACCAGAGCAGGAGGAGTAGAACAGCGACTAGAGCAGGAGGAGGAGGGGAACAGCGACCAGAGCAGGAGGAGAAGGAGAACAGCGACCAGAGCAGGAGGAGGAGGAGAACAGCGACCAGAGCAGGAGGAGGAGGAGAACAGCGACTAGAGCAGGAGGAGGAGGAGAACAGCAACCAGAGAAGGAGGAGGAGGAGAACAGCAACCAGAGCAGGAGGAGGAGAAGAACAGCGACATGAGCAGGAGGAAGAGAACAGCGACCAGAGAAGGAGGAGGAGGAGAACAGCGACCAGAGAAGGAGGAGGAGTGGAAGAAAAGCAACCGGAGCGGGAGTAGAAGGAGAACAGCGACCAGAGCAGGAGGAGGAGAACAGCAACAAGAGCAGGAGGAGGAGGAGCACAGCGACCAGAGCATGAGGAGGAGGAGAACAGCGACCAGAGCAGGAGGAGTAGAACAGCGACTAGAGCAGGAGGAGGAGGGGAACAGCGACCAGAGCAGGAGGAGGAGGAGAACAGCGACCAGAGCATGAGGAGGAGGAGAACAGCGACCAGAGCAGGAGGAGGAGGAGAACAGCGACCAGAGCAGGAGGAGAAGGAGAACAGCGACCAGAGCAGGAGGAGAACAGCGACCAGAGCAGGAGAAGGAGGAGAACAGCGACCAGAGCAGGAGGAGGAGGAGGAGAAGGAGAACAGCGACCAGAGTAGTAGGAGGAGGAGAACAGCGACCAGAGCAGGAGGAGAAGGAGAAGAACAGCGACCGGAGCGGGAGGAGAAGGAGAACAGCGACCAGAGCAGGAGGAGGAGGAGAACAGCGACCAGAGCAGGAGGAGGAGGAGAACAGCGACTAGAGCAGGAGGAGGAGGAGAAGAAGAACAGCGACTAGAGCAGGAGGAGGAGGAGAACAACGACTAGAGCTGGAAGAGGAGGAGAACAGCAACAAGAGCAGGAGGAGGAGAACAGCGATCAGAGCAGGAGGATGAGGAGGAGAACAGCAACCAGAGCAGGAGGAGGAGAACAGCGACCAGAGCAGGAGGAGGAGTACAGCAACCAGAGCAGGAGGAGAACAGCGACCAAAGCAGGAGGAGAACAGCGACCAAAGCAGGAAGAGGAGAGCAGCGACCAGAGCAGGAGGAGGAGGAGAACAGCGACTAGAGCAGGAGGAGGAGGAGAACAGCGACTAGAGCAGGAGGAGGAGGAGAACAGCAACCAGAGCAGGAGGAGGAGGAGAACAGCAACCAGAGCAGGAGGAGGAGAAGAACAGCGACCAGAGCAGGAGGAGGAGAACAGCGACATGAGCAGGAGGAGGAGAACAGCAACCAGAGCAGGAGTAGGAGAACAGCGACCAGAGCAGGAGTAGGAGAACAGCGACCAGAGAAGGAGGAGGAGGAGAACAGCAACCAGAGAAGGAGGAGGAGGAGAACAGCAACCAGAGCAGGAGGAGAAGAACAGCGACCAGAGCAGGAGGAGGAGAACAGCGACATGAGCAGGAGGAGGAGAACAGCGACCAGAGATGGAGGAGGAGGAGAACAGCGACCAGAGAAGGAGGAGGAGGAGAACAGCAACCAGAGCAGGAGGAGGAGAACAGCGTCCAGAGCAGGAGGAGGAGGAGAACAGCGTCCAGAGCAGGAGGAGGAGAACAGCGTCCAGAGCAGGAGGAGGAGAACAGCGTCCAGAGCAGGAGGAGGAGGAGAACAGCGACCAGAGCAGGAGGAGAAGGAGAACAGCGACCAGAGCAGGAGGAGAACAGCGACCAGAGCAGGAGAAGGAGGAGAACAGCGACCAGAGCAGGAGGAGGAGGAGAAGGAGAACAGCGACCAGAGTAGTAGGAGGAGGAGAACAGCGACCAGAGCAGGAGGAGAAGGAGAAGAACAGCGACCGGAGCGGGAGGAGAAGGAGAACAGTGACCAGAGGAGGAGGAGAACAGCGACTAGAGCAGGAGGAGGAGGAGAACAGCGACCAGAGCAGGAGGAGGAGGAGAACAGCAACCAGAGCAGGAGGAGGAGGAGAACAGCAACCAGAGCAGGAGGAGGAGAAGAACAGCGACTAGAGCAGGAGGAGGAGGAGAACAGCAACCAGAGCAGGAGGAGGAGGAGAACAGCAACCAGAGCAGGAGGAGAACAGCAACCAGAGCAGGAGGAGGAGGAGGAGAACAGCAACCAGAGCAGGAGGAGGAGGAGAACAGCAACCAGAGCAGGAGGAGGAGGAGAACAGCAACCAGAGCAGGAGGAGGAGAAGAACAGCGACCAGAGCAGGAGGAGGAGAACAGCGACATGAGCAGGAGGAGGAGAACAGCGACCAGAGAAGGAGGAGGAGGAGAACAGCGACCAGAGAAGGAGGAGGAGTGGAAGAAAAGCAACCGGAGCGGGAGTAGAAGGAGAACAGCGACCAGAGCAGGAGGAGGAGGAGAACAGCAACCAGAGCAGGAGGAGGAGGAGCACAGCGACCAGAGCATGAGGAGGAGGAGAACAGCGACCAGAGCAGGAGGAGAAGGAGAACAGCGACCAGAGCAGGAGGAGAAGGAGAACAGCGACCAGAGCAGGAGGAGGAGAACAGCGACCAGAGCAGGAGGAGGAGGGGAACAGCGACCAGAGCAGGAGGAGTCGGAGAACAGCGACCAGAGCAGGAGGAGTCGGAGAACAGCGACCAGAGCAGGAGGAGAACAGCGACCAGACAAGGAAGAGGAGTGGAAGAAAAGCAACCGGAGCGGGAGTAGAAGGAGAACAGCGACCAGAGCAGGAGGAGTCGGAGAACAGCGACCAGAGCAGGAGGAGAACAGCGACCAGAGAAGGAGGAGGAGTGGAAGAAAAGCAACCGGAGCGGGAGTAGAAGGAGAACAGCGACCAGCGCAGAAGGAGGAGAACAGCAACCAGAGCAGGAGGAGGAGGAGCACAGCGACCAGAGCAGGAGGAGGAGGAGCACAGCGACCAGAGCAGAAGGAGGAAAACAGCGACAAGAGCAGAAGGAGGAAAAGAACAGCGACCAGAGCAGAAGGAGAAGAACAGCGAAGAGCAGGAGGAGAAGAACAGCGACCAGAGCAGGAGGAGCAGGAGAACAGCGACAAGAGCAGAAGGAGGAAAACAGCGACAAGAGCAGAAGGAGGAAAAGAACAGCGACCAGAGCAGGAGGAGAAGAACAGCGACCAGAGCAGGAGGAGGAGAACAGCGACCAGAGCAGGAGGAGGAGGAGAACAGCGACCAGAGCAGGAGGAGAACAGCGACCAGAGCAGGAGAAGGAGGAGAACAGCGACCAGAGCAGGAGGAGGAGGAGAAGGAGGAGAACAGCGACCAGAGTAGTAGGAGGAGGAGAACAGCGACCAGAGCAGGAGGAGAAGGAGAAGAACAGCGACCGGAGCGGGAGGAGAAGGAGAACAGCGACCAGAGCAGGAGGAACAGAACAGTGACCATAGCAGTAGGAGAAGAACAGTGACCAGGGCAGGAGGAGGGAACCAGCGACCAGAGCAGAAAGAGAAGTAGAACAGCGACCAGAGCAGTAGGAGTAGAACAGCGACCAGAGCAGGAGGAGGAGGAGAACAGCGACCAGAGCAGGAGGAGGAGGAGAACAGCGACCAGAGCAGTAGGAGAAGGAGAACAGCGACCAGAGCAGGAGGACGAGGAGAACAGTGACCAGAGCAGAAGGAGAAGGAGAACAGCGACCAGAGCAGAAGTAGAACAGCGACCAGAGCAGGAGGAGGAGGAGAACAGCGACCAGAGCAGGAGGAGGAGGAGAACAGCGACCAGAGCAGGAGAAGGAGAACAGCGACCAGAGCAGGAGAAGGAGGAGAACAGCGACCAGAGCAGGAGGAGGAGGAGGAGGAGAAGAAGAACAGCGACTAGAGCATGAGGAGGAGGAGAACAACGACTAGAGCTGGAAGAGGAGGAGAACAGCAACAAGAGCAGGAGGAGGAGACAGCGATCAGAGCAGGAGGAAGAGGAGGAGAACAGCAACCAGAGCAGGAGGAGGAGAACAGCGACCAGAGCAGGAGGAGGAGTACAGCAACCAGAGCAGGAGGAGAACAGCGACCAAAGCAGGAGGAGAACAGCGACCAAAGCAGGAAGAGGAGAACAGCGACCAGAGCAGGAGGAGGAGGAGAACAGCGACTAGAGCAGGAGGAGGAGGAGAACAGCGACTAGAGCAGGAGGAGGAGGAGAACAGCGACTAGAGCAGGAGGAGGAGGAGAACAGCAACCAGAGCAGGAGGAGGAGGAGAACCGGCAACCAGAGCAGGAGGAGGAGAAGAACAGCGACCAGAGCAGGAGGAGGAGAACAGGGACATGAGCAGGAGGAGGAGAACAGCGACCAGAGAAGGAGGAGGAGGAGAACAGCGACCAGAGAAGGAGGAGGAGTGGAAGAAAAGCAACCAGAGCGGGAGTAGAAGGAGAACAGCGACCAGAGCAGGAGGAGGAGAACAGCAACCAGAGCAGGAGGAGGAGGAGCACAGCGACCAGAGCATGAGGAGGCGGAGCACAGAGACAAGAGCAGGAGGAGTAGAACAGCGACTAGAGAAGTAGGAGGAGAAGAACAGCGACCAGAGCAGGAGGAGGAGGGGAACAGCGACCAGAGCAGGAGGAGTCGGAGAACAGCGACCAGAGCAGGAGGAGTCGGAGAACAGCGACCAGAGCAGGAGGAGAACAGCGACCAGACAAGGAGGAGGAGTGGAAGAAAAGCAACCGGAGCGGGAGTAGAAGGAGAACAGCGACCAGCGCAGAAGGAGGAGAACAGCAACCAGAGCAGGAGGAGGAGGAGGAGCACAGCGACCAGAGCAGGAGGAGGAGGAGCACAGCGACCAGAGCAGAAGGAGGAAAACAGCGACAAGAGCAGAAGGAGGAAAAGAACAGCGACCAGAGCAGGAGGAGAAGAACAGCGACCAGAGCAGGAGGAGGAGGAGCACAGCGACCAGAGCATGAGGAGGAGAACAGCAACCAGAGCAGGAGGAGGAGGAGCACAGCGACCAGAGCATGAGGAGGAGGAGAACAGCGACCAGAGCAGGAGGAGAAGGAGAACAGCGACCAGAGCAGGAGGAGAAGGAGAACAGCGACCAGAGCAGGAGGAGGAGAACAGCGACCAGAGCAGGAGGAGGAGGGGAACAGCGACCAGAGCAGGAGGAGTCGGAGAACAGCGACCAGAGCAGGAGGAGTCGGAGAACAGCGACCAGAGCAGGAGGAGAACAGCGACCAGACAAGGAAGAGGAGTGGAAGAAAAGCAACCGGAGCGGGAGTAGAAGGAGAACAGCGACCAGCGCAGAAGGAGGAGAACAGCAACCAGAGCAGGAGGAGGAGGAGCACAGCGACCAGAGCAGGAGGAGGAGGAGCACAGCGACCAGAGCAGAAGGAGGAAAACAGCGACAAGAGCAGAAGGAGGAAAAGAACAGCGACCAGAGCAGAAGGAAAAGAACAGCGAAGAGCAGGAGGAGAAGAACAGCGACCAGAGCAGGAGGAGCAGGAGAACAGCGACAAGAGGAGAAGGAGGAAAACAGCGACAAGAGCAGAAGGAGGAAAAGAACAGCGACCAGAGCAGGAGGAGAAGAACAGCGACCAGAGCAGGAGGAGGAGAACAGCGACCAGAGCAGGAGGAGGAGGAGAACAGCGACCAGAGCAGGAGGAGGAGGAGAACAGCGACCAGAGCAGGAGGAGAACAGCGACCAGAGCAGGAGAAGGAGGAGAACAGCGACCAGAGCAGGAGGAGGAGGAGAAGGAGGAGAACAGCGACCAGAGTAGTAGGAGGAGGAGAACAGCGACCAGAGCAGGAGGAGGAGGAGAACAGCGACCAGAGCAGGAGGAGGAGGAGAACAGCGACCAGAGCAGGAGAAGGAGGAGAACAGCGACCAGAGCAGGAGGAGGAGGAGGAGAAGAAGAACAGCGACTAGAGCATGAGGAGGAGGAGAACAACGACTAGAGCTGGAAGAGGAGGAGAACAGCAACAAGAGCAGGAGGAGGAGACAGCGATCAGAGCAGGAGGAAGAGGAGGAGAACAGCAACCAGAGCAGGAGGAGGAGAACAGCGACCAGAGCAGGAGGAGGAGAACAGCGACCAGAGCAGGAGGAGGAGTACAGCAACCAGAGCAGGAGGAGGAGTACAGCAACCAGAGCAGGAGGAGAACAGCGACCAAAGCAGGAGGAGAACAGCGACCAAAGCAGGAAGAGGAGAACAGCGACCAGAGCAGGAGGAGGAGGAGAACAGCGACTAGAGCAGGAGGAGGAGGAGAACAGCGACTAGAGCAGGAGGAGGAGGAGAACAGCAACCAGAGCAGGAGGAGGAGGAGAACCGGCAACCAGAGCAGGAGGAGGAGAAGAACAGCGACCAGAGCAGGAGGAGGAGAACAGGGACATGAGCAGGAGGAGGAGAACAGCGACCAGAGAAGGAGGAGGAGGAGAACAGCGACAAGAGAAGGAGGAGGAGTGGAAGAAAAGCAACCAGAGCGGGAGTAGAAGGAGAACAGCGACCAGAGCAGGAGGAGGAGAACAGCAACCAGAGCAGGAGGAGGAGAACAGCAACCAGAGCAGGAGGAGGAGGAGCACAGCGACCAGAGCATGAGAAGGCGGAGCACAGAGACAAGAGCAGGAGGAGTAGAACAGCGACTAGAGAAGTAGGAGGAGAAGAACAGCGACCAGAGCAGGAGGAGGAGGGGAACAGCGACCAGAGCAGGAGGAGTCGGAGAACAGCGACCAGAGCAGGAGGAGTCGGAGAACAGCGACCAGAGCAGGAGGAGAACAGCGACCAGACAAGGAGGAGGAGTGGAAGAAAAGCAACCGGAGCGGGAGTAGAAGGAGAACAGCGACCAGCGCAGAAGGAGGAGAACAGCAACCAGAGCAGGAGGAGGAGGAGGAGCACAGCGACCAGAGCAGGAGGAGGAGGAGCACAGCGACCAGAGCAGAAGGAGGAAAACAGCGACAAGAGCAGAAGGAGGAAAAGAACAGCGACCAGAGCAGGAGGAGAAGAACAGCGACCAGAGCAGGAGGAGGACAACAGCGACCAGAGCAAGAGGAGGAAGGGAACAGCGACCAGGGCAGGAGTAGGAGAAAGGGAACAGCGACCAGAGCAGGAGTAGGAGAACAGCGACCAGAGCAGGAGGAGGAGAACAGCGACCAGAGCAAGAGGAGGAGGAGAACAGCGACCAGAGCAAGAGGAGGAGGAGAACAGCGACCAGAGCAAGAGGAGGAGGGGAACAGCGACCAGAGCAGGAGGAGGAGGAGAACAGCGACCAGAGCAAGAGGATGAGGAGAACAGCGACCAGAGCAAGAGGATGAGGAGAACAGCGACCAGAGCAAGAGGATGAGGAGAACAGCGACCAGAGCAAGAGGAGGAGGAGAACAGCGACCAGAGCAGGAGGAGGAGGAGAACAGCGACCAGAGCAGGAGGAGGCGGAGAACAGCGACCAGAGCAGGAGGAGAACAGCGACCAGAGGAGGAGTGGAAGAAAAGCAACCGGAGCGGGAGTAGAAGGAGAACAGCGACTAGCGCAGGAGGAGGAGAACAGCAACCAGAGCAGGAGGAGGAGGAGCACAGCGACCAGAGCAGGAGGAGGAGGAGGAGCACAGCGACCAGAGCAGAAGGAGGAAAATAGCGACAAGAGCAGAAGGAGGAAAAGAACAGCGACCAGAGCAGAAGGAGCAGAACAGTGACCAGAGCAGGAGGAGGAGAACAGCGACCAGAGCAGAAAGAGGAGTAGAACAGCGACCAGAGCAGGGGGAGGAGGAGAACAGCGACCAGAGCAGGAGGAGGAGGAGAACAGCGACCAGAGCAGGAGGAGGAGGAGAACAGCGACCAGAGCAGTAGGAGAAGGAGAACAGCGACCAGAGCAGGAGGACGAGGAGAACAGTGACCAGAGCAGAAGGAGAAGGAGAACAGCGACCAGAGCAGAAGGAGAACAGCGACCAGAGCAGGAGGAGGAGGAGAACAGCGACCAGAGCAGGAGAAGGAGGAGAACAGCGACCAGAGCAGGAGGAGGAGGAGAAGAAGAACAGCGACTAGAGCAGGAGGAGGAGGAGAACAACGACTAGAGCTGGAAGAGGAGAACAGCAACAAGAGCAGGAGGAGGAGAACAGCGATCAGAGCAGGAGGAAGAGGAGGAGAACAGCAACCAGAGCAGGAGGAGGAGAACAGCGACCAGAGCAGGAGGAGGAGTACAGCAACCAGAGCAGGAGGAGAACAGCGACCAAAGCAGGAGGAGAACAGCGACCAAAGCAGGAGGAGAACAGCGACCAAAGCAGGAAGAGGAGATCAGTGACCAGAGCAGGAGGAGCAGGAGAACAGCGACCAGAGCAGGAGGAGAACAGCGACCAAAGCAGGAGGAGAACAGCGACCAAAGCAGGAGGAGAACAGCGACCAAAGCAGGAAGAGGAGAGCAGTGACCAGAGCAGGAAGAGCAGGAGAACAGCGACCAGAGCAGGAGGAGGAGGAGAACAGCGACCAGAGCAGGAGGAGGAGGAGAACAGCAACCAGAGAAGGAGGAGGAGGAGAACAGCAACCAGAGCAGGAGGAGGAGAAGAACAGCGACCAGAGCAGGAGGAGGAGAACAGCGACATGAGCAGGAGGAGGAGAACAGCGACCAGAGAAGGAGGAGGAGGAGAACAGCGACCAGAGAAGGAGGAGGAGTGGAAGAAAAGCAACCGGAGCGGGAGTAGAAGGAGAACAGCGACCAGAGCAGGAGGAGGAGAACAGCAACAAGAGCAGGAGGAGGAGGAGCACAGCGACCAGAGCATGAGGAGGAGGAGAACAGCGACCAGAGCAGGAGGAGTAGAACAGCGACTAGAGCAGGAGGAGGAGGGGAACAGTGACCAGAGCAGGAGGAGAAGGAGAACAGCGACCAGAGCAGGAGGAGGAGAACAGCGACCAGAGCAGGAGGAGGAGGAGAACAGCGACCAGAGCAGGAGGAGGAGGAGAACAGCGACCAGAGCAGGAGGAGAAGGAGAACAGCGACCAGAGCAGGAGGAGAACAGCGACCAGAGCAGGAGAAGGAGGAGAACAGCGACCAGAGCAGGAGGAGGAGGAGAAGGAGAACAGCGACCAGAGTAGTAGGAGGAGGAGAACAGCGACCAGAGCAGGAGGAGAAGGAGAAGAACAGCGACCAGAGCAGGAGGAGTAGAACAGCGACTAGAGCAGGAGGAGGAGGGGAACAGTGACCAGAGCAGGAGGAGAAGGAGAACAGCGACCAGAGCAGGAGGAGGAGAACAGCGACCAGAGCAGGAGGAGGAGGAGAACAGCGACCAGAGCAGGAGGAGGAGGAGAACAGCGACCAGAGCAGGAGGAGAAGGAGAACAGCGACCAGAGCAGGAGGAGAACAGCGACCAGAGCAGGAGAAGGAGGAGAACAGCGACCAGAGCAGGAGGAGGAGGAGAAGGAGAACAGCGACCAGAGTAGTAGGAGGAGGAGAACAGCGACCAGAGCAGGAGGAGAAGGAGAAGAACAGCGACCGGAGCGGGAGGAGAAGGAGAACAGCGACCAGAGCAGGAGGAGGAGGAGAACAGCGACCAGAGCAGGAGAAGGAGGAGAACAGCGACCAGAGCAGGAGGAGGAGGAGAAGAAGAACAGCGACTAGAGCAGGAGGAGGAGGAGAACAACGACTAGAGCTGGAAGAGGAGGAGAACAGCAACAAGAGCAGGAGGAGGAGGAGAACAGCGACTAGAGCAGGAGGAGGAGGAGAACAGCAACCAGAGCAGGAGGAGGAGGAGAACAGCAACCAGAGCAGGAGGAGGAGAAGAACAGCGACCAGAGCAGGAGGAGGAGAACAGCGACATGAGCAGGAGGAGGAGAACAGCGACCAGAGAAGGAGGAGGAGGAGAACAGCGACCAGAGAAGGAGGAGGAGTGGAAGAAAAGCAACCGGAGCGGGAGTAGAAGGAGAACAGCGACCAGAGCAGGAGGAGGAGAACAGCAACCAGAGCAGGAGGAGGAGGAGCACAGCGACCAGAGCATGAGGAGGCGGAGCACAGAGACAAGAGCAGGAGGAGGAGGGGAACAGCGACCAGAGCAGGAGGAGTCGGAGAACAGCGACCAGAGCAGGAGGAGAACAGCGACCAGACAAGGAGGAGGAGTGGAAGAAAAGCAACTGGAGCGGGAGTAGAAGGAGAACAGCGACCAGCGCAGAAGGAGGAGAACAGCAACCAGAGCAGGAGGAGGAGGAGCACAGCGACCAGAGCAGAAGGAGGAGGAGCACAGCGACCAGAGCAGAAGGAGGAAAACAGCGACAAGAGCAGAAGGAGGAAAAGAACAGCGACCAGAGCAGAAGGAGAAGAACAGCGACCAGAGCAGGAGGAGAAGAACAGCGACCAGAGCAGGAGGAGCAGGAGAACAGCGACAAGAGCAGAAGGAGGAAAACAGCGACAAGAGCAGAAGGAGGAAAAGAACAGCGACCAGAGCAGAAGGAGAAGAACAGCGACCAGAGCAGAAGGAGGACAACAGCAACCACGGCAAGAGGAGGAAGGGAACAGCGACCAGAGCAGGAGTAGGAGAACAGCGACCAGAGCAGGAGGAGGAGAACAGCGACCAGAGCAAGAGGATGAGGAGAACAGCGACCAGAGCAAGAGGAGGAGGGGAACAGCGACCAGAGCAGGAGTAGGAGAACAGCGACCAGAGCAGGAGGAGGAGGAGAACAGCGACTAGAGCAGGAGGAGGAGGACAGAGACAAGAGCAGGAGGAGTAGAACAGCGACCAGAGCAGGAGGAGGCGGAGAACAGCGACCAGAGCAGGAGGAGAACAGCGACCAGAGAAGGAGGAGGAGTGGAAGAAAAGCAACCGGAGCGGGAGTAGAAGGAGAACAGCGACTAGCGCAGGAGGAGGAGAACAGCAACCAGAGCAGGAGGAGGAGGAGCACAGAGACAAGAGCAGGAGGAGGAGGAGGAGAACAGCGACCAGAGCAGGAGGAGAAGTAGAACAGCGACCAGAGCCGGAGGAGGAGTAGAACAGCGACCAGAGCAGGAGGAGGAGAACAGTGACCAGAGCAGGAGGAGAAGAACAGCGACCAGAGCAGGAGGAGGAGGAGAATAGCGACCACAGCAAGAGGAGGAGGAGAACAGCGACCAGAGCAAGAGGAAGAGGGGAACAGCGAACAGAGCAGGAGGAGGAGGAGAACAGCGACCAGAGCAGGAGGAGGAGGAGAACAGCGACCAGAGCAGGAGGTGGAGGAGAACAGCGACCAGAGCAGGAGGAGGAGGAGAACAGCGACCAGAGCAGGAGGAGGAGGAGAACAGCGACCAGAGCAGGAGGAGAAGGAGAACAGCGACCAGAGCAGGAGGAGAAGGAGAACAGCGACCAGAGCAGGAGGAGAAGGAGAACAGTGACCAGAGCAGGAGGAGGAGGAGAACAGCGACCAGAGCAAGAGGAGGAGGGGAACAGCGACCAGAGCAGGAGGAGGAGGAGAACAGCGACCAGAGCAGGAGGAGAAGTAGAACAGCGACCAGAGCAGGAGGAGGAGAACAGTGACAAGAGCAGGAGGAGAACAGCAACCAAAACAGGAGGAGTAGGAGAACAGCAACCAAAACAGGAGGAGGAGGAGGAGAACAGAGACCAGAGCAGGAGGAGTAGGAGAACAGCAACCAAAACAGGAGGAGGAGAATAATAATGAAGGAAGGAGGATGAGAATAACGACCAGAGGAGGAAAAGGAGTTGAACAGCGATGAGACCAGGAAGTGGAAAATAGCAACTAGAGCATAAAGATGAGAACAACGATGGAAGCAAGAGGAGGATGAGAGCAGCGACTGGAGGAGAACAGTGACTGGAAGAGGAGGAGGAGCATAACAGTGAATGGATTAGGAGAACAGCGACTGGATGAGGAGAAGAACAGTGACTGGAGGAGAACAGCGACAATAGTAGAAGGAGAATAGCGACCGGAGAAGGATGAGCAAAACAGCGACTGGAGCAGCAACTGGATCAGAAGGAGGAGAACAGCGACCAGAGCAGGACAAGGACAGTGACCGGAGCAGGTGGCGGAGAAAAACAATGACCACAGCAGGAGGAGAAGGAGAACATGGAATGGAGCAGGAGGAGAACCACGACCAGAGGAGGAGAACAGTGACCATAAAAGGAGGAGACCAGCAACTGTAGAAGGACAACAGTGACTGGCGGAGGAGGAGTAGGAGATAAACAGCAACCGGAGCAGGACGAAACCATCAACCAAAGGAGAACAGTGACAGAAGGAGGAGGAGGAGGAGAACAACAACGGCAAGAACAAGAGAACAATGACAGGAACAGGAGAACAACGACAGGAATAGGAGAACAGCAACTGAAGGTAAAGGAGAACAGTGAATCTAGCGGTACTGAATAGCAATCAGAGTACGAGTAGAATGGTGACTATAGGAAAACAGCGACCAGTGAAGGAGAAGAATAAGGACTGGAGCAGGAGAAGAATAAGGACTGGTGTAAGAGGTGGAGAAGCACAGTGACATGGAAAGAGCAGAACAGCAATGAGAGGAGGAGTAGAACAGTGACTACAGAAGAAAGAGGAGAACAGCAACCAGAGAAGAATGAGTACAGCAGCTGGCACAGCAGGAGGAGGAGGAGAAGAACAATGACCAGAGCAGGAGGAGGATGTCAAGGAGTCAAGTGGCTGAAACAACCTGGAAGGCGTGTGATAATAGCAGGATTAGTGAAGTAACAGTCCCGGTTCAGCACAAAGATAAGTGGCAAAATTTTCAAGCATTAGGCAGAGACGTGGCAAGGAAGCAATTCAAGATCGGTACACAGATAAGTGGCAACAGTTTGTACGTAATGCAGAGACGGGTCAGGAAATAAACCACATTTAATACACAAATAAGCAGCCGTTGTCTGCAGAGTAAGGCAGCAATGAACTAGACTAGAGGCAGGAAGCTCAATAGCCTGGCAAGGAGAAAAAGCGAAGGCCTGGATACAGTATAGAAAGTAGAGGATGAGACTACTTAGGTAAGCAAGGCAATGATTTTTAGGAGGCAATAATCAAGAGAAACTGGACAATAGATTCAGCATTGGAGCCGTCCAACATCCCAGATAGTTCTATGAGAAGATCTGCTGCCTGGGACACAGTCATTTCTTGGTCAGACTCCTAACAGAACTTTCTCTTACAAGATGTCCAAGGGGCCGGCTTGTTAGAATATTTCAGATTCCTTTTTTTAGCCTAGGAGCATATCTCTTCCACTGGATCAAACACTGCTGCTTATTCTGATAGATTCTAGGGACCAAAATATTTCCAGTAACATCTTTATCTTCACCTTGAACAACCACTGGTGGTGGAGTAGGCAAAAGGCGGCGCGGAATAGGGTTAACCCGAAATGGCTTAAAGAAAGAGCAGTAAAACCCGGATGCATCATCAGAGTCTCAGAGAGTCGTACACGAAGAGTAACCTCATTCATTTCAGCAGAAAGTTAAATGGCCCAATAGATTTCTGGCCCAATTCTGGAGAAAGTACTTGCAGCTTTACATTTGTGTGGAAAGCCACACTTTTTCCCCAACATAAAAGGCAGAAGTTTCTTTCTGGTGTTTGTCCGCAGCTGTCTAAATTGTGCAAACCCTCGACACCTTCTCACCCTGCGTCAGAGGAGAAACTTCATGTATTTTTACAGATCAGAGGTCTCCCGGTTCATCCGTTCTTTTACATCAGTGACAGCGATCGTCCTGGGGATCTTATTTCAGCAATAATCGGCAGAGTGCCCTGAACCCCCACAATAATGGCACAGATTTTCTGTTTGTTGTCTCTCTTTTTCTGCTGTAGTAAGAGGTTTTGGAATAACATCAATTTGCATAGGTTCAGATAGAGATTCAGTACTTTGCTGGGTCTTTAGTGTTAATTGGCCGAAGGAGAAGACAGGATTATTTCCACTGCCCACAGTCTTTCCTTTGTTTCAGTCTCTGATCAAATCAAATGCACAACTAAGTTAAGTTCTTCAACTCCTCTGGTTTCCACTCTGGGAAGTTCATCCACCACTTGCACTAAAAGCCCTCACCAAAATTGGTTCTTCTGGCCCGGTAGATCCCACGTGGTATTACTGCCCAGCGGTGGAGTTCTGCTGTGTATCCATCATCTTCCTTGTCACAGATCATGTCGTTTGGCTCCAGCCGTGGCACAACCATTAGGATCATCAGAAACTTTTTTCATAGCAGTGAGTCCAAACTTTCCAGAGGATTATTATTCTTTTTACACAAGGAGACGCTTGCACTGCAGCTTTATCGATCAGGAGTTGATTATAAATTATTTCTTCCTTTCCTTGATAAATGGAGCAGGTTGCATTGAAAATATATGAGGCATTGATTAAGGGAACCTCAATAATGGTGACCGCATGCGATGATGACCACTGAAAATGATGGTGGTGGTATGCGTGAACTTGGATCTGCGGCGGAGCAATGCACATCATGAAGTTATTTTTGCAATTCAATAATCTCTCTTTGTAGATTTTGCAGCTGAAAAGATTTTTCTTGATAAGTGGTGCCAGATGCTTGAAGTTAAGCAATTTGTTGCCTCATAGTTGTCAAAGGTCTTATTCCAGGGAACTCCATATTGAGGCCAGAATTTTCTGTCAAGGTCTAGAAGTAGATTCAGAGTGCAGTGGTTGAAACAACCTGGAAGGTGGATGATAATAAGCAGCGAGTGGAGCAGGAGGAGAAGGAGAACAACAATGAGAGCGGGAGGAGGAGAATGGCAACCAGAGGGGGAGGAGGAGGAGGAGGAAGAGAACAGCAACCAGACAGGAGGAGAATAGTGACCAGAGAAGGACAAGAACAGAAACCAGACGGGAAGAAAAGAATAGTGACTAGAGAAGGACGAGTACAGCAACCACAACAGGAGGAGGAGGACAGCAACCGGACAGGAGGAGAAGAATCGTGACCAGAGAAGGAGAAGAACCGCAACTGGACAGGAAGATAAGAATAGTAACCAGAGAAGGACGAGAACAGCGACATCAACACGAGGAGGAGAACAGCAACCGGACAGGAGGAGAAGAATGGTGACCAGAGAAGGACGAGAACAGCGACAACAATAAGAGGAGGAGAACTGCGATGGGAGCAAGAATAGGAATAGAACACCAACCATAGGAGGAGGAGAACAGCGGCCCGACAGGAGGAGAAGAATGGTGACATGAGAAGGACGAGAACAGCCACCAGATCAGGAGAAGAACAGCGATCAGAGCAAAAGGCGGAGGAAAACAGAGATAAAAAGGAGGAGAAAGAAAATGCAACTGGACAGCAACTGGAGCAGGAGAAGAACAGCGACAACACTAGGAGGGGAACAGTGATGAGAGCAGGAGGAGGAGGAGGAGAACAGCAACTGGACAGGAGGAGAAAAATGGTGACCAGAGAAGGACGGGAAAAACGACTGGAGCTGGAGAAAAAAAGTGACAACAGCAGGAGGAGGAGGAGAACAGCGATGAGAGCAAGAGGGGAATGGCAACCAGAGGAGGCCGATGAGGCAACAATGAACTAGACTAGAGGCAGTTGCTCATTAGTCTTCCAAGGAATAAGTGCAATGGCCAGGCTTTAATAGCAAGCCAAAAGGGTAAGACGGATGAGGTAATCAAGGCAAGGAATCTTAAGTATCAGAATTCAAGAAAACATAGACAATAGATTTAGCAGTGGAGCTGTCCAACATCCCAGATAGTTCAATGAGAAGTTCTACTGCCTGGGACACAGGAGGTTCTAGGTCCCTGATATCGAATGGAGCTGGAGGAGAACAGAAACTGAAGGGGGAGAGAACAGTGACCAGAAGAAAAGAACAGCGAGCGGAAGAAAAGAACAGCGAGCGGAAGATGGGGAGAACAGAGGCTGGAGTAGGAGAAGGACACTGCTACATTACTAGTCCCGATCGTGTCTCATCTCGAATACGAAAACTTGCTATTAACTTGCATTCCACTAAACAGACCGGCTCCACTGTAATCCACCTCAAATGCTGCAGACAACGTGATCGTTCTGTCTAGCAGATCTACTAATGCCGCTGCTCTCTGCCACTTACAACACTGACCACCAGCTTTCTGTGGAATTATATTAGTAAGCTCTCCACGAGGCTGCTCCGTCAGCTCTAATGATCAGCGGAGTCCTCTCTCCTGTAGAGTGTAAGCTCTTATGGTCAGCGGTATCTCTCCTGTAGAGTGTAAGCTCTTATGGTCAGCAGGGTCCTCTCTCCTGTAGAGTGTAAGCTCTTATGGTCAGCGGGGTCCTCTCTCCTGTAGAGTGTAAGCTCTTATGGTCAGCAGTGTCCTCTCTCCTGTAGAGTGTAAGCTCTTATGGTCAGCAGTGTCCTCTCTCCTGTAGAGTGTAAGCTCTTATGGTCAGCAGGGTCCTCTCTCCTGTAGAGTGTAAGCTCTTATGGTCAGCAGTGTCTCTCCTGTAGAGTGTAAGCTCTTATGGTCAGCAGTGTCTCTCCTGTAGAGTGTAAGCTCTTATGGTCAGCGGGGTCCCCTCTCCTGTAGAGTGTAAGCTCTTATGGTCAGCAGTGTCCTCTCTCCTGTAGAGTGTAAGCTCTTATGGTCAGCGGGGTCCTCTCTCCTGTAGAGTGTAAGCTCTTATGGTCAGCGGGGTCCTCTCTCCTGTAGAGTGTAAGCTCTTATGGTCAGCGGGGTCCCCTCTCCTGTAGAGTGTAAGCTCTTATGGTTAGCACTCTCTCCTGTAGAGTGTAAGCTCTTATGGTCAGCGGGGTCCTCTCTCCTGTAGAGTGTAAGCTCTTATGATCAGCAGTGTCCTCTCTCCTGTAGAGTGTAAGCTCTTATGGTCAGCAGTGTCCTCTCTCCTGTAGAGTGTAAGCTCTTATGGTCAGCGGGGTCCTCTCTCCTGTAGAGTGTAAGCTCTTATGGTCAGCAGTGTCCTCTCTCCTGTAGAGTGTAAGCTCTTATGGTCAGCGGGGTCCCCTCTCCTGTAGAGTGTAAGCTCTTATGGTCAGCAGTGTCTCTCCTGTAGAGTGTAAGCTCTTATGATCAGCGGTGTCCTCTCTCCTGTAGAGTGTAAGCTCTTATGATCAGCAGTGTCCTCTCTCCTGTAGAGTGTAAGCTCTTATGGTCAGCAGTGTCCTCTCTCCTGTAGAGTGTAAGCTCTTATGGTCAGCGGGGTCCTCTCTCCTGTAGAGTGTAAGCTCTTATGGTCAGCAGTGTCCTCTCTCCTGTAGAGTGTAAGCTCTTATAGTCAGCGGGGTCCTCTCCTGTAGAGTGTAAGCTCTTATGGTCAGCGGGGTCCCCTCTCCTGTAGAGTGTAAGCTTTAGTTGCAGAGTAGTTTCATCCACCATCTGTGGCAGCTTTGAAGTTAACCTCTTCTTTGCTAGTAACTTTGCGGCTCTTTGTCTGACACTTGTTTGTTATAAATAAGAGATTTGTGCAGAACATGGGTGATGTCATTGCGGCAGAGCGCTACACCCTGTGGATACATATACGTTATATGTGCATTTCTCAGGGCTCAAGGGCATGAGGTTTTGTCCATTTTGGGGGTGAGATCTATATATTAAATGGCGCCCGTGATATCCCTGAAATGATTCCTCAAAACATCAGCTGTAAATTATCTGAAGAGAAATTATTGAAATGCACAAATGACATGTCATGAATTGTTTGAGTCCAATAAACTAATTTCAGTCAGAAAAAACAATCAGAAGACTTTAAAAGAGCACTCCAGGCAAAACTGACACACTGTGCCGAGTCAGAGGGGCGGAGCACGACACAAGCCTTCAATAAAGGACCAAAGTGAGATGTCCTGCTCCGCCCTCTTTTGCCTGGAGTGTTCCTGTTAGAAGTCTCCGGTGTCCCCTGTATTGGCGGGACAGGGGGTTCTGTCTACAGCCGAGACCGTCTCATGTCCCACAAGTTTAGCAGCATTCAGAGTGACAGAATATGGGGAATAGAAAACGTTAAAGTCCCTTCTACTCACAGGACGGTGCGAGGACACTGGATCTGACCCCAGACACATGGCTGATATTCCGGCTTCACGTAGGTCTCCACTCCATCTTCCACCATACAGGAAACCGTCCGGGTCACAACATATGCACACCAGTTCCTGCAAATGAAACACAAGGATCATATCACGACAAAAACCAGGGCAGAAGACCAAAATATAACAAACACTGGACCCTAGATGGGGCCAAATCCATAGTACAAAGAAAGGAAAAAGCAAACACTGATGCAGTAAAGCCCATCCCTAAACTTCAGTCCTACAACCAGTCATCCCAAACTGGAAACATTGACAAATATGTCCCTATTCTCAGAGGACAGAGAACGGGAAGACATTGAGGAGCAGGGTTGTGGGGTGGTATCAAGAAGAGCGCCCACACTGGGAAATATGTCATCTCTGTCCATGCCCAGCATCTACAAGGCCTCAGCACCGGGGGTGCTATAGAAAGGATGGGTTTAGAGATAACATGTCCTGGGGGAGAGAATGGAGGACACTCAGGATATAGAAGGGACTGGTATAGAGATAACATGTCCTGGGGGGAGAGAATGGAGGACACTCAGGATATAGAAGGGACTGGTATAGAGATAACATGTCCTGGGGGAGAGAATGGAGGACACTCAGGATATAGAAGGGACTGGTATAGAGATAACATGTCGTGGGGGAGAGAATGGAGGACACTCAGGATATAGAAGGGACTGGTATAGAGATAACATGTCGTGGGGGAGAGAATGGAGGATACTCAGGATATAGAAGGGACTGGTATAGAGATAACATGTCCTGGGGGAGAGAATGGAGGACACTCAGGATATAGAAGGGACTGGTATAGAGATAACATGTCGTGGGGGAGAGAATGGAGGATACTCAGGATATAGAAGGGACTGGTATAGAGATAACATGTCCTGGGGGAGAGAATGGAGGACACTCAGGATATAGAAGGGACTGGTATAGAGATAACATGTCGTGGGGGAGAGAATGGAGGATACTCAGGATATAGAAGGGACTGGTATAGAGATAACATGTCGTGGGGGAGAGAATGGAGGATACTCAGGATATAGAAGGGACTGGTATAGAGATAACATGTCCTGGGGGGAGAGAATGGAGGACACTCAGGATATAGAAGGGACTGGTATAGAGATAACATGTCCTGGGGGAGAGAATGGAGGACACTCAGGATATAGAAGGGACTGGTATAGAGATAACATGTCGTGGGGGAGAGAATGGAGGATACTCAGGATATAGAAGGGACTGGTATAGAGATAACATGTACTGGGGGGAGAATGGAGGATACTCAGGATATAAAAGGGACTGGTATAGAGATAACATGTCCTGGAGGAGAATGGAGGATACTCAGGATATAGAAGGGACTGGTATAGAGATAACATGTCCTGGAGGAGAATGGAGGATACTCAGGATATAGAAGGGACTGGTATAGAGATAACATGTCCTGGAGGAGAATGGAGGATACTCAGGATATAGAAGGGACTGGTATAGAGATAACATGTCCTGGTGGGAGAATGGAGGACACTCAGGATATAGAAGGGACTGGTATAGAGATAACATGTCCTGGAGGAGAATGGAGGATACTCAGGATATAGAAGGGACTGGTATAGAGATAACATGTCCTGGGGGAGAGAATGGAGGATACTCAGGATATAGAAGGGACTGGTATAGAGATAACATGTCCTGGTGGGAGAATGGTGGATACTCAGGATATAGAAGGGACTGGTATAGAGATAACATGTCCTGGGGGAGAGAATGGAGGATACTCAGGATATAGAAGGGACTGGTATAGAAATAACATGTCCTGGAGGAGAATGGAGGATACTCAGGATATAGAAGGGACTGGTATAGAGATAACATGTCCTGGGGGAGAGAATGGAGGATACTCAGGATATAGAAGGGACTGGTATAGAGATAACATGTCCTGGTGGGAGAATGGAGGACACTCAGGATATAGAAGGGACTGGTATAGAGATAACATGTCCTGGAGGAGAATGGAGGATACTCAGGATATAGAAGGGACTGGTATAGAAATAACATGTCCTGGAGGAGAGAATGGAGGATACTCAGGATATAGAAGGGACTGGTATAGAAATAACATGTCCTGGAGGAGAGAATGGAGGACACTCAGGATATAGAAGGGACTGGTATAGAGATAACATGTCCTGGGGGAGAATGGAGGATACTCAGGATATAGAAGGGACTGGTATAGAGATAACATGTCCTGGAGGGAGAATGGAGGATACTCAGGATATAAAAGGGACTAGTATAGAGATAACATGTCCTGGAGGAGAGAATGGAGGATACTCAGGATATAGAAGGGACTGGTATAGAGATAACATGTCCTGGAGGGAGAATGGAGGATACTCAGGATATAGAAGGGACTGGTATAGAGAGAACATGTCCTGGAGGAGAATGGAGGATACTCAGGATATAAAAGGGACTGGTATAGAGATAACATGTCCAGGGGGGAGAATGGAGGATACTCAGGATATAGAAGGGACTGGTATAGAGATAATATGTACTGGGGGGAGAATGGAGGATACTCAGGATATAGACGGGACTGGTATAGAGATAACATGTCCAGGGACGAGAATGGAGGATACTCAGGATATAGAAGGGACTGGTATAGAGATAACATGTCCTGGGGGGGGGGGGGAATGGAGGATACTCAGGATATAGAAGGGACTGGTATAGAGATAACATGTCCAGGAGGGAGAATGGAGGATACTCAGGATATAGAAGGGACTGGTATAGAGATAACATGTCCAGTGGGGAGAATGGTGGATACTCAGGATATAGAAGGGACTGGTATAGAGATAACATGTCCTGGAGGAGAATGGAGGATACTCAGGATATAGAAGGGACTGGTATAGAGATAACATGTCCTGGGGGAGAGAATGGAGGATACTCAGGATATAGAAGGGACTGGTATAGAGATAACATGTCCTGGAGGAGAATGGAGGACACTCAGGATATAGAAGGGACTGGTATAGAGATAACATGTCCTGGAGGAGAGAATGGAGGATACTCAGGATATAGAAGGGACTGGTATAGAGATAACATGTCCTGGGGAGAGAATGGAGGATACTCAGGATATAGAAGGGACTGGTATAGAAATAACATGTCCTGGAGGAGAGAATGGAGGACACTCAGGATATAGAAGGGACTGGTATAGAAATAACATGTCCTGGAGGAGAGAATGGAGGACACTCAGGATATAGAAGGGACTGGTATAGAGATAACATGTCCTGGGGGAGAATGGAGGATACTCAGGATATAGAAGGGACTGGTATAGAGATAACATGTCCTGGAGGAGAGAATGGAGGACACTCAGGATATAGAAGGGACTGGTATAGAGATAACATGTCCTGGAGGAGAATGGAGGATACTCAGGATATAAAAGGGACTGGTATAGAGATAACATGTCCAGGGGGGAGAATGGAGGATACTCAGGATATAGAAGGGACTGGTATAGAGATAATATGTACTGGGGGGAGAATGGAGGATACTCAGGATATAGACGGGACTGGTATAGAGAGAACATGTCCAGGGACGAGAATGGAGGATACTCAGGATATAGAAGGGACTGGTATAGAGATAACATGTCCTGGGGGGGGGGGAATGGAGGATACTCTGGATATAGAAGGGACTGGTATAGAGATAACATGTCCAGGAGGGAGAATGGAGGATACTCAGGATATAGAAGGGACTGGTATAGAGATAACATGTCCAGGGGGGAGAATGGAGGATACTCAGGATATAAAAGGGACTGGTATAGAGATAACATGTCCTGGGGGGGAGAATGGAGGATACTCAGGATATAGAAGGGACTTGTATAGAGATAACATGTACTGGGGGAGAATGGAGGATACTCAGGATATAGAAGGGACTGGTATAGAGATAATATGTACTGGGGGAGAATGGAGGATACTCAGGATATAGAAGGGACTGGTATAGAGATAACATGTCCTGGTGGGAGAATGGAGGATACTCAGGATATAGGAGGGACTGGTATAGAGATAACATGTCCTGGGGGGAGAATGGAGGATACTCAGGATATAGGAGGGACTGGTATAGAGATAACATGCCCTGGGGGAGAGAATGAGGGATACTCAGGATATAGAAGGGACTGGTATAGAGATAACATGTCATGTAGGAAAGAATGGAGGATACTCAGGATATAGATGGAGTGGTATAGAGATAACATGTCCTGGAGGAGAGAATGGAGGACACTCAGGATATTAAAGGGATTGGTATAGGGATAACATGTTCTGGAGGAGAGAATGGAGGATACTCAGGATATAGGAGGGACTGGTATAGAGATAACATGTCCTGGGGGGAGAATGGAGGATACTCAGGATATAGGAGGGACTGGTATAGAGATAACATGCCCTGGGGGAGAGAATGAGGGATACTCAGGATATAGAAGGGACTGGTATAGAGAGAACATGTCATGGAGGAAAGAATGGAGGATACACAGGATATAGAAGGGACTGGTATAGAGAGAACATGTCCTGGAGGAGAGAATGGAGGATACTCAGGATATAAAAGGGACTGGTATAGAAATAACATGTCCTGGGAGAGAATGGAGGATACTCAGGATATAGAAGGGACTGGCATAGAGATAATATGTCCTGGGGAGAATGGAGGATACTCAGGATATAGAAGGGACTGGTATAGAGATAACATGTCCTGGGGGAGAGAATGGAGGATACTCAGGATATTGAAGGGACTGGTATAGAGATAACATGTCCTGGAGGAGAGAATGGAGGATACTCAGGATATAGGAGGGACTGGAATAGAGATAACATGTCCTGAGGGGAGAATGGAGGATACTCAGGATATAGAAGGGACTGGTATAGAGATAACATGCCCTGGGGGAGAGAATGGAGGATACTCAGGATATAGGAGGGACTGGTATAGAGATAACATGCCCTGGGGGAGAGAATGGAGGATACTCAGGATATAGAAGGGACTGGTATAGAGATAACATGTCCTGGGGGGAGAATGGCGGATACTCAGGATATAAAAGGGACTGGTATAGAGATAACATGTACTGGGGAAGAGAATGGAGGATACTCAGGATATAGAAGGGACTGGTATAGAGATAACATGTCCTGGAGGGAGAATGGGGGATACTCAGGATATAGAAGGGACTGGTATAGAGATAACATTTACTGGGGGAGAATGGAGGACACTCAGGATTTAGAAGGGACTGGTATAGAGATAACATGTCCTGGAGGAGAGAATGAGGGATACTCAGGATATAGAAGGGACTGGTATAGAGATAACATGTCCTGGAGGAGAGAATGAGGGATACTCAGGATATAGAAGGGACTGGTATAGAGATAACATGTCCTGGAGGAGAGAATGGAGGATACTCAGGATATAGAAGGGACTGGTATAGAGAGAACATGTCCTGGAGGAGAGAATGGAGGATACTCAGGATATTAAAGGGATTGGTATAGGGATAACATGTTCTGGAGGAGAGAATGGAGGATACTCAGTATATAGAAGGGACTGGTATAGAGATAACATGTCCTGGAGGAGAGAATGGAGGACACTCAGGATATTAAAGGGATTGGTATAGGGATAACATGTTCTGGAGGAGAGAATGGAGGATACTCAGTATATAGAAGGGACTGGTATAGAGATAACATGTCCTGGAGGAGAGAATGGAGGATACTCAGGATGTAGAAGGGACTGGTATAGAGATAACATGTCCTGGAGGAGAGAATGGAGTATACTCAGGATATAGAAGGGACTGGTATAGAGAGAACATATCCTGGAGGAGAGAATGGAGGATACTCAGGATATAGAAGGGACTGGTATAGAGATAACATGTACTGGGGGGAGAATGGAGGATACTCAGGATATAAAAGGGACTGGTATAGAGATTACATGTACTGGAGGAGAGAATGGAGGATACTCAGGATATAGGAGGGACTGGTATAGAGATAACATGTCCTGGGGGGAGAATGGAGGATACTCAGGATATAGGAGGGACTGGTATAGAGATAACATGCCCTGGGGGAGAGAATGAGGGATACTCAGGATATAGAAGGGACTGGTATAGAGATAACATGTCATGTAGGAAAGAATGGAGGATACTCAGGATATAGAAGGGACTGGTATAGAGAGAACATGTCATGGAGGAAAGAATGGAGGATACTCAGGATATAGAAGGGACTGGTATAGAGAGAACATGTCCTGGAGGAGAGAATGGAGGATACTCAGGATATAGAAGGGACTGGTATAGAGATAACATGTCCTGGAGTAGAGAATGGAGGACACTCAGGATATAGAAGGGACTGGTATAGAAATAACATGTCCTGGGAGAGAATGGAGGATACTCAGGATATAGAAGGGACTGGCATAGAGATAATATGTCCTGGGGAGAATGGAGGATACTCAGGATATAGAAGGGACTGGTATAGAGATAAGAGGATATCAGGAGAAATTATATTATATGTATCAGAGGTGATTTCAGGAGAGATTATATCATATGTATCAGAGGTGATATCAGGAGAGATTATATCATATGTATCAGAGCGGATATCAGGAGAGATTATATCATGTCTATCAGAGGTGATATCAGGAGAGATTATATCATGTGTATAAGAGGTGATATCAGGAGAGATTATATCATATGTATCAGAGGTGATATCAGGAGAGATTATATCATGTGTATAAGTGGTGATATCAGGAGAGATTATATCATATGTATCAGAGCGGATATCAGGAGAGATTATATCATGTGTATCAGAGGTGATATCAGGAGAGATTATATCATATGTATCAGAGGTGATATCAGGAGAGATTATATCATGTGTATCAGAGGTGATATCAGGAGAGATTATATCATATGTATCAGAGGTGATATCAGCAGAGATTATATCATGTCTATCAGAGGTGATATCAGATTATATCATGTGTATCAGAGGTGATATCAGGAGAGATTATACCATGTGTATAAGAGGTGATATCAGGAGAGATTATATCATGTGTATCAGAGGTGATATCAGGAGAGATTATATCATGTCTATCAGAGGTGATATCAGGAGAGATTATATCATGTGTATAAGAGGTGATATCAGGAGAGATTATATCATATGTATCAGAGGTGATATCAGGAGAGATTATAGCATATGTATCAGAGGTGATATCAGGAGAGATTATAGCATATGTATCAGAGGTGATATCAGGAGAGATTATATCATGTGTATCAGAGGTGACATCAGGAGAGATTATATCATATGTATCAGAGGTGATATCAGGAGAGATTATATCATGTCTATCAGAGGTGATATCAGGAGAGATTATATCATATGTATCAGTGGTGATATCAGGAGAGATTATATCATGTGTATCAGAGGTGATATCAGGAGAGATTATATCATATGTTTCAGAGGTGATATCAGGAGAGATTATATCATATGTATCTGGTGATATCAGGAGAGATTATATCATATGTATCAGAGGTGATATCAGGAGAGATTATAGCATATGTATCAGAGGTGATATCAGGAGAGATTATATCATATGTATCAGAGGTGATATCAGGAGAGATTATAGCATATGTATCAGAGGTGATATCAGGAGAGATTATATCATGTGTATCAGAGGTGATATCAGGAGAGATTATATCATGTGTATCAGAGGTGATATCAGGAGAGATTATATCATATGTATCAGAGGTGATATCAGGAGAGATTATATCATGTCTATCAG